>NW_007577741.1:226074-322622 GCF_000690725.1 Stegastes partitus
TAACCATAGAGCCACCTAAACCTGAACATACTCCAGGGAAACATTATTTCCTACCAGGATATGTCTCAGACCTGGGATTTAAATGTAAACCATAAACAGCCTTTTTTATTACTTTCTGGAACACGTTCATCTTTTTAAATCCAGTTGTAATTGTGATTTCAGCTCCACTTTCAGCTCTATTTGTCGCCATACTTAGAAAGACTACTCATCTTGTATTAAGCCATATTTTTTTGGAAGCATGTGCACACTACACTTCATCAGAGTGTGTTTTGTAACGTTGTGTTTGGACAACACAGGATGTGAGAAGCAGCAGAAGCGGTTTTCTCTTTCTTGCTGATATACACATGCAGCCTCAGTCACGCACACTCACACCTCCGTCTCTCCCTGTGCATTGGCAAACACCTCTCCTCACACTGCTCCTGCCTCTCCACCACCCACACCGGGATAAGTCATCACCGCCTCAGCGTGGAAAGCTCGCTCTTATCTGCACAGTGTCGTTGCCTTCGAGCTCTTATTCTCGATCGCTCCTCTGTCAGCGCTACACAACTCAACCTACAACCGTACGGAGAGGAAAGCACTCACACAGAGACGGCAGACAATAATCACAATATATTCCTTTTCTTTTTATTCTTTTCTCTGTTTGGAAATTGCAGGGTCAATATTTTTCATTAATCACATTACTTGACATGATGCACCAAAATTTTTACTCTATCTGTTTACAGGAATACACTGAATAGAACACAAGGTTTCACAATGGATACACGACTGACATTTTGCCCATTGCACTTACAACAGTGAATGACATTTTCCAGATTTTTAGCTGAATTTTTTTTCTCTCCGCCGCTTCCCTTCGTCGCCTTGCAGATCGTATCCATCAAACCGAAGACCTCCTGATGGTCTGACAAAGGCATTCTGCTCTGCAATTGCCATGGAGGTTGTGTGTCTTGTTTTGTTTTTTTTCATCTTGTTTCACAAATACAATATGTATAGAAACTCTACACAGACTGGATATGTTTCTGAATACAAGTTTTGTTCCACTGTTGTAAACAGTCATTACAAGTCAGCCACATACACTATGCTTATGCAGTAATAATAATTATAATCATCATCATCATTAGTTTCATCGTCATCCTCGTTATCGTGATAATAAATATTCTTTTTATACACAAAAGTTGGCAGCAAATACGGCATGGGGATGCACATGACAGCCGTACTCAAAACTCAAAAGCTGTACAGAAGAATGAATTTGTATTTACAGTAAGAATGTGAGAATGTGTCTGTCTGCCTCTCTGTTGATCCGGATGGCTGCACTGAAGGCCGTTTTGTCTCATGCGCCTCGTATCGACCGGATCGCATCTCCACCTTGTTTTGATACAGATCTTACACCGCTCGGTCAGAGGCACTGTTACGCAACCTCCACAGTCCTGCGTTTTCATCCAAGTGCTACCAGTCAGGCTTGTGCTTTCAAAATGACATGCCCTGATTTGTGAATGACTGGCTGAACATTTTACTCATTAATATTCATCTACGTTGGCCAGTGAAAGTCAAGGTTCGTTAGGCAAACCTTGGTGAAATCATGCCTTACCTCTTTTTTTTTCTCTTTTTTTTTTAAATTCAGGTACAACTTTCAAGAATATAAGATCTAATCATGCACCTTGTTCCGATGGCTTGGCTGCTGAGTGGGTTAATCAACGATGAAATATCCGATAGAAGCATTCCATTCACCCCACAGAATATACTGACACCCAATATGTACAATGACACGTATCAATGAGAAGTGCTGACCATCTGTATCACATGTTTATAGCAGCACAGACAGTCACTGCAAGCCAAACACTGAGGAGCCCAGGTCAGCCAAAACGCACAAAAAACCGAATGAGGGCTTACAAACAGCCAGACAAAGCCAAGCAAACCCATGCTTCAAAGCAACATGATGGTGGACATTCAGAAACTGACAGTCTACACAGTTTACCCTTTGGCAACAAGTCCCCCGTGCGGGGAGTGAGGGGTCAAAACATGCCACGAAAATAAAAACAATTCTAGTTCAATAGTCAATATTCAAATTCATACAGACAAGTTGCTAAGTAAAAACATTTTCAGTACCTTTTTTTATTTTTTAACTCTTTTACTTGATAATTCCGTTGTTTTCTCGTGAGTACAATGATGATAATAAACTTCTTTTTTAGGCTGAATCACTTCCAGGTTCAAAATGAGTCATTGCATAGAACGTTTGAATTGATAATTGCTTTCGTCCTCTCCCGTATCTGCGCTTGTGTGTGTGTTTGTGTGTGTGAGTCTGTGTGTGTGTTTGTGAGTGTATCTTTGCACAAATAAGAGGCAGTGGGCCCAGCTTGTCAGTGAGATCGTCTTGTTGGTGAATCGGTAATCAGCAGGAGGTGAACAGTTCTGTTTAGTTGGAACTCAATTAACCTTGGCTCTGAAGTGTAACTAGGATGCAAAGTGTGTGCAGTGAGTGTGTGTGTGTGTGTGTGTTTGCGAGATAGACAGAGAGTCTGTGAGTGTGTTCGTACCTGTCTGCATGCGCTTATGCATCTGCACACATCATGCATGTCTGTACACGGTACTGTGGTTGTAAACCCTCTGACAAATTGTATTACGGCTATTGATTGACAGAAGTGTTTGATATTTCCCATCACTAATTGAAACAACATTTATACCATTGTGCTATATACCATTTTCTGCATGCTATTGCTTTTAAAAATCAATAAGCAAATTATTCGATGCAAGAAAACAGAGATTCAAACAAATAAAAAGTGAAAAATATAAATCTTACCAAAGAAAAACACATAACAAAAAAAAAAAAGAAAGTCACTGGAAAGTGATTCATTAAATACACAAATGACAAATTTACATAATTAGATCTCTGATTTGTTTTTATGTACATACAATAGTATACAGTGTAAAAAGAAATGCATGATGATATGGGCGTTTTAAAACATATGAGGTATACAAGTAAAAACATGTACTGAATAAGGCTCTTCCATTCAGTGAATATCAGGCAAAAATGAAAAGAAACTAAAAGATGAGACAAATCAATAAAAAGGTCCCAGAGGGCTCCGGGGCTGACTGTAACGATGGCTTTGCGATGGCTAATAAAGAGCCGTGGCCACTCTTTCATTTGGTCCGCTCATCTGTGTGAATCTCACACTTGTGGGCACACTGGTAGTAATTCCCTTCCCTAAAACCCTACAGCTAATGACTAGCGGCATCTTATAGGTGGTGAAAAAAGTATCGATATGGGCTTCTTTTTTGTTTGTTTTTCCTCAAGTTTTTCACTTGTGCGTGCATTCTCATGTCCACATGTACACAATGCATTCTGTAGACATTGAAACAAAAAGAAGGAGAAATAAAAACCACATTCAAAGAAAGGGTCAAAATCCCTAAACTGGAATGTACTGTAGAGATCAGAGAAACCAAGCATTCAAGGATTTTAGTTGGGTTGGTTGTCATTGCCGTGATGTGTCTCGTCTACTCCAGGTGCGTGGTGTCGTCGTAGGCTGAGATCAGTCTCTTTGGTACGGGGAAAACCTATGAAATCTGTCTTCTTTTTTTTTCTCTTTTCCTGCTTGTAAATTCTTTGAAGACATCAACGTAGAATCGAGTATCCCTGTTAGACGTGCACTCCTCAGACATGGGTGGTGTTGCGATCAACTCCCTGTAGAGGGCGCCGTGAGGCTTCCTTTATTGAGCCGTTTCAAAGGTGGGACATGCATGGACGAACACGCTGAATTTCTCCTATGATATTCCACCTGCCTCAGTTAGCGGCGCTTTTACTGTCACACAGATCCCAGGAGGATTCCTCCAGAAGAGGAGGGGAAGTAGGACTCGTGTCCCCCTTCCCCCTCTCTCCACTTCACTGCATCCTCATTATTGACCGTTGTCCTCCTGAAATACAGACAGCGAAGGTGTGAATGGTGGCAGAAATAAACAACTGTTAATGCAGAACATCAAATTCACTCGACCACACAAAGAGCGCTGACATACAGAGTAAAACAACGTGAATACAAGAAATAAAAAGTGGCTAAAATTACACTTTAAAAAAAAGCAAGTATTTCAAAATGATCTGGTCCTTGAGAAATTCTATATGTTCTCGCCACACACTGAGCCTCCTGCTATGTTTATGTGGCAGCTCGGCCCGCCTCCCCCCTCCCACTTCACAGGACGCTCCGGCCTATCACAGCCCTGCTGGTGTCGGCAGTAATCCACTGAGCCACTGAGTCTGGTTTATCTCTACATTTCCCCTCCGAGTCCTCAGACTGGTGGCAGACAGAGATGACTGACATGGCTACTGATATTAATCCAAATGTCACCGCGGACAGAGAAGCTCAATGATAGATCTGCATTCAAATGAGCCTCAACTTCATCCAGTCAAGTCGCAGCATGTGTTTTGACAGAAGCTAAACAAAGTGTATTGAAATCTGCTTTATTTCCACTTCTGTAGTTCTGCTCCATTGAGCAGAATTAGTTCGTTAGTTCGTTCTACCATGTAATGAATGATGCTCACCGTGAGTCATGATTCTGTGAGCCTACATGGGCTCTTGTCCCTGTGTGTGTCTTTGCGTGTGTGACATTCAAGCCAAGCCACAGTTAGCTTTCTCAGGCTAATTATAGCCCAGTGTGCTTGGCCCAGATTACGGGAGGTGTGTAGAGTCAGAAGGTAAACCATAATAGTGCTGACCTCCCCTATTCTTGGCTTTGGCCTCTCACCTGTACAGCACGAAGTTCAATCGGACTGTGACTTTAATTACCTTTCCTGACACAACAGTGAACTAATACAACAACAACAAAAAAAACTCTGACGCAAACAAAAACACAATCAGTGTAAAGGCAAATAAGAATCTGGCAACACGAGCCTACAGGCATGGGAGCACATAAGTAGACTCAGAGATGTATGTAAGAGTCTTTTCCTTACTTACCTTTGGTCTAATGAAGTCTCAGACGTCCTAGACAATCATCATTCTGGGACTGTAGCTCTGTCAAAGCATCCTCTTACTTTCAGGCCTCTTCAGCCCTCTGCCCCGGTCTTGTAACACCATGCTGACGAAGCGATCACCCTTATTTAATTCACTTCAATCGTGTGCCCATGTCTGGGGAATTCACTGCTGACAAGGCATCCTTTGATTCCAGCTCTGTTCAGTAATTCGGGGGTAAGGGAAAGGTACAGTGAATCAGTTTGGATATACAATCACAGCATTTAATGAGTCATCACTTCACTTGAGTCTTCTCATTATGCAGACATGGCCTATGCTAATCTATGTCAGGATACAGCTGATAGAACACGTTATCCATTAATCAAAATGTGACAGCATTTTATGTTTTAGCAACTTGGAGTCTCAGTGTACCAAATAACTAACGAGGTAAAACTGAAAGTATCGCCAGCGATCAACAGTTAAACAAGTTACTGCATCACCGCTTTAGTTTTACTTCATGCACATGTCACAAAAGTGAATGAACACATCGTTAAATGTAAAAGAGTTTCCTTCAGTGGCATGGTTCTCACATGCTTAGTGAGGCAGGTGACACGATATTTATCAGAACGATGATGCTCTCAGAAAAAAGAAAAAAAAACTCCCCATACTCACTAATGCACACAGGATCTCTCTTCGTCTGGTTCCTCTGTAATGTCAAATGTATTTAATGCAGTTTCATAGGTTTTTCCAGTACAAAGCTACCAATCCGTCTCATTTCAACTCTGCATACCCTGAAAGAGAAAAGCACAGTCGATTCAAAATAAACAAGCGAATCGATAAGCACATAAATTATTTCCCAAACTGCCACCTGTTCCAGCCGTTCTAAAATCAATCCATGCTTCTAAATTAACAATTTGAAAACGAAATTATTTAGAGCTTCCAATGCCATTAACTCTTATATCAAATGAAAAAAAACTTACCCTCCAGTCTTTCGTTCACCAAAATGAAGTGAACTTCTTCCCAAGGCCAGACAAAGCTGTGAGAATGACAAACGGAGACAAATATGAGAAGTCTCTACAACCCAAACACTAAAATACCAAGTCAAGGAAATCCAAGATCTTAACTTCTGGATTGTTGGGTTTAAAATTCGTAAGGCCTTCAGCTTACTATGTTAAGCACTGAGAGACTGCACGATACAAATAAAACTGAACTTTTGCTATAATAATAAACTCTTTATTTGTAAGCTGTATTTCAGTTTGTACCATCTCCCAGTTTTCCCGCCTGCTCTGCTGCCCCTCCTTGCAGGATTTTGGTCAGAACGTTTTCCCCTTCAGCAGGTGCCTGGCCTGGAGCAGCGCTGCCTATACCTCCTGCTTTGCTACCAATCCCAACAGGGGCGGCCTTGGAGCCTGCAAACAAAAAAAAACAAATCAGTACCCTCACATGTATTGTTGTTTGGTTATGTGTATTCTGGTAATGGTGGAAGTGAGACTTACCAATGCCTGTTAGAGGGGGTGTGGCTATTTTGGTAGGCTGCGGTGCTGGTGGTACTCCTGCCATAGCTTTCATTCCTGTGGCAGCTGGTGCAGGTGTGGCCTCCATCTTTGCCTGCAGAAAATCAAGTGAAGACGAATATTGAGTTTGGGCAAAGTTCAGTTCAGTAAATATCTTGGTTTCCCCTTTCTGCTTCAATTTAATGCCCAGTATACACCAAAAAAAGAGTATTGTTGTGAGATATTATTGGTGGTGTGGCAATCTTTGTCAAATGGTTTTGACATCCTTACACTCTCCATGTGTTGCTTAGCATAAGAAGACACAGCAATGGCATTTAATGGCTACAATTACTGCACACTGTATCACATAACAGGCTTCAGTGCAGGATTTAGAAAACAACACAGTTAACACATCTGTATAGTTCAAGTAGTAAAACCAGGTTCACGTCTACTTACGGCTGCAGCCGGCTGTCCTGCTGCAGACCCTCCTCCTGGTTGGCGTCCTTGTGGCGGGGCTTGGCCGGATTTTGGCTGCTGCTGTGCCTGTCCAGCTCCTGCTGCGGTTGTTGCAGGCTGGCTGCTCTGAGGGGTCTGGCCGTGCTGCTGTGGTTGCTGCTGTTGCTGTTGTGCACTCTGCTGATGCTGCTGCTGCTGCTGCGGATGCTGCGGATGCTGCTGCTGCTGCTGCTGCTGCTGATGCGACTGCTGATGTGGCTGCTGCTGCGCCTGCTGGGTGCCATCAAGTGGTTCAGAGCCTGGATGTCTCCCGGACTGGCCCTGTCCACCTGACCGCTGCTGCCCAGTATGGCCCTGAGGAGGCTGCTGTTGCTGTGATTTGGGCCCTGCTGAAGAGGGATCCTGTCTCCTGGAGGTGGTGCGATCCCCTTGTGGTCTCTGGCTCCTTCCCCCAGTGCCGTGGTGATGACCGGAGGCTGGGTCACGAGAGAAGTCTCCTGAGTTTCGAGGGCTTCCCTGGGCTGAACGAGAGTCTGGACCACTCCTTCTTTGTGCAGATGTAGCGCTTCTGCCGTCAGCACGGCCAGATGGGTCTTTGGGGTGTGTTCTAGAAGAACGCGAGGCTCTGGGATCTTCAGCGGAGTGGCGAGAAGAGCTGTGTCTGCCAGAACTGCTGCCATGGTGGCGATGGTCCCGTGATGCAGAAGAGGAGTGGCGTTGTTGGTTGTACTCATCCTGTGGACCGTACTCCTCTGGAGGCTCGTCATAGTCGTGGTAGGTGTGTTTACTACGTCTACCTGTGGATGAGTGACCTCCACTTCCATGATGTCTTGAGCGATCAGAACGGGCCTCCCGTGGCTTCTCAAACCAGTCAGTCTCCTCTTGGCCCAAGTGATAGGCTTTTTAAAAACCAATACAAACAATATCAGTCAATTGGTTTGATGTGGCAAGTGAAGCAGCATGCAGATGGATGCCATGCAAAATAAATGGGAAAAACGTGCTCCACATTCCAGAGCCATGGAGATTTTTGTGGAATCCAGCAAAAAAAAAAAAAAAAAAAGTAAAAAAGCAGAGTTCATGCCGCACCTCACACTTAAAATGATGCATGCAAAACATAAATATAAAACACTTTTGGCTTCATGTATCAAAGGGAACATTCCATAAAAAAGGACAACACAAACAAAATAATGGCGGTCTTCTCCACACTCGGCATGCAGTCTTTTCAGCACACTTCAAAGGCGGGAGGAACAAAATACAGCACAAATAATTTAGCACCAGTTACCTTCACTGTCAGAAACAGCACAGTGCATGTCATCTACAAGATAGGGGTCATCTGGTTTATAGACATGACTCCTGGGCAGGTCCTTCTTGTGGTGGTCCTGCACATCTGGCAGCGAATGGCTGGAGCCATACTGATTTCTCACATCATGGGCTTCTGGTATGCCAGAGCTTCTTCCCATGCCGACAGGCTTCCCAACAGGACTGAGTGGACTCTCCTCTTCTGAATTCTGGTTGCGCATGGGAGGTCTTCCGCCACGGCTGCTCCTCTGAGACCGCTCCATGGCATCTCTTTCGTAAGATTTACTCCGGTGACCTGTGGCATCTCTGGAGGAAATCTTGTCCATACCATATCCTGTAGACCTGGACCTACCAGAGCTGTACATGCGGTCCTCTTCCTCAAGACCTTCACGACTGGTGCCATAGTATTTCTGCTGGTCATATGCATTTTTCTTCATCCCATAGGTGCCATCATCCTGAAGCTTCTTGGACCGAGACACAACTGTACAGGTTCCCCCCGTTGATGTCGTCATTGTGTAAGACGCAAGGTCAGACTCCACATCCCGAGCTTCCTCAATAGGGGAGAACTTAGAAATCTTCTGCTCCATTCCCTGCTTCCTGTGCTTACTGCGTTTAGAGGAGACTACGGCAGGGGCGAGGTTCTTAGGTGTGAGTTTGTGGCTACCAGAGCTGCTCCGTGATGTGTGTTTATAATCATCATAGTAATAAGAGCCTCCACTCACTGTGGTGCCCGTGCGACCATCTACTGTGGTCTGGTAACCTGTTGAGCCTGTAGGTCTGCCATAAGCATCAACAGGCTCATCTTCAGGCCTGCCGTAGCCACTCCCTCGTGCAGGACCATTCTCACTGCGATATCGTCCTCCTACAGGATGACCTAGAGCATCAGTGGCTTGGCCAGTGTTATCTTTTGTCAACTCACTGATGTCATCAATCATGACATAGTTCCTTGGAATATTCTGCTCTAGGTTAGAAGTGTAGAGCCCATCTGCAGCATAAGCAGAAGTGGGGCTGTCCACAGAGTGAGTCAGGCCAGGCTCAGGGGGGCGGTACTGTCCATATGCATTGCTATAGGCTGAACCAAAGCTGGTATCTGGAGCTGACGTTGCCACTGACACTGCTGGGTTGTTGATGACCTCGTAGTTGGTGGGGAGTTTTTGCTCAAGGTCAGCCAAAGAAGTTTGCCTTGGTCTTTGATGGACTGTAAGGATCTCTGCCTGGGGTTGGTAGGGGAGTCCAGGTTGGTAGGAACTATGGCTGGGATAAGGAAGACTCTGTCCTGGCATAGGCTGACCAGGTGAATGGAAGCCCTGGTGGCCATGCTGCTGCATGCTAATGTCTGTCTGATAGGAGGACTGGCCATACATGCGGGATGAATAGGTTCCCTGGTTCTGGTAGCCAGGGCCCGGTGGAGGATGCGGCTGGAATGTTCCTGGTTGAGGTGCAGAGGACGAAGGGTACTGAGGAGGCTGGAAACCTATCTGTTGGTAAGCAGAGCCTGGCTGCTGTGTTGATGGTTGACTTTGAGGGTATGGATATGACATATAAGATGAGGTTGAGGGATACTGAGAGGTTGCACTGAGGTCATTCGTAAACTGACTCAGTGGTGCAGTACTGGGCCTTGTCAGCAAACCATTAGCATCAAAGTTTCCAGTAGCAGCTGCCATCCTGAGGTTGTTGAGCTCACTGTCTGACATGTAGTCTCGGGCATCACCCATACATCGCAGGTAGGCCAACTCTCTCCTCTCCCTTTCCTTCACCATGGTCTCCTTACGCTGGGTAATGCCTAGCTCCAGATAACGCAGCTTGGCATCAATCTCCTTTTCTTCTTCTTCCAGTTCAGCCTGCTGCTTGCGCAGCTTCGACGACTCTTGTTCCACAGCTTTCAGTTCACTCAGCAGCCCAGCCTTGGTGACTCCCTGGGCAGGTCTTGGAAGAACCCTCTGGGGCATGCCAGGGGAGCTGTACATTTGTGCTGGAGTGACAATGGGGAGCGGAGTCTCCTCTGGAGGGGGGCTGGGGAGAGTCCTCTTTACTTTCCTCATCAGAGAGTTCTGCTGCTGCTGCAGGGAGGCCATCTGCTAAGAGAAGCAGAGACACATCAGCAAACACTGAGCTATAAACAGAATGCGTTTATGTAAATTAAACTCATTACTGTGCACTAGCTACTCACTGAGAGTCTACACACTTCTTCATCTCAAGATCGAAGTAAAGAACTTTACAGCCTGATATGCTGTCAAGACTACCTGACATTATTTAAACTACTATTTAAGCTAGAGTGTGAGCTCCATCAGTAGTTCATCTAGCATAGTTTATATTTATTATAATTATTATTATTGTTACACTAAAGCACTAAGTGGCTTTTTTCATTTTATGCCAGATTAACAGTGTTCAGGACAATGTTAAGCAGTGAAAGTCAACACAAAGCACCACTCATACATGATACCACAGACACTGAAGGTACATATTCAACTAAGTATTAGTTGCTTTTTAAAAACTCATCTAATTTTCTAAGTGTAGGATGCATGTCATCATTTTTGATTAAAATAAAATACAACAAAGTGAACATCAGAGAATCTTAATAAATGTAAACATAAGCATAAAATATGTTTCCAAATCGACAGGAACATGAGAGGAAACTGAAGCAATTGTCTTTTGATTTCATTCCAAAGTATTTTCATTAATATGTTAATTTTCTTTTTACTCCTTTGATCAGATATCCACAGAATCTGGCCTTTTTTTCAGTCACTTAAATATTGATGTATTGCATGCTGGTAAGAAAAATCAAACACTACAAATAAAAAGACAATTTAATAAGAAATCTATGTTAGTCTATTACTTACAAAATAGTTGTGTTGGGTAGATCCATGGTAATTTTGTTAAGTATCCACAAGAGAGCCATGTATTAAAATACTAAGAGTAAACATAGGTACAAATGCATAAAACGCTTCTCAGACTGATTTTGGTCCAAGTGCAGAGCAATGTTAATTTACTTTGACCAGCTGCTAACAATCAGGAAGACAGCAAAGCAGCACCAGGATTCCTCCACATTGTACATCCCTGTGGCAACACTCAAGGCTTTGCCAGATATAGAAGACATGGCAGAAAGAGGAGCGAGCGAGCGAGAGAGAGAGAGAGAGAGAGCAGGAGAGAGAGAGAGAGAGAGAGAGACAGAGAGAGAGAGCAGGGGAGAGAGAGAGAGAGAGAGAGAGAGAGAGAGAGAGCGAGCGAGAGAGCGACTAAAGGAGTATAAAGGGGGAATAAGGGAGGAGAAGCTTTTCTGGCATGGCCAGCTGCTCTTATGAGAACATTCTGTCACTTCCTCAATGCCAGATCCTGTGTGATTTTCCATGTCCACACGAACACATGATATATATTGTGTACACACACACACACACACACACACACACACACACGTGGCAAATGCTACTTTCATGTTACTAGCTGGCACCTCCAGTAAATGTGCCACGCTTTGCAATTTTCAGAAAAATAGGCTTTAACATGTACGAGCTGCTCCCCCTACAGGGACTTGTAGGGTGGAAGATGTATATCTATTTTTGAATCTTTAAATGCTAATTGGCTTTTGTAAATGTGGGATGACCTCAGTTTTGCAGATTTTTACAAGCACTGATAGCACTGATAATGAAAGATTAGTTTGAGTTGATTTGTTTGATTTTCTAAAAACAGATATTTTGTCAGAATACATTTTTATACAACATATACTTGTATGTTTTTAAATTCCATTTATTATGCTTTGTGTAAATGTTCATAAATTTGGATAATTTCTGTTTAAACAAAGGTAGATTTCTTACCTGACTGTTGGACACAGCTTGCTGATGATATGGGGAGAACCTGTTCTTGGCAGGATCCTCTGATGTAGGACTGAGAGGTTTGGGATCCGACATGGAGCGCTGCACACTTTTTATGGGTCTTGGTAGGGTCTGGTGGCGCTGGGGAGATTCTACAGTAAAGGCCTTCTGCTGGGGCGTAACATGGGCTTTGTTAAGCTTCTCCTGGGAGGCAAATGTTGTCTCTAGCATGCGATGAGGAGACAGTGGAGATACGGGGGAGTACAGCACTTGGGGAGATTTTGGGGGCTGACGAGACTGGGACTCGTTTTGCTGCGGATAGCCAATTTCCAAGGGGTCAGGTTTTCTCCTCTCAAATTTAGCAACTCCTTGGAGTCTAGGAGAAGTTGGGTCAGATGTGTTTGCACCTACTATATGCAGACTTGTTGAGTATGGACTGATAGTTGTAGGGACACTTAGCTGAGGAGCAACCACACCCTGAGAGTGAGACTCTGGTTCTGTCTGGCAGGCCAGACTCTCTCCTTTGTGGGTCCTTTCAGGAGCTGCTATGTAATGTAATAGGTCAACCTTTGAGGTTTCCGCCATGGTAATGTGGATTGCAGGAGAAACTCTGCCTAGTTGGTCGAGCTCTGTCTGGCATGATGAATCATTTGTGGTCTGAATAGCTATACTTGCAGAACCCACTTTAGATGATCCATCAGATTTAGCCTCACCACTGGATTCAGAGTGCTTGGATACACGTGACCGCCTGCGCCTCACTGGCTGCTGTTCCCATTCTGCCTGGTCCTCCTCGTCGGTCTGCACGCTGCAGTCCGCAATACGCCTTGTTCTCCTGCGCCTGTTCATGAATTTATCCTCTCCATCTTCATCATCTGTTTGCACACAGCTGTCTGTGATCCTTTTACCAGAGTCATCCTCTGAGCCGTCCCTCAACCGAGGCATGGAATTCTGCTTTTTCATAGTCTTCGAATCAGTCGGTTTGTCACTGCTCCTCAAAGACATTTCAGAGACTGAACTATGGATAGGTCGAGCAGCCACCACAGCTTGGACCACTTGTCCATCCTGCCAAAACTGCACACTTTGTCCTTCTTGCTGAATAACTCTACCACTCTGGTCACAGATAATGAACCCTTGAGGGGTCCCTCCTCCAACAACTACCCCTTGTATAGTACCCTGGGCAGAGGTTGCTGCTGCTGCCGCTGCAGCTGATGCAGCTGCAGCCTCAGCTGCAGCAGCAGCCGCTGCTGCCTCCACTGCTGCTGTCTTTTGTCTCTTCTGCTCCTCTAACTGCTGCTGGAGCTGCTGCTGCAGAGATTGAATTTGCTCAAGCTGCATTCTCTGCTGGGCCAGTTGCTCTCTTTGCATAATAAGCTGTGTCTCTCGCTCTGCTTGCTGCTGCTGCAGGACTTGCTGTTTAATTGTCTGCAGTTCTTGAATCTCACGCTGAACAAGTAACTGTTCTTTTTCTCTGTGACGCTGAAGCTCCATACGATCTCTTTCAAGCTCCTCATGTAGACGCAGCTGGCGTAATTTCTCCAGTTCAACCCGCTCTCGCTCTAACTGTAACATGTGCTCTTGCTGCTGACTCAGTCTCTCATCTTCTTTACCTTTCTGTGCATCTGTGGTAGCTAGGGCAGTTCCATGTGGTGATGTCTGTGACTGGCCTTGTTGAGCCTGACTGATGGGTTGAGTTTGAGGTTGGGTTTGAGTCAAAGATAAAGGCTCAGTTTGAGTTGGTAACTGCTGTGGCTGCATTTTAGCCTGCACTGGCTGGACAGCTGGAGGTTGGCCTTGACCTGGAGAGAGGGATGTAATACTCTGTGAGGTAAGTAGAGTAGGGTCTATTTGCTGATTTGCTGTGGTTTGCATACCAGGTGCTGGTAGACTTTGTACTCCCAAGTGTGCTGCCGGTTGGGTTGGTGGAATAGTTGCAGCTGTTTGTGCAGAAACTGTTGTTAAAGGCTTTCCAAGGTATACTGGAGTCTCCTGGTGAGAGCTGCTTACCACAGGCACACTTCCTGATGGTGTGGCTGAAGTAGGATACTGGTTTGGAGGAGGGTAGGAATATGGTCCCTGTGTGGACAGAGGCATCCTGGGACTTACTTGAGGCAACCTGGTAAGACTAGCCAGAGGTACAGCAGTTACACCTGTAGGGTATGGTCTGTAAATTCCTCTAGGCATGGGACGCAGGACAGAGGAAGGCTGTGTAGTAATTGGCAATGTAGAGGCAATGGGAGTGTTTATTGTGGAATATATCATGCCATCACCTCCTCTCATAGCAGCAGGGTACAAGGCGCGTATACTTGCTTGTCTAGCATTTATTAGATTTGTTAGAGTTTGGCCATTGGCCATTGGTCTTCCATCAGGTCCATACAGTAAATTTGCTCTTATTGATGCTAAGCTCTGCTGAAGATTTAGCCTTGCTAAAGGTCCACCCCTTCCAGCCCCATATGGACCTAGTTCAGGGTTAGTTCCATACCGGCTCCCAAACTGATCCACTGTGTTAAGAGCTGCACACATGCGACTGATCTCTCTGGCAGTGGTTGCACTGTACTGAGCCAGATTGGAGTCCTGTGATCCAGATAGGTCACGTGAACTGTAGGCATAGTCAGAATTGATGTTTGACATGGAGCCATATCGACGAAGGGGTAATGAAGGGCCCGCAAAATCTCCTTGGTGACGTAGATCTGTGTAAGAACCATACTGTGCTCCCATGCCAAGGTATCCACCATCATAAACCTGATTCATACTGCTAAGATCTACTGCCAGACCACCTTGGACATTACCCTGATAGTGACCAGCATCAGTCATGGATGGCAGATTAGTATCAGACATGGAGGGCTGTATTCTTCCTGAGGGGCCTGTGGGTGGTTGATATGGTTTATGTTCCTCTGTCATTGCTTGTGTAACTTGAGGCTGGTGTTGTTGTTGACTGACATTGTAGTGTGGTGGATGGAGAGGATGGGCTGCTTGAGACGGTTCAGGGTTGGGGTTTTTATCTGAGGATATTGTGGTAGGCTTCTGAGTTAATGACCCTGAACAGGAACCAGCAAAGGGCAATTTGTAAACAACATCACAACAAGCCACTTGATTTTCTGGTTTTATCTGTCCAGTAAGATCCAAGACCTGAGGAGGGGGAGGAGGTTCTTCTTGCTTTACCAGTTGAGTCACCGTGCCACCTTGCAATGTGTTGCTCTCATCAAGCTGCACCATCATGACATGGGGCTTACCTGTGGACAAGTTCATTACTGTTGGCTTGTTTTTTAGCTCTAAGGCAACTCCGCCATACAATTCATGGGGAGCATTAGAAGCAGGAGCCCCAGACACTGCTGGTGGAGCCAGTGGGGATACTCTAGGTATGGCACTAGCAGTCACTACAGGTTGGGCACTGCTTGTCTGGCTCACTACAAGGTCTTTTTTAATCAGCAGTGGCTGGACCTGATTAGCTAAATTGTAACGAGCAAAAGAGGACTGCTGGTGGTGCTGTTGGAGTTGCTGCTCAAGAAGCTGCTGCTGCTGCAAAAGCTTTTGCTGCTGTAACTGCAGTTGTTGCTGTTGTATACCCAGATTCTCCAGACAGGCATCAATTTTGGGAATAGATGGGTCAGTAATTGGTGGCTTATTCTGGGTTAAACAAACCGCTGCTCCAACACCCTGCCCCAGATCCACACGGTTTTGTAAAGGATCTCCGTACACGATTGGTTGCTTGGGTTGGGACATGAACATTGAACCTGCGACTGTGACGCTAACTGTAGTTGGGGTTGACACAGATACATGTGGTTGCTCTTGAGCATTCAGGTTCATAATAAGAGGTTGCACTGCTGTGTGTCTACCAGATGGCTGCTCTGCTCCTAAAGAGTATCTTCTTGTGTCAGAGGCAAGAGATGTTAGGTCCATTCCCTGATCTGTCATTATTATTGGAGCTGGCCTCATTGGAGCTCTCAAGTCCACAATGCTAGTGCTTGGATGTGGTTGGCCCTGACCCACAACCATTGAAGTGCCTGGAATATTTGAGATTTTACAGAGAGATATATTTTCCATTGATCCACGACCATGTGCAGTGGTGCTTGCACTAATACCCACATTTACTTTTTCAACATTTTGAGAGGAATGCCTCAGGGACTGCTGTGATGGATGCATTTGGGGCGATGTTGGAGAACTTGTAGAAAGGGGCTGAGAGCTATACAATGTCTTACAACTGGCCTGTGTTGGTGATGACAAAGGGGAAGTGGAAGAATTTACAGTTAATGGCTTGGCAGGACTAGTTGCTTCAGAGCCCAATGTTATCACCATCACCGGTGAATCTTTAGAGGACTGTTGTCGTATAAGACGTGGTGAAACTGCCCTCTGTGGTGCCTGAGCTCCATGGGATGCTGCGCCTGATGCAGGACCTCCAGGCAAAGTTGGCAGTTGCCTGCCACTACTGCCAGTGGGTCGTACAGATGGTGTATGTGTTGGGCTTTGTGTTGGGGAAGCAGTGGGGGACACTGGGGGGCTGGGACCTTTGAAAAGGGAAAAGACTTTGGAGGTTAGAGAGGATGCTCCGGGGTCAGGTGATGCCTGTGTTGGCCTCTGGGAGCCTGCTCTGTTGCCAGCAGGCACTGTACTACCTGCCTGTCGAGTCATGGCAGTCTGACTCACTTGGGCTTTGGTTGTGGCAACTCCAACAACTCCTTCAATTTTGGCACTCTGTGTCATCATCCTGTTTTGCGTTTCTTTTGATAGATGCTGCGCTCCATGAATTCCTGAAATTCTTGGATCACTGCCTGTTGTGGAGAAGGACATAGGTGCAGTAACCTGGGTTGGGCTTGAGCCAGGGGTGAGGACAGTTCCAGCTTCGAGATGATGCTTGCCGTCTTGTTGAGAGGCACTTTTCTGCTGACTAACTGTTTGTCCTTGCCTTTGCATGAGCTGTGCTTTCTTCATCATCTCCTCATAGACTTCTTCTGCGCTTTTTAATGTTTTATCCGATGGTGACATTGCTGATGTTTTTTCTGTTGGGGAGTATAGGGATGTGAAGGTTGGAAGGTTAAATTCATTTCCTGATTTGTAAAGCTTTCCACCAATCATCTCAAAACCTTCTGCCTCTGAGTCCATAGAAGGCGAGTATTCAGAACATGATGATCTGTGAAGCTCCTCCATTTCTGCAGCCTGTCTTAGCTCTTCTGTTGGTGATGCATCCTCAATAGGAGAAAGATTACTGGGGGGAGTTTTGGACCTTTCTCTGCGTCTCTGTGCCCGTAGCTCCTCTTTATCCCTCTTTGTTTTTCGGGCTGTACTTCGGATCCTCTGTTGTTCTAGATCTCTCATCTGCTCCTGCTCTCTAAGTAGTTCTTCTTCCTCTCTGAGCTCATCCTCCTCAGATGAGTCCTCGATAGTGGGTAGCAGTGGCCCATGGGACCGATGTCTAGCCTTCCTCTGCTGCTTTGCTTCCTCTAGTCTTGCCCTACGACTAGGGCTGCTGTCACTGTCATCCTCCATGGATGACACAGATGTGGGAGATGTTCCAGAGGTATAGCTGGGAGTAGTGGCAGGTAGAGTGGATGAATATTCTCCCTTTGACCGCTCCTCTGGAGAACCAGTCAGACTCTCCATCTCTAGCTCTGGTTCTCGTAGGTCATGCTCAGTGCTGAGCTCCATGTCTCGGTTGTAGCTATTGGTGTTATTTAGCTCAATGGTCTTAAAGCGCCGGAGACCTCCAGCCATTCCGACATCTTCTTCTTCATTTGCCTTATAAGCACCCTCTGATGCCTTGGTGTCTTCCTCAAAGCTATTAGATTGTTGAGAGAGTCGTCGTCTCTCTTTGCCCAAATCCCCACTGGTTTTATGTGCCTTTTTAGTTTTCTGGTTTTCATAGTCTTCTAATTCTTCTTCATCAGCACTCATCTCCATAATTTGCCTCCTCATGTACTCTTCATCTGTTAACTCTTTATGTGACTTCTTCTGTCTTACTGGCAATGGTGAGAGACCACTTTCACTGCTGTCTTCCACATAGTCATGCCGAAGCTTACAACTGAGTTCATCCTCTGATTCATCCCTTGCTGCATCATCCTCAGGACTGTAGTCCCGCTCCTGTCCTACTGATAGTGAATGTGGCCTGTGCTTCGAGTCTGAAGCAGCCTTTGACTCTAGCAGAGGCTTCATGGAGCTCTCCAACTTGGTGATTTCTGAGGGGATGGAAGCACCTCTTTCACTGAGCTTGATTCCTTCTTCTCGGATCTGGCCTATGATTTCCCCTTGAGAGCTGGAGATCCCATCTGAAGAGTATCCAGTGTCACTTAAACTCTGTGAGCTTGATTTGTTGGAATCCTAAGAGAAAGAGAAAGAAGAGGAGAGAGGTCAGAAACAAAAGCTTTTTTCAAAAATTAACTCATGGAAAGGTCTATTACAAGCTTCAGTGCACATCTTGTATCCCACTATTTCATCCAGCTCATCAGCATTGACATTTTTATGAGCATTTTTAAGTAATTGGGAGTAAAATTGATTTACTACACCTTATATAGATGAAATAGTCTCTAATAGCAAGATATTAGAGAAATATTACATTGGACATTGCAAACCGTTAATCAAACAACCAGATATAGTAACACTAGAGGCTAAAATCAACCCAGATATTTACTGTGTATTGCCTTTTGGTTTTGAAAATTTTGCAAATTTGACTTTGCATATAGCTGACTAATTTATTTGAACACGTAGGAGGCAAAACAGAATAACTATTGTAAATGTGGATATGAGTTTTAATTTAGATTTTTTTTGTGAATATAATATTTTGTAGGTTATTATAGCTATTCACTATATTCTTTTGATTTGGGTTGAGTTTGCCTTTCAGCGTTATGTACACACAGATGGATAAATACACTGACACAGAGTGAATATAACAGACAGTTGAACATACAAACGTCAACGTACAAATGTTATTCGGTTACATGCTTGATTGCCATCTTTGACGCATTCTCCATTGCATTCTTCGAACCGTTGAAGAATAACGAACATGCTTAGAATGCTTAGAACATCATCACGAAGTGTCACATTAAACAAAAAGCTTGCGTTTGTTACAAAAAAGAAAAAAAGGTGTGTAAAAACGAGGCAAGGAAATGGAAGAGTGGGCTGAAGATAAGGAATGGCCACTGAAATGATGATGAGAAGGACGATGATGTGACTGATGATGACTGATGATGACGACAACGATGATCGTAAGGATGGCAGCGGAAGATGGAAATGATAATGACATAATGACGATGAAGAAAACTGTACTGACGGGAAATCCTTTTAGTGAAACCATGACAACGTTTTGATGAAACGCTTACGTGTACAGAAATAACTGTTATAGCTGCTTGTATAACAGCACGAGTTGATGAAAACTAGTGACTGACTTAAGAAGTTCTGAGGATTAACAATAAGACGAATAATAAAAGTGATGATGATAAAGTGATGGAACTGATGATTATGAAAAAGGAAAAGAAGAAAAAGAAGTAATGCTTGGATGAGCGCAATAATTAAAAACAGAGAACAAAAATGATGTTTCTGAGAAATGGTTACAATTATTTTAATGGAGCAAAATAAATCAAAATGGTGAGTCGAGTAACAGGTGAAGGCGAAGAAGTTGCAGGTAGCTCACTTCATGGTGTCTTGACTTGTGTGCATCTTCAGCTATCTTCATGTCTTTTGGAGAAGTGATAGTCTCTGACAGTGCCTTCTTCGGTGAGGCTTTGACGTCTTCTTTTAGAGATTTAGATGCGACTTTTGTCTTCTCCTGGCTTTGCGGCTGTTTGCGCGCCTGGTTGTTACCTGTGGGTTTAGACTGAGCGGGAGCTGTTTTTGAAGGGGTGGAAGAGGCCTTGGCATGGTTGGGTGCGGCTTTACCAGCGGTAGATGAAGTCTTGGCACCAGGAGGATGAGAAGGGCCCTTAGCCTGAGCAGAGGGCTGAGCAGATGCCTTCGTCTGAGTTGGCCCTTTGGCCTGGCTCGGACCCTTTGTTTGGCTAGCGGGCTGCGCAGGGCCCTTACTTTGAGCATGTAACTGACTAGGACCTTTAGCTTGACTGGGTGCCTTACTCTGAGCTGAGGGTTGTGCCGAACCCTTAGCTTGGGCAGGTGGCTGAGTTTGACCCTTGGCTTGAGGAGTGGGTTGTGCAGAACCCTTGGTTTGAGGGGAACCTTGGCTGACCCCCTTCGTTTGAGGGGCAGGTCCAGCCTGTTTCACACTAGAGAGAGGGCCACTTACTTGGGGACCCGCTGGTTTCTGTTGTTGTTGAGGACCTGGGGCCCTAGGCCCTGAAAGTTGATTTGGCCCTTTCTGCTGAGGTGGTTGTTGATTGGCTGGAGCAGCTGGCCGGGGAGATCCCATGGGCTGCGCGGCAGGAGCTGGAATATCTCCCAAGCTTCCTGACAGGGCCCTCTGTGTCTGGCAGTTCAAGCATAGCCATTCTTTCTTCTGGAAAACAAGGACAAAGAAAACAGGAATCAGCAAAGTTGCAATCAACAATCAGACAAAAGAACATGGTGTCTTTAACAGACTCTGTGTTGCTAATGTACATGAATAATAAACTACTAAAAGTACTAAAATAAACGATCTGGATTCCACCTGGTGTCAGCAAATAAGCAAATAAAAAGCAGTTTAAGCAGTTAGTATTCAGACTAAATACACAAATTATGATCAACACCTGTGTTCATATTGAAATTTAAACTGTGTCAACACATTACTTGAGCGTTGTTCATGATGATTGATAGGTACAAGAATGTAAATGTGTCTGTTAGCTGGATAAATTAAATCAAAATGTTGTTGCTTTATAAATGGTCACGGAGTGCCAAGTACTCAGTATAGCAAGTCTGAACAACTGAATATTTGAAAGCCTGTCCAAACAAGGCCTTTCATCTCTTCAAGAAGACTTAATCATTTGACAACATTAAGCACTCTCAAACAGGGTACACAGAAGAAGAGTGCCGTGTGAATACAAATTAACACATCTGTTATTAGATTGAAGGGGCGCAACAGTCATTAGACCTTTTATGGAGTCAAGAGCAAATCTTCTAGCTGCAAGAGCAGGATTCGTCCTTCACAGTCATCCTCACCGAGCTCTGTGATCAGTGATAGTTATGGATTCTGACACTGCTGAAAGTCTCATTCAAAAGCCATCGCAGACAGGATATTAGCATAAACAGATTCAATTTCAGGTCAATGCAACAAATCGATAAAACTGCTCAATGGAAAGAAATGGTTATATTACAGGTTCTGAAAGCTGAAAATAGAGTCGAGGGCGCCATGTTCGCAACACGGCCCTTTGTTAATGATAATCATCTGCGCCTCGGGCCTGAGGAGGGAGCGTTCTCGTGTCGCAGACTTGTACGACAAAACAAATAACCTCATAAACACCTCTATTGCTGATTACCATCTGTCCAATAAATCACTTCTTTTATTGTGGTCATACTTCAAAAGCATAAATACAGAAGCTGGAATTTAACAACATGCCCTGTAACAGCTAATAAATAAAAGTAATGCAGGTGTTCAGCGACTGTATCAGAGGACATCTTTACTGCAGCCAAGACGCCAGAGAAGGTTGCAAACAAATGATTTACTTTTTTAAATGCCCTTGTATGTTATACTGCAACTATCAGTAGCCATATAAGTTACTGGGATAGTCAAATTTCAGACATGTGGTGAGCCTAAAGGAGAGTTTAACTTCTGAATTATATAAATAACAGAGAAAAACTCGCATTAAAAGTCAGACAAAGAGAGATTTAGGCTACAAGGAGCATCCTAACAGCACAACAGGGATGTTAATCTAAAGACCCCGGTGACCAGCGTTTGACGGACAGGTCTCCAGGGACAGGGTTGGACACAATCTGCCTTCTTTCCCACTTCGTACTTAGAGACGCTGATCAGGCCTTGTGTCAGTGCGAGACTGCTTATTTGTTCTTCTTTTGTGTGTCCTCTGTTTGGCTCACTGGCCACGACAATAAAAGGTGGATACACACTGTCACACAACACTTTTACTATTTGCCCAGTAGAGCCTGATTTGTGAACACAAAATAATCTACAAATAATGGTTAGTCACATAGCGGTGTGGGTGGTAGTAGACAAAGCTACAGCTCACATTTACCAGAAGAGGATGAAAAAAGATGACGAGGAGGAGGAGGAGGATGAAAAAAGAGGAAGGAGAAGGTGGTGAAGACATTGACCACAAAAGATGTAATTTTTACTACATGTGGTTCTATTACTGCATATTGATTAAATAATAAATAATAATCAATAAAAGTAAATGGCTATTTTTATGAGGGAATTGTAGACAGCAGATTAAAATGAGTTGTGTTTCTGGCCACTGGAGAAATCTAAGCCTCCAATTTTCTTTTTCTAAAATTTGAAAAATAAAATAAAAAAAAAAAATGTGGGTATTTAGTTTATTTAGTTAGCTAGATGTTTGACGTTCTTCTCCAGCTGGCATTAACTTTGTCTGTCTGTTGTTTGGTAATGGGGAGGCTTAATGTTCAGACAGTTGGTTTAGTTGTACAAAAACATTTGGCTGCTGCTGGGAATGGTGTCGATGTGATAAGTGAGACTCCGATTCTGCTGTTCTTGGACATATTACCTCTAAAAGCTCCGACCGATCAAGGCCAGCTATGCCTCACGTAGCTTGCGATCAGTAGAACATCATACGACACATAGCGGTGTGGCACTGACACAGCAGACTCGGAGCCTCATAATAACTCAATTAGAGCCCTTATGCAACATGAGTGATGAATTATGCAACTCCTTCCTTTAGAAATGATGCCATTTGAATCATGAATAGTGTGAAAATGTGCAGTTCACCTTGAATAATGCTGCAGTAACTGTAGTGTGGGCAGCTACAACACTTTTCCGGATAAAAGGAGATAAAATAAGAGCTTGGCAAACACTTGGTCAGGTTGAAAACCCTTCAACGACAGCAAAACCCACAGTGGGTGACTGTGAGGTGCTGCCATACTTAGAACTTCACCCACTTAGTTTGACAATGTGACATGCCCAAATACAATAAGCTGCCAATACCAAACCTAATATAACAAGGTAAAAACAGACGCGGTGGTAACATTTAAAATCTACATGCTATTTTTACTGATGCTATTTTTCCGTACAAGATAAAACCTTTCTTAATGTGCCCAAATCCTACAGGAATCTGTTGTCTCAACTGAGACCATGAAGCGTGGATGGAGCCATTGGCATGCCAAACAGACAGACTTGCTTTGTTTTTATATCTCTCAAGTGCTCTACTGAGAAGCTATATATAAACAGGTGCAGTACTCTCGGAACTAGCCATCTGTGCCGGTTCTTTCACGACAAGCGACTGTGTTTGTGGACAGCTAGGACACACTGGGACCGACAGGCAGCTACTGAAGCTCTGCAACGATACTGACGGGGAAGACGTGCTACGTGTGTGTCCCGTCATGCACACATGAATGCATAAGATAACAGAATCAACCCATCTTAAATAAATTCAAGCTTCTGAAGTCTCCACTCGCTACCTTCGACTTCCTCAAAACCACATCCAATCTTCTTTTCTGGGCATGTTCATAAAAGTCGAATCTAATTAAACACCTAAATTAGATACTAATGAACATTTTTTTTCCACGGAGCAGCTTTCTTCCTGCCATGTTGGCACTGCCAAACTCCCCTCTTTGCTCCTGAATCAGCATAACATCACTGCGTGGGTGAAGGGGAGAGAGGAGCAAGGCCAAACAGGAGCTGGGAGTAGCAAATTATTCATGTAGAGTGCTTTAGCTTGTACAGCACTGAGCGATGTGGGCTGTGCTTCCCACCTCTACCCACACTGTTTGGAGAAAATCAGGTCCACATAAAAGAATGAGCCTCTGTGCTTCTGAGACAGTCCTTTAATGCGCCTTAAAAACGGAGCAACCAATTCACTGTGGCAATCTCCAACAGCTCAATACATACGAATTAAAGTATAGCCAAAAGTACAAAAGAGGAAACTAATTAAGCATGTGCTTTTAGCAGGAAAGAATTAATTCTGAAAACAGCTTTTGTTACTTTTAACCATGAAGAAACTGACATAGCTCCATATTGTTGTTCTTCTGGGGTATGTTTTTTTTAATTGCTCCCTGGACCTCTCACTTTTGGGGGGAGGGAAGTTCTACAACTGTGCCAAACTACTATATGTGTGTGTGTGTGTGTGTGTGTGTGTGTGTGTGTGTGTGTGTGTGTGTGTAGTATGGCAGCGGGCTCAGTTTGTTAGTGGGATCATCCTGTTAGCGAATTGGTAACCTCATTAAATGGCAGGAGGTTAACGTGTCTGCTCAGTGGAGTGTGTACTTAACATTGGCTCTGATCTGTAATTCAGATGCAGCTGACGAGACGGCATACTGATTGTAATCGAGCGATTACGTTTAAAGCATTTATTGTCTGCTCGTGTCTGCTGCAACGTGTGATGTGTCAACAAGTGATTTTCAGCATCTGGACGTGTTTTTCATGAACGCTGGACTCCTTCTAATGTTTTCTGCTGCCAACATGGTTGCTTACACGAATGGGTTTACTGAATTTCTCATCAAAATGTCCTATTTTACGGCTGCTGTTGTAGCTTGACTGGTTGAGCTGGCGACCCACGTAAAGGGGCTGTAGTCCCCGATGCAGCGCCCATGGGTTCGAATCCCGCTCTTGGCCCTTTGCTGCAAGTCCGTCCCCCACTTTCCTGTCTCTCTCTTCACTGTCTTAAATAAAATAGGCCAAAAAAATACCTTTAAAAAAAGTCCTACTTTACTTTTGTCTTTCGGGAGAAAACTTAGTTATTACATAAGAAAATAATTTTACTCATTCACAAATTCTATGACAACTTACTTTAAATCTAGACACACATTTGAGCAAACACACACACTGAGATCCATTTTTAACAACTCTCCACACAAACTTTTAAATAACATTGCTATAATAATAATAATAATGCGGCTGGTCTATTCAATACCTCCCACACATAGGCTGTACTTGGGCGGACCGCCCAGGTATATTAACGGCCGCCAAAGTATATTTGGCGACCCATTTCCGAGAGAATGACACCATCCGCGATCGATTTGCATGTGTTTTCCTTGGATGCTGTATGTTGAGCTCTCATGGCCCTGAACAACAATACCGATCCTATTTCACTGTTGCACATCTCTTCAGCAGATATTACATCATGCATCCAGAAAATTACCTTAAGCATTATCATCACTGTGTGCGTAAAGTTTCAATTGTAAAATAGTGCTGCTGAAGCAAAAGTGTTGTGTTAGCAAACATAAACTCTATGTGTGCCTGGATAGAGAGTGGAGCTGAGAGAACAGCTAGCGTCTGAACCTGACTCTGTCACGAGAGACAAAGGTGGTTACAGTGAATTTGGCCAGTGTAGTAATGCTCCAGCTCACAGCCGGAAAAGCTGCCCTTTCACTGTCAAAATAATGAGAGATTGAACACTGCAGGTTACCACAAGGAAAAGGTCAGAGAGATTGATCCCATTCTCATAGATTGATTCCACTTGCACAGGAGCTTGCTGAGACATTACAGGCCTGATCACTCACACAAAGTGTGTGTGCAACCTGAGTGCGTGCATCCAAGTTTGTGTGTACGTTTGACTGCATGTGTTGGGAGTAGATTTACCAAATCATGTGGGAAAGTATATTAATTATCCAAACGGAAAACCTCTAATGACAAAACGCCAACCAAGGCATAAAGCAGGTACGACAAACTGAAAGCACTGAGGAATGTAGCACGCCTAATTAAATACCAACCGTGTTTACTGTCTCTCTCATAATCGTTAAAATGAAAGAGAGAACCAGCCGCTCAAAAACAGTAGATGAACTCCAGGCCACAACTTGAAGTTGTAAAAAAACAACTATGAAGTACAGAAAGGAGTCTGACTTCAGGCCAACTTACACACAAAAGGATGAAATAAACCTGCAACAATCTGCAGAGTAGTCCTCCAGATTGTAGCCTCAAAGGAGGGATTCAAACTACTGCGATTGTTTGCTTTCTTCCTCAGGTACTTCAAAAAAGACATCACAATTATATAAACATAAAAAACAGTCTGAAATCAATACAATCTTTTGTATGTGGATACACTAAGATCTACTTGGGGACCAAAAAAACAAGCTAAGCAAAAGGATTTTAAGTTAATTGTGCAAAAGTGTTTGCAAACAGTTGCCTGTTTAAACATCATGCATATCATGATCTCCGTCCTTTTGATCCTGTTTTGGTCTCCACCAACTCCTTTACCTGCTAAATGATCCACGATGTTCCACTAACTTTGCTTCCATCATCCAGCGCTGAGCGAGAACTGTGCAGTAGCTTTTTGTTTGGCTGAAGACAACGCCGATGGTAAAGTAAAGTTGTGGCCTTTGAGCTATAAAGTTGTACAGAACTGAAAGGAACTGCAGAGTCAGGAGTTAATCCTCCGTGGGCTCATCACTATGAGTGACCTTTCAATTTTGATCTTTTTATTGTTTCACCACACTGATGCATCCAATGCCAAAAGCTAAAACACTGCAATCTGAGACTGTAGATTTGTGTTTTTTTTTTTAAAGTAACGCTTGCACCCTCCAGCAGAAACACACCTATTGACAGTCTTTTCTTTTGATAGTGAAAGCTTGCCCATGTAAGAAGAGGTAAATATTGGAAAATGTTCTCTTCAAGGTGAGGTTACTACTAAGAAACTACTTCTGAGACAGTTTCTACCTACAGGCAGTGAGATCGGTTGCCCACGATTACGCTACTGTACTTACAGATTAAGCAAAACCTTAAGGAGCTGTTGTTAAATTTTTGCATCCTTGAATCCATGTCTATGTATTATTTCTGCTTTATTGTACTTTATGCATTGAGTATGTAAAAAATACTATCACATTGTGCAGCAGCTCAGAATCCTTGTCAGAAATCACAGACCTCCACGGACTAAAGGCAAAAACACACACACACAGCAGACCTGCACAGCACAAACTGCTGGTGAGATAAGACAGTGTGCACAGCTTTAACACTTCCTACCCATGGAGGGAGCCAGAGAGTGCACAATTTCATGGAGAGATATGGGGCCCTGTGGGAGCGAACACACCCACATAACAGAGCTGAAAAACAAACAGTGCACTTACAAAGTCAGATTCAAGCATCCTGCTAAATATTGCACTTAGAGTAGGCTGCGCATTTAACACCAACCTTTTTTTATTTATTTATTTATTTTTTTGAATTTCATCTGAGCTCTTATTCTCTACACAAGCGGTGATGGCAGTCACACCTGTCCCCACTTAAATCTGACACATCAGTGTGTTTGGATACGCTGGTCAAATAGGTGCAGGAACACATGTGCCGGCAGCATTGTGAGCAATCTACACAATCTCACTGTCAGTCAGCTCACAGCGAGAGTCTGTCCCCCACATGGGTTCGCTGCCAGGAATCAGACCACAAGCTGCGAGGAAGAAATGTCAGCTGTCATTAAATGCGGTCACATACCTCATTGAGATATAAAATAGTAGGTGCTCGTTGTTAGAAGGGGAAGCAAAGGTCCTTTCCCACATTTGAGGTAATCTTTCATTGACACTACTCAGAAAATCGTACTGATGTATTGTTTTGCATGCTGGACCGCTGATGTGTGCAAGAGACAAATAACATTTTCATGCCACGATGAAAGGAAAATTGAGGCAATGTCAGAAAAAGATGCAAACTTTCTGCTAGAAGAGTGAGGAGCTGGGAGCATAGCAGCTATGCACGGCAGCATAGTCATGCATCATTTGTAATCTTTTCCCTCAATTATTATTTCTAAATGTCAGACCGTGTTTCTTCTCCTTCTTATACTAGATACCCAGCAATCCAACAGCAAGCTTACACATCTTTCCCATCAAAGCAGCCCTGGTCATTACCTGAATGTAAAATGTTTTTGACAACGCGCGGCGAAAGGCGGCAGCCACGTCAACCTTCAAAGTGACAACAAAGTAGTGAAATTCAGAGGGTCGCCATGTAACAACAAAGGCAGAAATCATCATAATAGTCCTTCAAGTTCTGCGTCTCACAGAGATTAATGAGGCATGCGACAGAGGAGGTCATAATTAATTCGTAACAAGTGAAGGTCAGGGGAGCAGAGGGTCAGCGTGAATTATTAACTACCACGTGCACAGGGGCACGCTGCCAAGCAGGTGTGAACAGGGTGAGCTTAAGGTGAGTGGGGAAATATGTCACACACGCTTTGGGACCCAGATGTGCCGACGCATAATCATGTTCAATACTAGTAAATGAGTTATGAAGCCCCTTGACACGCTGGATGTAAAGTGCTGACGCGCAAAACAAAATGCAACAAGAGTTTACGTCAATCCACAACAAATAATCACACTCTGTCTTCAATGCACTGGTATTCAGAACGATAATTAAAGATCAGCAGGACAGGTCATTCTGCTACAGCCCTACCAGAGTCCATTGTATCCACTTCTATTGCACCCAGTCTGAATGAACAGTATTTTAAGACTACTAAGTGTGCAGTGGCAAGCGTGACCGAGCACATGTCCCAGCAGGGTGCCAGGCTGTGCCAAGCCACGCCACGCCTGTGACAGGTCAGTAAGAGTCAGCAGGTATATAGGTCAATCCCCTGGGACTCCTTCAATGGGGACACGTGGTGGGGCCTGTGGATTAGAGAGGAAATGAAGGATCATCCACTGAGCGAGCAGGACTCAGCTGCAGCCACAGTCACTCACACAGAGTCCAACGCAGCGCGCTCAAGATGCATACAGTTAAATGATCAGGACGAGGGGGTTTGCAGGGTCAGACACAGTGTTTTCACACTCTGTTGTTCTTGATGAATGCAGTTTCTTCTGTGTCAGGGTCACTGGTTTTCAAGAACAGTTCTCAATAGATCAACCTACAGGTAGACAAGCCAAGTTTCTGAGTAGCCACCGAGGTTACTTTTATTAGATTAACGCCAAACACATCTGAAGAGGTCACATTAAAAGCTGCAGTAAATAACGACAACAGCTCTACAGAAAGATTCACGTCTGTGTCATATAAAACAGACAACTTTGTGTAATTGTTCATCGTTGAGGTGCTGTAAGTAGGTTCTATATGCAGAACTGAAAGTGGAATGCACTGAAAAACAACCGAAATGTAAAAATCAATACACAAGCTGACACACATCACAGCTCAACCAGCACCACAAAGATTAAACTCACTACTGTGCAACCTTGCATAGACACTGGGATAGCATTAAAAACAGCTAAGCTGCTATACATGTTATTATTTTTGTGGCTTTAGGGCACTGCACTGAGATACAGCAGTGGTTCTGGCTAAATGCTAGCATGGGCATAATTTTAGGTGTAATGTTTACTGTTTTGCTATGTTAGCTTAGCATGCTAACATCTGCTATTTAGCTCTAAACACAGAGTGCCATTAGCGTCGCTAGTTTGTAGTCACAAACCAGATTAGTGGACAAATTGAGGATTTGATCTGATGAGAGCAGTACATGAAAAGTCACAGAATCACCATTGTCCTTTGCATTCATCCTCTGGGAACCATGAATGTCTTATTAATTAAACCTATTAAACCTGTAGACAAGCAGATCTTTAAACCCAACCCCATCCTTTACTTGATATTTACATGAGACGAACCAGCACATTATCTGAGTGTTAACAGGAGCAGATGAAGGTTTTCTAACCCAATGGTCGACTACACATGGAAGAACATTTATTTTTTGTGAGTAGGACTCTGTGTGGCTGCAGGACAACAGTGTGTCATCTGCCATTAAGTGTGTGTGTCTCTGCCGTCCCTCCAGGGACAGAGAAGCATCGGGTCAGGTCATGTTTCCTGCTCTTTATTTACATTTTCTGTCTGTTTCTATTTGTTTCAACGGCGGCAACAGGTGCTGTCTTTCCCCCATTGACATGCAGGCTGATTGAATTGTGAGACAGTGTGTAACCAACACATCTAAGGGACACCACAAGATCATCGGGTCTGAAGCGTATTTCTAGCTTCATGTCTGTTGTTTGCAGTGAGTCAGACACTGGTGGATGATATTTCTACCCTTTAAGCTCTAACTTTGCGTGTGTGAAGGATTTTTTGTAAATAAAGTTGAGAATATCAGGCTTCAAATCCCTCTAATCCCAGTTATCCACAATTGTTCGTATATGGACACATGTCATATTCCAGGATCTCCACTTGGTAATTAGACAACGCCACGGCACAGACACGGCGTAAACTACTGATGACCTTCTCATGGCAGCTGACTTTTCAGTCCTGCTCCTCTCAGATCTGACAGCAGCTTCTGACACAACAGACAATGTCGTTCTGTTGCTTTGGCATGAATGGCGTAGCTCTTAATCTGCTTCGGCCCTGTGTGAGTTATCAAATGTTTACTGTTGTCTTAGGTAAAGCCTGCTCTGCATCATTATCTCTCACCTAAGGGGTCCCACAGCAGTCAGTTTTAGGACCACTACTTTTTTTTTTCTCTGTTTATATGCTCCCCTTGAGCCACATCACTCACCACCATAAACTCTCTTTCCATTCCTATGCTGATGATACACCGATCACTCAAAACATCAAGACTCTTGTTTAGTTCCTCTCCTGACACTGCAGTGCGAGATGGGATACGATTCATTACAGCTTATTTAGGACAAGATGGATATTCTTTCACCTGGTCCTTTTTTTTAAAGAAAAACTGGCTCTCCGGGTTGAATTTGGAGGCTTACGTTAAGCCTCAGACTTAACTTGCAGCGGAGAAGTGAAAGTAATTGTCAAGTCGTACTTTCTTAGGCTTTAGTAGTACGGCAAAATTAAGACCATTCCTTTCCTGAGCTAGCAAAGGTAGTAAATTCCCTCGTGTCGCTTCTCAATCGCTGCATCGTTTTATACTCCTGGCTCAGCCAATATAGCCTGCAACCCTTACAGTCTGAGCAGAGCACAAGACACACGGCTCCTTCTTCTAGTTCTTATGAACACGTACATCCTTTCTTCCATGTTTATTTAAACTATTGAGTGTTTTTGATTCATATTCAGGATTTTGTGAAAGGTCCTGGTGATGCTCTCTCAGGCCTTCCCTTCACTTCGCCTGGTCTTTAGCAAGTAAAATGCAGCTCAGTCATGAGTTCATCGGGTTCTGAGTTGTTGTTTATTTCACCACACACTCGGCTTTCCATCATTATTATCACAGGGGCTGATTTTTTCTTTTTTTTTTTTTTACAGAGCAGCTACTGCTACAGATCCACAGAACTTTTTACCACAACTCGTCTAGTTTTTGCAGCCAGGACTTTCTGTTTTTGAGGCTTATCTGGGATTTGCATCTTCTGGTTATGAAGTCTTCTTTTGATCATTCAGCATTCTTGACATGTGTGCAGTCATTAAGAAGTTTTTTCTTCGCTGCACAAAGAATTCTCTGCACATCCGTAAGACTTTTGCTCCTCGGGTTTCCAGTTTTTTTTCTGTGCACACTTTCTTTTTCAGAATGTGCCAAACTCTTGATTTTGGCAAGCCAACCGCCTGTCGGTGTGTCATTCAGCAGCCAAGTGTCGACTTACTTTTAAACCCGTTGAATTTTGGCACTACGTATTAAAAGAACTATATCTGACACGCAGTTCTTTCAATGCTGACGTACATGCAGTCAAATTAAAGTGGAGACTTGGTACTTTAATATACAGTAGCATCCATTATTTTTTTCTTCAAATTGAATGTTCTGGAGCACAGAGCCTGAAGAATAAAAAAAAAAAAAAAACTCGAAACACATATGACCTGAACTGAATATAATGTAAGGTAGGGGGGAGGTCAATGAAATACTATTTCTATAAAAAGCATGTACAGTAATAATCCTAATCCATCGCCTCCACCACGGCTAAATATAACTGAATCATTATGGGAGATTCTGTGGATCCAACTCTTTCATCCCTCAAAGAAGTAAAATCTTTCCTAGAGGACAAGAACAATCCAATATCCCTCCTCGTACACTTGAGGACTTGTAAGACAGCATTCAAAGGACGACTGAAGCTTTTCTGAAAGCAAAGGGTGGTATTTGACTGTTTCCCCCCCTTTTTTTTTTTCTTTTTTTGTTAAGCCTTTTAGCCCAGCTCTGCTAATTTGCCTTGAGAATATTCAAGATGAATTGCAGTGTTTATCCCTCTGCAATCTCGCTTTAAAAGCACCCACAGCGACAGCACACAGCTCAGCTCGGTTTAGCGAATGCACTTTTCTTTGTGGTCAAACGGCCTAATGCAGTCGGTGTAATAAAAAGTCTTTGATGTGTCTTATTTTCACCTTCCTACACTACCTGCCCCCTTGATTGCGCAGTTATATTTCCTGACTCATTCACCGTTCTCCACCTTTGCGGGCTTTAATCAGCGTACAGACTTAATGTCAGCGAGATAATAGGACACAGAATTGCTGTGTGGCTGAATGAGATTAAGTCAGATGCGTGCACCAGTTGATAACAGTAAAGTCTATCTGCAGCATCAGACAGAGGAAGGGTGATGCCGTGAAGATTAAAGAGTCAGATGTGCATTTTGCATAACTCCTCCGAGGCAAAAGCGGAATAAAAGCAAAACAAAAGTCAGAGCTCTAAAGATACATCTGTTTCCCAGAATGTTAATCAAGCTGCAGCCAAACAAACCTATTTTACACTGTGCTTGGCAGCCAAGCCCAAACAAGTCATGTGTCTCATCTTGTCACATATGTCTGTCCCCGGGACAAGTTAATCAGGCTGTCTCCTCAGCCCTGTTTTATTTTAGATGAGTTTCTATTACTCCTGCCAGGCAAAGCTACAGCTAGCAGCCAAGCACATAAAATCTATGTTAGACTTTCAGACAAGTTACTCAAGCTGTAACCCATCACCAGAATGCGAGATGACAAGAAAGCGAGATGACAACTTTAATGGAAAAAGTCCCGCAACAACAAAAATCTGTCTGCTAATTCTCCAGCAGTCTAACGGGCCGGCTGCTTATTACAGCCGTCCCATGTGTACGTGAATGCATTTAGCTTAATTAGAGAGTCTGGAAGCAGTAAAACTTACCTGCAAACTGAATAGAAACAGTCTGACACACGTTAAGACAGAAAAGACAAGTCCGAATGTACACTAAAAAATAAACTAAACCTTACACAAACTGGGATGCAGGTTGTAATGTGTGATTTACGTCAGAAAGAGATTCATAGCAGAAGAAAGAGAAGAAACTCTGACATATCTTGTGTCTCGTGCTTTGCCTGAAAATCATTTGTTAATTTATTTTTTCTCAAGATAGAAGTTTGACGATACAGAAAAGGGTCTTCTTGCTGATCATACAGGACTCAAATGTGGGATATTTAAGCCAGTTAAGAGGCTGAGATGTCCATATGAGATACAGCACATTTCATTCACTCGAGTTTGTGTGAAAAAGGCCGATCGTGTGGTGAATTGTGAGTAGTTTTCATGAGACATACAGGAGCAAAGATCTTAATTCATCCAGTAGATTATTCATCTTGAGATGTGTTTCATTGCCTGGGATTAGCTTGAGAACTTTCCATAAAAGTACAACAATACATCAGAAAACCTGTTTGTGAAATACGTGCTCGGCCACTAACAACAGTCCATCTGAAAGTAGAGCCCCAGCGTCCTCACTCGTTGGAAAAGACCATCTTTCTAGTTGCTCCTCATGCTGCTTTTACGACTGTTGTTATTGTTGTGAGGTCTCTGCTCATGACTGCAGCTCAGACCCTCGCTAACTGATCTGATCATCTCCAGAGCTGCTCGACAGCTGCAGCATTGAGAAGATTAGCAAGGGGTTAAATGTAATATCTGAGCGATCAGCGAGCTTTATCTCTTTCATTTTGTCTCGCAATCTCCCGCTCCCTTTCATTATAGCTCCCCCTCGCTCTGTCTGACTGTGTTTTTGTGTTCCCCTGACATACAACCACACTTCTCTGTTCTAAAATCTCACATTAGTGTCGCCAGCCTTTTAGTATCTGCAGCCTCTGAGCATGGAGCACATTCAGCTAACCCCCTTCTTCTTTCCTAATGCCAGCATTAGGGAGTAGTCGCATGCCTGAGGTGCTGCGGGGAAGAGAGAGCGAGAGCACCGATGAGGCGGGTGAACTGATGTGTTGAGACAGGAGGGCCCAGTAGCAGCGGTGGGAGGACTGCACTGGCCCACCTCGCTGAGTCTGACAGCGAGGATAGACACGGCGCTGCCAGGGGCCCCTGGAGCATCGCAAAAGCTCGTTAGCATAGCCACCAGGCCTTGAAGATGATGAGTTCTGAAGAGGTGATTAAGCCAATGCAGAGGTTCCTTGTAGGCTTCAAAGCACATTTGCTTACAAGGTAGGAGAGAAAGGGCATTTGAAGAAGGAACCACAGAAGGACTAAAGGGGGTAATTCAAGTTCAGTATGGTCACTGTGCTCCTCAGATAGTCATTCATCAAAAGAGCTGATATAGCTGCTGGTGCACGCAGGGCTTGGAACAGGTCGAGGTTGACCTGAAAGACACGGCGTGAAAAATGAACACTTGTGGTGCACATAAATGAAGCTGAACACGTCTCATACGATGCAATCCCAGTGTCAGAAAGTGCTCGATACGGTAGATTTTCCTCTCATTCTTTTCGATTTCCTGTCACTCTCGTCTTCAGGATCCAGCGAAACAGGGGCGGCAACAAAAAAAAGATATATATCAAAAATCCTGAGAAGCACCAACTGGAAGGTGAAAATCATTCTAGACGTCTCAGCATATCTGTGATATACAGAAGTTTAGACAAAGTGTATGCAACTCAGTCTGAGACCAGTCTGGGTGCCAAACACAAAGGTCCCAGAGATGAGAGTGAGTGGCATTTAAGCCTCCAAACCAGCCAGCCATCTGTGCTTGGTGCCACATAATCTCAACATGAAGCAGTCGTCCTCTTCCTGTCAGACTGCAGCACAGTCACACGCTGACTTTTATCACTGGATATGCTGTACTGCACTTAGGATGCACTGACTTGTTGGGAATACAGCTTTAGGGTCCCAAAAAAAAAAGAAAAAAAGACGATGTTTCCACTTTCCAGTCTCTTCGATGCTAATACACTTATCAGAAAAAAAAGTCAAAATGGTATTGTCTCGGTTTAATTATCCAACAAGGCTTACTATTCTCAGATGGCACTTATTTATGTGGGTGGATCTGAACAATGGTGTGTTGGGGTTAAGCGCTGTACTCAAGGGGATCACTACACTCCCTCAACATGGATTAGCAGCACTCTCAACTAGCTCCTTCTGTGAGACCCCCCACACACACCGACACACAGAAACACACCTCTCGCTGTCTCTTTTTGTTTGTGTCTGTATCACCTCTTACAAATACTCTGCCTTTACTACGTGTGGAGGCTTTAAGACGACTGAACTGCTGTCTCGGCTAAATCGGCACAACGCGGGCTAAATCAAGAGCGCTGAGCACCCATGTTGCAGTGTCAACCGCGAGAGATCCAGTCACAAGTAATTGCCAATTCGATCAATGTGTCAACTGCACGCAGCCGCCGACTAAGGCATGTCGACAGGAGGAAGAGGAATGCGCACAGAGGGGGAGGATCGGTGAATCGTGCAAAACGACGGAAGGTGCACGGATCCATATTGAATTGGAACAAGACAGGAGAGAACAAAACGACCACTGAGGCACGGGGGAAAATTTAATTTATCTGACACGTTGCCTAAATCTGTATAATATCGGTGAGCTACAGCACATTTGAGACGGGCCTGAAAGAGCAAGGTACAAGCCAACAATTAAATATTTTATGAGAATCTATTCCTACTTTTGACTTGTGGCAGCTTTACAGCGAGGCCTGTTATACAGTCCGTCAATTTATCACGTTTGAAATAAGGGAACACGAGGAAGGAGTACAATAACGTGTGTGTTGATCCGTATGAGTGCATATGTGTGTGTTTGCAGGGACACAAATGCTGTGTGTTTAAAGAAGTACCAGATGCTACCATTAGCATTTTAAATGATAGTTAGAGTGGCATAATCCGACGTCTAAAGTGTTAAAATGAGGCCGCAAGAACAGACAGTGTGTTGCACGTAATTATCAAAGGTGCCTTTGTTGTCTTTGTGAACGAAAAATGAAAGTATTTTGGGTCTTTAATCAGAAAATAATTTGAAAAATAAAACCCCAACGTACTGTAACTCTCATTTATTCGCTCCTATTGCTGTGAAAACATTCATGGTGGCCTGTCTCTAAGACGCATGTGTGCCTCTGAATGTTAATTCTTTCACCAGTACCGCTTTGTGCACTGGTTTTAGAGGCACATAGTCCATGCAGCAGAAAGGAATATGGAAGTATTAAAAGGTGGCAAGCAGCTGATTGAAGCCGGGTGGGTGTTTGAATCTGTGATGGTGTAGCACCATCACTTTGGGAGCAGCCAGGCTGAGCGCGGCAGGCTTGGATGCCTGATGCCGCCAGCCATCTGGCTTTGGATGAGACTCCTGAGGGAGACACAGGCTGGTGCCAACCTTCAGAAAACATTTCCAGCATGTTTGAGAATGAGAATGACATGTTCATCTATACTGTGGCTCTGCGTGAGAGCGCCGACTGTGTTCCTGCAGAGCTGTGACACATTCACAAATACTACATGTTCTACATATGTTCACTGTATGCCGGCTGTGACTTCAGGGGTACTGAGGTCTCGAGCTGTTCTGTAGTCCTGAATGGAAACGCAGAAATTAAGATTAAATCACTTCCATAATTTGGGGTTTGAATTGAATCACGCACAGCTCTCCATAGCGGCTGAATCAACCTGGACGTCTATGAAGAAATGTGGTAAAAATGGGACGTAGCTTTTGAAGGGTAAAAGCCTCTTCTGCAATTTCATTATCAGCTCATGTGTGAACAGCACAGTTTACTGCATGGTGTGTTCAAGGCCCATAAAAATGAGCCAATATACCATAGAGTTCCTGCAGACGGTGATACAGACTGTTAAAACGCCTTTCTTTGAACAGTTTTCTAACTGTTATTACTTTGCCACAGCTGTGCATATTAGAGCCTGAGTCTGTGAGAGCACTCCTGGGTGTGAGTGTGTATATATATATATATATTTATATAATGTCTTGTGGGCATGTATGGCTTTATCATATCTTGCACATTGCAGATAGAATGTAAAATAATGACTCATTGACTGGGAAATATGGCAAAGTGTCAAAAAGTTATTTAAACGCTGACCTTTTTGCAGCTCTTTATTGTTTCTACCAGCCCAAACTATTGTGACCAGGGAAGAGATCCAGAGCAGACCGCAGCTGAACTTTACTTTGCTGACACATCAGCAGGGTATGCTAATATTAAACTCAGGTTTGTTTGATCCACCTTATATTCTAGAGGACGAGAGAGTCTTATTAGGCAGCTGAAAAGGCATGTTGGGGCTGAACAGACAAGTATAAACGAGGAAATTAATCTGTTATGAGCTGCCAGAGGTGTTGAAGTTTGTATTAAGCAGGCTTAAAGTCCCTCTCCGGTCACTGATTAAACCTCGAAAAACTCATCTCGGTGTATCAAAGTTACTCTTTTTTTTCTCCCTTCCTGACTTTAAAAGGTCTTCATGTAAGTCTACACTGCTGCTCTACACCGAGCAGGTCGAGACCCCACCTGATTAACTGCAGCTCAAGCACACCAGCTCACCTCCAACACTGTAAAACTACTTCACGCTGCAAAATAACCATACGAACTAGAAACTGATTCTGCAGAAGAATAAAGACACAGGACGTTTTTAGATTCGATGCTTCTTACATATGAAACCCCAGGAGTCTGAATCAGTGTCTCTGAGACTATTAATGGTACGCTGCAGTTTTAAGGTGGAAACACTAAGTCATGGCGCTGATGGCTTCTGCCTCTCATGACATGTCTTCCAGCATATGAGAAACACCATATGGATATTGTTAACAAGGTAAAAAAAAACTTGACTTTCACCTCTCAGGGAGACACTGATATGAGACACTGAAATAAGGAGGCCTGGATCCGCTCACCTCCATGAAGCTGGTAAATCACACCGTGACAGGTCTTCCGGCATATAAAAAAAAAACACCATATGGACATGTTATAACAAGGTAGAGAAACTAGATCTTCACAGGAGAGGTTCTTTAATGTATGTCACGAAAGAGTAACTGCAGTTTTTGTTTGTTTACCCGCACTGTTTGCTGCCCGATAAATCATATGTAATCCTTACGTTTACACAACCTGCTCCAGACACTCGGTTAAACTAATAGCCTCGTGCACCTGCTCGTATGCATTTCTCCCGTCGCACACACACACACACGCATGCATGCACGTGCACGCCGGCATCAACACACAATGACCTTATGTGACACGTGGACTCAAACGCAGCTCTCTCGCTGCTCCACACTGCATGAACTATTTATAATGTTCTCCCTCGCTGAATTATTGATGAGCTATGTTTTCTGTTTCTCCACACTTTTTCTACAGTTCTGTGAGAAATACAGTCCTTTCACTAATGATCCACTCAGGACCTCCGTCTCGTTAGAAACAGTGGGCACACTTCTATATCATAATAATAGACACACAGAGTCAGATCAGGGCACCTGCCCAAGCGTGGGAACGAAAAATTTAGGCATATGGGAGAACTGACACGGGGAGAATAATGTTACAGCCAGACTGCTGGGAACGGAGACATAATGTAATATGTCAAACACACCTCTACCTGTATTTACAGTCAAGAAGGAGCTAAGGCTGGGCGTCTGCTCTGCCGTGTATGCTTCACTAAGCTCGACTGTAGCATGAGGAGAGACGGAAAGCTTCAGGAATGAGGGCTGACATCAAGTGTGCTGTAAATCTGATTGGGCAGCAGACGCTCCGGCGGAAACATTTTATGTTCTATTTACACCCAAACTCCGGGGAGACGACAATGACACAAGGTTGGTTTTAATCTCCTTGAGAAGCGTAATGGGGGGAGGAAAAGTCCCGAAACAAGGACATCTTATTTACTCAGAGCCACACATGACTTTCAGCACTAATTGATGTGAAATATTCTGCAACGTTACAAACAGTTGGCTCTCTCTCACTCATTATCTCTGATTCTCACTTTCTTCCTCCTCCTCCTCCTCCTCCTCCTCCTAAATCTTTCACCTCTTTCCTTCCTCTCCTCCTCCTCCGTTCTTCCACTCGTTCTCGCACAGACATTGGCACTCGTCGTCTCGTCACAGATTTAAAAGGGTCTGACTGTGTTTTATATCATACAGCTCAGCCTAATTCGCTCTGAATGAATTATGCATTGTGTCACTAATAACGTGACAGAAAATGTATTTTCATGAATATTTCCGACGTTTTTCTCGACTTCCACAAGCTACAAAACATTTTTCAAAGTAGACACTGTGAGGGAATATTCTATTAGAGGATGTGATCGTCTATTACCAAAGGAGACAGTTTGCATGACATAGTTAGGAGACTGAACGCTTATTGAAACTGTATTTTAGAATTTTATATTTCCAATTAACTCAGATTATTTTACTAAGAATTGTTTCCACTTTGTAATATTCTCCTCTGTTTGTCAGTGTAAAAAAAAAAAAACCTTAAAAAAACAATATTTATAGAAACCATATTTTCCCTGTTTGCATTCTCTCCTCCTGTCCTTTCTATTTGTAAAAGCTTTCTCCGAGTGAGTTCTTCCCGATAACGAGTGCTTAATAACAATGCAGGATTCTTGCTATAAAACTACAGTTACCATAAAAGTGCACCGACGGCTTCTGCTGCAGCTCGGCTGCTGTGTGAGTGCAGCGTGCACTCGCTTTGCTCGTAGTATGACTTGCTGGAGAGTCAAATGCACTTCGATCCACTGCACAGTGAAGCTGATGGGAGACCTTGAGCAGACATTGCCAGTGCAAACATCGCTGGTGATGCTGAAGACTGAAGCATGCTGCAACCGGCTGCGATTGTACAAGTCGTGCACCTTCAGTAAGCGATAGGTTATGGTGTACGGCCAGAACTGACTCTGTGCTCTGTGACCACATCGTAAATCAAATGTGTTTATAGTTGACTTGAATAGACAGACTGGAAGGCGTGGTGAAAAGCCAGGAGGAGGAGAGATGTTGCCCATGTTGTTACAGCTCACCTGGTTGAGCTGGCGACCCATGTATGGAGGCTATAGTTCCTGAGTCATGGGTTCAAGTCCTGCTCTTGACCCTTTGCTGCAGGTCCTTCTTCCCCCACTTTCCTGTCTCTGTCATATCTAATAAAGCCAAAAAAGGCCATAAAATATCTGTGGTGATCTGAGTTTTGTGTGAGACTGTGTTTAGTGTATGTGCTTGTTGTTTCTTGTGGCTGTGTTTTCAGGCTGGACGGGGTTTCCGGATTGGAGAGCGCTCACTCACTCTCCTCCACACCTGATGCGCATCAGCAATCAGCGCTGGACAAAGCCTGCCTCCACCTGTGCTCCAGCGCCAGTGGATTATCCTCCTCTGAGTGGTAACAGGCCAGCAGTGTGCTGAGAAACTTTGTGCTCTGAGTAACTCGCTTTGACTAACGTGCTTTCGTCCGGGTTCATTGCCAGAACCTCCCCCGACGGATCGTCACCTCCCCAGCCCAGCTTCGGCAGCAGAACCTCAGTTGTCCTTCGTGGAAACTTCCCCAGGAATTCCCTCCCTCACTCGGCTACCCTCACGAGCTTCCAGGTGTCCCTTGCTTCCCTGAAGCTGTCAAATAAAACCCTCTTTTCTTCACTCCCAACCCTGTGTTGCACTTTTGGATCCCTCCTAGACTGAACCCTCACAATATCTTTAAAAATACAAAGAATGTCCCAAACGAGGAACATTTCCAGACACCCTCTAAAAGTCCTTTTCCGGTCATTGATTAAACCTTTAAAAACTCATCTCCAGGTCTTAAATTAGTTATTTAGATTTTTTTTAAAAATGAAAATAATTCTTTCCTGCCTTGAAATGACTTAAATGTAACTGCACAGTTGTTTCCTCTACAATGTGGATAGGACTCACTATAAAACGACCCTACACTGTTCAGTGATAGGTGGTAATATTAAAGTAATTCAGTCGCTCAAAGAAGAAACTGCTCACAAAGCCACACCCTACAATTTGACAGACTCGGTTCCTTCAGTTTGGCATAAATGAAACCCCAGAAGTCTGAATCTTTACTTCTAATATCTGCACACTGCAGTTTCAAGGTGGAAACACTCAGCTATGGCATCCACTCCTTATTTCACTCATCGTGTGTCTTCCAGCGTGTTAAAAGCACAATATGGACAAGCTGCCAAATTTAAAAAACAACAACTTAATATTGACGAGAGGCGGTCTTTAAGGGAGACACTGATGGTGCAGAGTTTAGTTGTACACATGAGAAGTCCTTCACATAGTTGAGTAAAATTTGAAAAGAGAATGAAGATGCCCAGATCCTCTCACGTCCACCCAGCTGGCCAATCACACCATGAAGTGGGTGTTAATGTTAGACATCTACTGTCAAGGAAACCGATTACCTAAGATGTCAGACAGACCATAAATGCAGCTTTAGACAGCTTCTTTGATGACTCCTTGGTATCTATTGGTCTCCAGCAAAGACCCGAGGCAACAAAAGTATTTGAATAATTTCAAAAATTATTGCTAGCTAGTCAACATCAATATAACTTGTGGAGCTTCTGTTATTTTTACTGTCCTCTCTGAACATCTTCTCTCACTTGTCCAGCTACAAAGTTGGTTGTTGTCCTGCTGCTAGCATTAGCAAACTCTCTTTTGTGTTGGGACTTTAGATGTATAATAAGTTATAATGAAGTGAGCTGTTTGTCACGCTTCCTCTTGACAGCTTAGCAAGGAAGAGCTTACATCCCGCCTTACATTTCTGGTCATTGCATAGCTTAAAACAACTGCAAATCATTCCTCCATTGCCTACATTTTGCAACCAATGCCATGTTAACACAAAGTGGACGCACCGTGTTAGCTATGTTTTGCTACTACGAGTAGAGTGCATGAGCATCAGACGTGATTACCTGATCCCAGCACCAGGATCAGTGCATCCCTAACTCACACAGCTTTCTCCTCACACCCTTGAAAACGAGGGATGACGATTATAATTAAGTCAGCAACAGGCAAGAAAGTACAAAGAAAAGGCAGACGCAGAGAAGCAGAAAAGTTTGGAGAGATTAGGACAGCATGAGGAGGGTGAATGTGCAAAAACAAGCTGTGGAAATCAAGCTGAGCAACCAAGATTCAAAGTACAAAGCCTCACACCATGTCCAAATGGTTCTCACCCACTCTAGAGCGACCCACCTGCCAGCTCACATGGAATGACAACAAAAACCGTTCACAGGTTTGGAAAGAATGCACCTTATGCTAGATTGAGTTGCAGGCTGGAGCCAGCAGAGCAGAAACACAGCACACCTAATAACTGAGTCTCTCATGAAAACAGAGCAACAGCAGTCTGAAAGTTTTTGTAGGCTCTCAGCATCTCAGCGGCCAAGCATGAAAGGGACGGCTGACAAACAAATTATCTCTCTGTTTCCATAGCGATCTATGAATGGCCTGTGCTAGTGCCTGTGACAACCAGATGCCTGGGAAGACAAGACTCGCCCATAAAAAGCCAGAGCTCTGCAGCAAGCCTGTTATTACTGCTATCATTCAATTGGACTTGATTTGCATAATTAAACTCTGTTATTGCCTGCCTCTGGAAGCTATTCCAAGTCTCTGTTCTTACCAAGTGGATTTCCACCGTGACACAAGGGGCACTTAAAGGAAGACTATACCCTCAGCTGACCCCGGGATGTGACTAATCAATACTAAAATTATCCATTAAATTGAACTTGATTAGGCTCTGTTTCCTGTAGATTGGTAATATATTTCTGTGCCGCTCCAGAACAGTCACTGATGAGGTGAGTCACAGCTTGGACTTCACTCGGCTAACTACATGAAAGGCCCTGACAGAGCAGAACAGAGCATGTCCTGACTAAGAAACACTGAGAGAGAAAGGCAGGAGAAGAGAGAAGAAGCTCACAGGCTTACATAAAGCATTGTGTGCAGAAGATGCTGCTGAAAATCCTAATATCAATTATTCTTCTGCAGGAACTCTCTTTGCCTTAAACACTTTTGAAACAACTGTTAGTATTCGTAGTGATGTGCTAATCCCTCTCTGTTAAAGAGTGAGTGTGAAAAATGATGGAGCATTCTTAAAAAACACTAAGAAACAATAGAATACAGCATCATGGGGATCGTGAAGAACCTCAGAGACGGACTAAATGGAGGCGATTGCTGGCCATTTGACAGCACCTGAAGCCAAATACCTGATTCATGCACACAGGAATCCTTTGTAAAAATGCAGCTATTCACTCCAAGACCAGGCAGCCACAAATGGATAACAACAAAACCCATTCAACTGCAGCGTGACACAGCATTTTTCACAGAAATATGTCAATAAATCATTTAATTTAGCGAATCCATGGTCTGAAAGCCAGTGCAGGGCAGCTGACGCTTTTTTGCACACAGTTGAAAGCCAAAGAAATCAAATTGAAATCTTACCTCGACGAGGTGAGGGGTGGGATTGAATCCACACATGTTGCACACTTGGGAGTGGCATTGTGTGCAGGTGTTGTAGTTGGGTTGTTCTGCTGTGTTGCCTACGTTCAGGCTTGTCTTACAGAGAGGACAACAGACTTTTGGTTTTGAGGAGTCCGGGGGAGCGTGTTGTTGCTGCTGCTGATGCTCAGCAGGGGCTCGAGGCCCCTGTTGTGCAGGCTGAGGTCCTGAGGGTTTACCTGCCCCAGGTCCAGGACCAGGAGGTCCTCCTGGTTTGGGGGCCGGTTTGGGGGGCTGTTGTTGGGGTTGAGTAGTCTCAGATATGAGCGTGCTGGCTTGGTTAAGAAGCGAAGCACCAAAGCCAAACAACTTCCCAAAAGTCTGCTCTGGAGGTGGAGGCTGTCGTGAAGGGGAGCTCCCTGCGCTGCGAGTCTGGTCCTGGCGGGGGGGCTGGGGATGGTGGGCAGGAGAGTTGCGGGACAGATCAGGTTGGGAGGGGGCCTTGGCCATCCCAGGAAGAGGCACTGCCCCTGGAAGCCGCTTTACCGGTTGCTGACCTGGGCCAGCTGGACCAGCTTGTTTGGGGGGACCAGGCGCCGGATGGACCTGTGCTGGAGGTTGCGTCTGAGGAGGGGGGAGTGTCTGGGGTGCAGGCTGTGCAGGAGCTGGAGCTTCAGGTTTGAGTTCTGGATTGGTTGCATGAGAAGGAGAGTGGATCTGTTGCTGACTCTTGGAGCGAGGTGTGGTCATGTCCATCCCCAGAGCTCTCTGCATCTGACAGTTCAGGCATAACCACTCTTGTACCTGAAGAGGACAGAAAGAAGAAACAATGACAATAAGCTGCAGCACTCAGTACATAAATGAAGATTAAAGGAGTAGTTTGACATATTGGGCAATTCACGCTAATGCAAGTGTTAACAAAAGAACACTATGTCGTCATGTTGTTTACAGTGACTGGTATTGAAATAACCTAACACATCTAGGACGCCCCTGTTTAAACTTGTCCTTTAGACATTTGGATTTTTGCACGGATTAAAAAAAAAAAACGCATGAATTGGTAAGTTGTACAGGTTCTGGTTGGTCGATACAAATAAGAGGCAGCATCTGATAGACAAAGGCTTGCTGCTCCTCTTGATTTTAATAAACAGTAACTTATATGGTGTCTTTTAACCTTAGCTGGAGTCTAGAAGGAACTTTATAATGGCTGCCTGCTATTAGGAGAAACCTGGGGTTCAGCGTGTTGACCCGACACGCTTCAGCACATGAAGGTTCTGGGGGATCAAACCACCAACCTTCCGATCAATAGACAACCCACTCCACCATCTGAGCCACAGTCACCCTACTTTCATTCTGTATAACACACCAACAGTTCACATTAGCTTTATGTTTACTGCAGACACAAGAGTGGTATCAATATTTTATGCAAACTCTCAACAACAAAGGCTAATGAGCTTATTTCTGGTAGGTTCAGCTCACAGGGCTATTGCACATCATATTAAAATATGGGTGAACTATTAAAATCAGAAGTGAAGCTATCCTGAAAACAGCTCCTCTGGCAGGGTGTTTGTATCTTCTCCCCGGGTTCCCCTGGGTCTCTACTGGATGCTCCACTTTCTCTTCACTGTCCAAAGATATCCAAGCAAGATGCACTAAAAACTCAGCTATGGGTGTGAATGTGAACAAGTGTGTTGATCTGTTTATATGACAGACTGGCTGCCTTCCACTCATCCCATGCTTGCTGGGGTAGCCTCCAGCCTGCTCTGAATAGGAAAAAAAAAATTGTGTGTGGAAAATGATTGAATGAAATAATGATTGTGAATGATGTAAAATATCTCATTGAGGAAGGATTTAAGCATCCCCATGCCTCCGCACGGGCATTTATTGGTAAACATCATTTACCGATCTTCAAACGTGTGGGAAATAAATGTGACAGATGGGGTGAACTCTGGACAATTTCAATAAATCATGGCTGCCCCCGATTTTGTAATCTTCCCTCATGTCTTTTCTGTGTGTCTCCTGCCGTTTTGCTTTCTCTTACAGTCTCTCTCATTACACAACATGTTCCCTTCCTCATTAAAATCCTCCCACCAATCTCCCTGTTTCTCCCGCTGTAGCCATTTCCTTTATGTTTCTGCCTATCCTGTTTTCTTTCTTGTTCCCTTTCTGCTCCGTATAAGCACACAAGAAGGTGAAAGTCAGAAAGAGGCGCTAGAGATGGCACATGGCCATACGTGGTAATTGGCATCCCGGTGCTTCGACAGCTGCTGCACTATTGTAGCTTTCTTGGAATCGTGGTCATTGCACAATGCCTTAATGCATTATAAATGCAGTCAGGGAAAGGTTGCGTGAGGGTTGGGGCTCGGCTGGAGGTCTGGGACAGAAAGAGTGAGGTTGGAAGGCCCCAGAATTCCTATTTAAGCCTGTGACGGTGGATTCATAAAGATTTTTAGTTCGACTTCAGCTCGTAGGATTTAACTGCTAAAATGATGACTGGAAACACAGGAAAACGTCCTCACTGGGGAATCGAATGTCTCTGCAAACCTGCGGCCACGGAAGATTCAAACGCAAGCACACAAACAGCATGTGCACACTCTGACATGTGCACCATATGCAGAATCACACAGCTTATGTGCTTACTGTAATCCTGTGACTTTTGAATATTCTTTTCAGAAATGTCAACCACCAGCAGCAGCAAAGTTTGACTGCACATATATGACCAAAACTTTATGATGACTGTAAAGTTGGCTCTAGTAATTGTAAATGCATGCAGATAAAATGCTGATAATTATCCAAATGTAATAAATGTGTAACATCAATTACGTGGTAAATACAGATCAAGATGTTTTATATAAGCCAGTAGGCAGGTTGTCACTTCAGATTTTAGCTACAATACTGTGAGTCACTGGACCTAAAGTGTAGTATTGCTCCACATACTGCAAACCACTGACTCACTGCTGTACTGTGATTTTTTTAGTTAAACCACAAACTCCAAGTTAACCTCGGCTGATGTCATGTCGTTTTGCAGTAGCCTGATAATCAGTCTGCAAAGTCATTTCGTTCTTCATTATTCATTCATAATTATACACTATTTAAATATGTCCAGCGACTCTCAGGTCTCGAAGAAGGCTAATTTTTTCCGTCCCCCGGTGGTCGACGTTCTGGTTGAAGTGATGTAGAAATGTGCTCAACGTGCTCTGGATGCCCTCCCATCGCCATCAGGTGAGGTTACAGCACAGACTTTGCTGAGCTGTTCAGAATTTTTAATGGTCGTGGCGTCATGTTCTCGAAAAATTGCTTCTGTTTGAAGACGCAGTCAGTTTCAAACAGATTCTCACACGTTGTCTAACTTGCAGTAATGGATTTATTAGCGATGTTTCGGTACTAGCATGTCCTCAGGCTAAATACAGAAACAATCAACCAGTCGGGGAAATCATGTTCATCAGGGACCGACTCTGGCCGAGCTGACAGAGATTGTGCAGACTCCCTACACACATGAAAGACATACAGTCCAGCTGACGTTCTTCGAGATCATAGCCTGTATAGAGGGATGGATAAACCCGTCATGTCATCATTCATGTGCAGGTGCAGTTTGAGAGCCATGCTTACATCTCTGGGCCATGGATTGTCCTGTGATGGTCCCTATGTGTGACTCAAAGTGCCCCCAGCATTGTAGAGGTGAAGCCAATGCTTTAAGGGAATCCAAACAGTAAAACCTAATTGACGCGCTACATTACTGATGTCTAATGAATTAAAGTCATATTCCTATTGCTTTACAATGCACATAGTGTCTTTGTTTGTTATCCAAATCTTCCTAAATTTCAAACCAACATCACTACATTTCAGCGTGTTGCTCAGTGCTCAGAAACTGGTTTGTCCCCTTCTGGTTGGAAACCCTACCTAGACAGAAAGGTTCCTACCTTATATGGGTAAAATTAACAATCAACCCACATTAACGTAAGACATCAAATACAGAACTGCTGACCTGCTCCTACACACACCCTTAATTATACATAACATTAAGCCTTAAAACTGTTTAAATAGGTGAGTTATAGATGCACTCACACTCCATGCAGGTGTCATAATAGGAAAACTAGCTACAGAGACCAAGACTGCTTCTTGTTTTAAATTCATTTCTGCTGTAAAGTTGGACATTTTAACATGGGGGTCTTTCGGGATGGACTTGCTTTCGGAGTCAGCCCCAAGTGGCCATTTGAAGAACTGCAACCTTTTGGTACCTTTAGCCCCAAAGTCTTGCTGCTTGTTCTCCAGTTTTTATCAGACTTAATGGAAACAATGCGAGAGTTGTTTCTGGGTGTTTAACAGCCAAATGAAATTAGAGACATCCTTTCACGGCTGTTCGTTTCTAAGTTATTACACAGGGGAAAAACTTTCAGGCCTGATGGGCCTCATGTGAACCTGCAATTACAAGTGGCGCCACCAAAATCGGTTCGCAACCCGTCAGCCGTTTCCTTGGTTCTTGTCCTTAACAGCTCAATAACTACACGGCTACTGACAGACGGTTGCAGGTTGTTTAATGGGGCAGCTTCAGTCATTATGAAGAACATTAACCGCTCCCAGCAACCACGACCGCTGCTTCCAGGTTCACTGCAAATGGATGATGATGGATGATGGTTTAACTTCTCACCTCTCTGTGGCTGTATATGAGTGAAGTTACAGACAACGTGACTGCTGGGTGAAGTTACAAGTGCAGCTGGGACTCTCACGACCACACCCGAACACAACCAAACTGGTTCTGGGTGCGGTCAGCGGTAAGGTTGATGTCAGGGTAATACAATGCAGTGATGATATAACTAATTTAATTTTATTGGGTCTTTTTGCACGAACTGCATTGTTGAGAGCTTTCAAGTGTTTGCCAACCACTCCACCTGCCCCACTGTGTTTCTCAGTCTGTCTCTAAGTCAGTCATTCAGTTAGTCAGCGTAGACAGAGTGTAAGTCACTGGCTCAGTAGCATCTTAGCCTGGTGCCTGGCCCCCTGCCAATCCCTAGTATAAGAAGTGATGAGGCCATGGTTTTCGCTGTCAATCAGGGAAACTGAGAAGCAGTGGCGAAGCAGTGGTGAACCCTGGGGACAGTCGGAGTAATGTGGACGGAGAAAAAAGTCCAACACCGGAGCAACACAAGGCACCCAATCAGAGGCTGGAGTGAGAACTACTCTTTCCATCATTATTAATGCCCTTGATATTTTTTTTTTCTTTCCAAATTACACTTAGGATAATCATATTAAGCCCTCTGGGGAATAACTAACCGGAAAAACAAAGAAAGCAGCTGCGGGGAGGGCAAGCAGCTATTTATCAATTTCTCCATGTCTCTGCTCGCCTCCGCCTCATCTCTCCATCTCATTCCTCTCTGCGTCCCCCTTGTTATGAGGCAATCATGTGGATCTTTATGAAATCTGATCTGTATCAGCAAAAAACAAGCGCACTGCACACTCTGCCTCCTGCCCCGCTTCTCTATCACTTCTCTGTTGCAGCCCTCCATCTTGTTCTCCTTTACTCGTCTTTATTTGGTCTTCTTATCTGCACGTCTCGCAGCGCGTCGCCCGCTCTGACTTTCTTCTCCCGTCTCCGTCATCACCTGCACGTCTTTGATGGCTCTCGTCATTTCATTCAAGGATCCACTTCCTGCGTTGGCTTTCTAGACGTGCATTTGCATGTGCGGCGGTATGACGCACGTCAAAGGTCATGAGGCGGGACCTCGGCGCCTGCCAACAGGATGCTCGAGCACTATGGCTTCGTCAAGAACAACTTGCTGCCAGAAATAGAACCTTTTAGCAGCAAAGACCTACAGAGAGTTGGATGTGGATCAAATAATGAGAGCAAAGCCTCCTTGGCAACACACACACATATTTACATTTTAAATTTTACACTGATTTGGGTATGATGTTAGAGCCATATCCACTAGTGCTGCAATTAATTCTTCTTTTTAATCATTTTAGTTGCCAATTTCTTTCCCTCAATTAATCGGCTTATAGTTTGGTCTGTCTAATGTCAGAGAGTACTGGAAATAAAATATCGTAAGGGTCATGTTTGCGATCCAGACTTCTTTTGTTCAACATTCAAACCCAAGATATTCAGTTTACTGTCACCCAAGACAAGTCAAATTTGACTAGACAGCTCACTAAATAAATTACGTGATTTATTGATTTTTCAGATGCAGCCTAATTTTCTGTCACTCAACTAAACGATTAATCAAATCCTGCTAACCCTCGGCCTCGGAGCTCGCAGTCACAAAGTCTGCTTCGGATCACTAACAGGGAAAGTTCCCGAGAGCGTTCTTCTTTTCCGCTCGTCCACAACACTCTGTTACCTTATTTCCTGGTTTGCCTTTGAGCACCTGTTCCTCAGAAGCTGTTCCCTTTAACAAACCAGTTACCTTTGATATGTCTGCGAAACATTTTTTTTTTGCTTTTCTTGAGCCTTGCCATCATCTGCTTTACTCGCAAGGTCGCCGCTTCGCTCCTCAAATTGACACTTAAACGGCAATCCTCGACTCTCAGTCAATCTGAGCCGTGCGTCTGAGCGCTGACACTGAAATGATACACAGCTGGCTGAAAAACATTCGTAGTCAAGTGTCCCGGTACTTTTCGGCTCTTGCAATTTTGGCATTACGTCACTGAGATGAACCTACTCTGACTGACGCTAAGGCTCGGCACTGCGATTTAATTTCACACCTAAAAAACAAAAAAATACTACCAATTACTTGCAAATTTGGACTGTATCTGTTACAGCAAATTAACAGCAGGCGCCAAGCTCATGTTTTGTTCATATTTTAATCAAAATTGTGCCTTTAAATAATTGATTTGCGTATTTGTGGAGCATTGACCTGAACAACACTCCCAAGACCCAAAATGCTCCTGAAAGTGTAAAAAGTAGAGAAATATTTCAGCTCGGGACTGCCGGCAACAGGGACACACTCACACACACCCGTTAGAAGATGTAACGCTGCACACATCACACAGGTGCGCAAAGTTTCCCGCTTTTTCCCTCTCCGTGCATTTGTTGACAAGCTGGAGACATCACGCAGTCCATCATTCCCCCGGAAAAGCCGGGTAACGAACGCGCTCGGAGACGGAATCAAACTTGAGCTGACAAAAAAGATGCAGATGAAGAAAGACTCGGGGAGCACAATGCGGTAGCACCATGCAGTACGTACAGCAGCTGAGCACTGCAGTTCGGGGATCAGGATGCTTGGAATGCAGCGGTTTATCAATTCCTGGCAAATTGGGCCAAAGACATTGAAATTCCTCCCGATGCCTCCCGCTCACTCTCTCTCTCTGTCAATTTGTGTCTCTGCCTCTGCTTAACTCACAGCAGCTCTACAAACAACTACACGAGAGCAATCACAGCAAAGCACATCAGCTTCACTCCTAAATGTTGCCAAGCAAAGACCGAAGTTCATAAAAACAAGGACCAATCAAAATTACGAGCAGTTGTGGGAAATCATGGCTACACTTCTCTTCATGCTGCTTATTGAATGTCTCTCACCAGGTGTGCTGGTGCAGCGTCGGGCTCAGCGGGGAGTTCTGGTGCTACTGAGGATGCAGGAAAGTAGTGCAGAGTGCATAACATTAAAATTTGATCTACAGTAGAGGAGATGAGCACAGCGTCATAAACATATGTGCACTGTAATGCAGTGAAATACCATAATCCTGCAAAAGCTTCGCTGCTGCGTCTGTTGTGAAGCTTTTAATATTCGGTTCTTCGGAGACTGTGTCTGCGTCTTAGAGACTCCAGTCAGCTGTAGTGTTTGAGCTTTTGTGCCATTGTGGTACTTGAGTGTGTTATTGTAACGTGAAGCTTTTGTTGGATGACAAAATAACAATGTGCATCAACACAGATTATAGAGAGTCACAGAAATGTGCAAATGACATGGAAAAAATAAGATGGGTGCATAGTGCGGTCCTACTTGTTGGTAGATTGATAAACAATAGAAAGGGAGGGCGACGACGTAAGCATATCTGACTCAGAAGTGTAAAGAAAGCCACAGATTTGTCGCCATGATGCTGAGCGTTCAGCGTGTCCGTTCTGTTTAACGGCACTCCAGAAGCCATGTTAGCAAAAACGCACTAATGGCGCTCATGAGATTCTTCCACACACCGACGGTCTGCGTTACCCCCTCGCTGGAGACAACAAACGACTATAGTGAAGATGGAGACTTTAAATGCGGTGAGTTACGGGGTAATAATTAAACCAGTGTCCCAGATTTAGTTTCTGGCAGTTCTCATAGCAAAATATTTTGGTATATGCAAAATTGAGCATGTAGTGTCTCAGCTGGATTGCTGACCCAGTTCCCAGTGTTTGTCCACTTAAAGCCCCAGTCTGTGATGACATCCTGAAGCACCGCGTTGGAAAACAGTCGGCCTTCCGTTTAGAGGGTTGAACATATATATTCAGCAAGAAGCTCCTTGTCTTACATTTTTATGAGAGGATTTGCAGTAAATAGGATAGAAGGTGGTAATTAAAGATGCATTATTACACTATAATAAGCCTGCTTGTTAAAATAACCTATAAATGTAATTTCTAAAACATTAGGTGTCATCTCAGAAGTAAGATTTAAACGATCCAACTGTTTGTAAATTGCCATACGTTGCTTCATGTTGTACATAGATGAGATTGCACTAAATTCGTTACCCTACATGTTGTTCAATGCATGCCAGCGTTAATAACTCACCAAAAGACACGTCGGCAGCTCCACCGTCTTGTTTGTGAGAAACTAGGAGTGAAACTGTATGGCTCATTTGGTCCTCAAAATAATTACAGTTTCATCGTTTTCCCGCAAAACCCTTTGATGAATAGTAGCTTGACTCGTAAACAAACCTATCACATTTGATTTCTGAATATTTTTTCATTCATTTAATTTAGCATCTCCCAGCTGAAAATTATTCACCAGACAGAAAACTGCAGAGAGACTGTCAGCTTCTGGGAAACTGATGTAAATAATAGGAAGAGAATGTGTTGGAAAAGCAGAGATCACGTTTGATCTACTATCTGACCTTGAAAAAAGTGAAAACTTCCCTCAAACGTGAAGAGCTGAACTAAAACAGCTTCTCCATATACAAAACATTCGACATTTTTCTGAAGACAAAATCTCAATAAATCCCATCCTGATGTTTTTGCATGACATTTGTCACAGATCACTCATATTGTACACAGATGTATGAAGTGTAAAACGATCTCATTGTCTCCTGCTTTGCCATTGAATCTCTTGTGCCACATAATGCAAAGTTAGAGGGGGATTAGAAATGTCTGATGCTAAACATTTGAATTAATTTGAGGGGATTAGGAACCACGCTCCGACTCCCCCGAGGTATAATGGACTTATCCTTCACTGATATGACTGCATCACTTTACATTTATTTGATTTATTTTTCATCAAACTATTATGTGTCCTTCACAGAAGAAAAATCAAACCGATGTTGGATTCAAACTGTGGTCACGTGTAGAAGCAGCACAGACACTGGAGCAGCTGGAGGAGCTCTGAGGTGGAGGTACTGAAGCACACTTTAGAAAAGTTTAGAAGTAATCACAAGTTGAGACTCCAACTAAGATGAAAACTCTACCTAAGACACTCACAACCTACAAAGTTGCCTTCAAGTACACTTTGAAAAAATAACAGAATGTTTACTTATGGCACTATAGACAGCTTGTTCTCCCAGGTTGGTGCTGCTGCTTGCGAAAATCAATTTTCGGCCTTGGGATTGGAACCTGGGCTGCATTTTAGTGAGTTAAAACAGTTAAAACAGTCCTGTCTGACTGAGAAACTTGGTGATTTACGATAAGTCTGCATCCAACAGTTGTACATGTGCAGCTTTTGCAGGAGGAGGGAGCTGGAGCATCATCTGACTAACTGACCACCAGAATGACTCAGAATAGCTGCTGGTCGCAGCTAAAAACAACTGCTATTTTTTATATATCTATTTTATTTTACTATTTTTTTTTAATAGTTAGGATGCCTGGGATCTTTCTGCGTGGAGTCTCCATGTTCTCCCCGTGCAGCGTGGGTTCTCTCCAGGTTCTCCGGCTTCCTCCCACAAACATGCTGAGGTTAATTGGTGATTCTAAATTGTCCGTATGTGTGAATGTGAGTGTGCTTGGTTGTCTGTCTCTAAGTGTAGCCCTGTGATAGACTGGTTACCTGTCCAGGTGAACCTGCCTTCACCCTGAGTCAGCTGGGATAGACTCCAGCCCCCCACCACCCTAGTGAGGATTAGGCGGTGTATAGATAATGGATGATAATAGATGAAGTGGGACTGAGTTAAAATGAAAGATGTTAAAATGCTCTGTAGAGTCCTCAGGAACTGCAAGGGTTAAATCTGTGGATTTGTCAGTTTGAGTGACCTCTTTAACTCTCTGAATCCCAAAACCTGCCAGAAGGATTTCAGACCCATGTTATCTCTGAAAGAAATCACCACAATTGCACAAAACAACAAGAAGACTCATCAGATTGTCAACTTTCCAGTGGTTCTTGAGCTAATCATGTGTGCTCCACTGGAAATCCCAACCAAATCCACATCGTGATAGTTCATGACGAGGAAAAGTACACCGGCCAGATTCTGTAAAAAAAAAATAATAAAAATAAAATAAAATTTCTAGACTTCTTGGCATGACAATGAAGCCATTCATGATTCAGCTGCGTCCAACAGTCACGTCACAAAAATTAAGAAACTTTTCAGCTGAAATGCAGAAAGGAGACAAGAAAGGAAAAAATTAAATATAAGTAGTAAAACGTCGATCTGGACTCATCCGGTTTTCCAAACTGCAGGTTTGGTTTTAGACTTTTGTAAAATAAATCCAGAAATGCAGCTTTCATTTTATTCCCTCTGCTTTTTATAATTCATGGCATAACTGTGTCACACTGCACAAAGACATTTTGTTCTCTCTACCACCAGCCATGGTTGTGCTGTTTTTAAAGGGTGCAGGACTTGAAAAATGAGCCCACGGAAAGTAAAAGCTCGGAGCTCAGAGGGTTAACAAACAAGTCACAGAATCTCCTGCTAATGTACTAATTAGTGCAGCCTTTTGTCTTTTTGAAAATTACAAAATGAAGAAATCCTGTATTCTGCGGTCCAAAGTGATGCGGCTTGTTGCTAAATCTATCTTGTGCAACTGTCAGCTGTGGCCACCTACCTGATGTATTCTGAACAGGGAGGAGGAGATATATGGAGTGTCTCTGTGTGGGAGCATTTGTTAAAACTGTTCCTCGGCTTGTGGGATTGTTGGTTGAAAGACAAAGAAGCACCTCGGAGGCATCCTTCAAACAAAGACATTAAAAAGTCATCATTTCATGACTTGTTCAAAGAGTGTTTTAGATCCATCTCCAGAGTGTTTTAGCAACGCTGACGCCCTCACCGCGGCGAGGCAACCCAACTTGGCATTGAGAAGGTTTCCAAAAGTAGAATTATGTTTTGATTTGTTTCTACGAATTGTGTTTTTTTTTTTTTTTCCAGGAGCTGAGTTAAAGCAGAGCTGCATGGCGTTAGACTGAACACTCCGGCTATTATGGCTAATTCATGATGATGCTTTTCTTTTCCGTTCTGTCTCCTCCTGCTATCACACAGCTTTTTCACACCACTCTCTCTCTCTCTCTCTCTCTCTCTATCTTTCAGCTGTGGCTTCTCAGGACCGGGCCATCGCTGCAGACAGAAGGAGGGTAGCGTCTATAAATAGAAATTGGACCAATTATAAAGCAGATGTTCCCCTCTATGATGGTGGGAGAACACTGTCGGGGGAGCATGTCTGTGGTATTTTCACTACCTCTCTGTGCTCTTGTTCTGCGTTGTTTAAAGTCTGTCTTTAGACTGCCTCGTTTCTCCGGCTGCCAGGATTCCTCCTTCTCTCTTGCTTAATCTTCACAACTATTTTTTTCAAATGGCAAAATATTTTTCTCTTAATTCGGGGTGTTCTCCACGTCACCGGATGATCAAGTCGTACATACGAGCGCCCGTGTTGGTTGCGCGTCTCAATTCTCAGCCTACATCTCTAAATAAAGCTCCTCAGCCTGACTGACAGCCCTGTAACAGGCTGCGGCGTGTGACATCCATTTATCGCTCGCTGTTTACATCTAAATCGCTTTGCCATCGCCAGGTTGTTTAACTCTGACTCGTAGTTTAGCAGTTATTCTCATCCCTCAAACACATGAACGAGGATTGTCTTCATGAGAACCAACACCAGTAAGACAGTACGCGCTGTTCGAGTCTTTGGGGTGAATAAACAAAATCTAAACCATCCAAACACGGAGTCATGGAGACTTTAACCAGCGCTGCCACCTTTCTGTAATTTGAGGGGAACTCCTCTTCGGCAACACATCGTATTGTAATTGGAGACATTCAATCAGTGTCTGTGAAGTTTTTGCAAACAGAAACGCATCTCTCACGAAGCAGGATGTGATCTCTGATAAATGTTTTCATGACAAAATGCCAAAACACCAAATGTACAAATGAGGGATTATAATCCTAGGAAAGACTCGTTATTCTAAACTGTGCAAACTATTTCTAGGATTTTAGGATGTCTACCGCGATTAAATCCTAAATCTCATTTTCATTACAAATGTTTAATTCTTGAGCAGCAAAAGGGCAGCAGGAGGAACTTTTCCCTCCTCAGTATGGCCTCTTCTCCTCCTGACCAGTCACTGTAATCGTAATTCCAGTCATCATCATCCTCGGCGCTATCATCGCTTTGATCGGCAACAACGTGGCCGTCATCAGTTTTGCTGATGGGTGATACGGCTGTTTCAGATGTGCTGCAGTGAGGCAGAAGCCCAATCCATGCTAAGTAGGTTAGGGGGGTAAATCTTCAGGTCTCCGGAGGCTGAGCGTTTTCCCTCCAATGTCTCTCTCCCTGTCAGCATCTGACAAGCTCACCAAGGCTGAGCTGAAAAGTACCCACCTCCGCTGTTCTCTTTACTGCCATGCTCTCCTCCACTCCCTGCCATGATCTATTCTCTACTGTCTGTCTCCACTTTGCTCCACGCATTTTCTCTTTCTTGTGCTTCCATCTCCCACGGCTTCCTTCTCCCCTCCCCACTCCCGAACTTTTGCAGTCTCCCATCTCATGCACACAAATATGCGCTCATGCATGCATGCACTCAAGCTCACACACAGCCATTAGCCAGTACATCCACATTTATGGTTCAAAAGCTAAACATTTACTCCCTCCATCCTGGTACTTATTCTGCCTACAGTTGCTCTCGTAGCCCGTAGGCCGGCTTAACTGACATTGCATCTTGGCCACAATTTGCAACATGACTCACTGGAGTTGATGTGAAACTTTGTGACAGATGACACAGCCACGTTTGACTCACAGCAACAGCGAAGCATAGCCTAATTCAAATTAGGCAAGTGATTTATTTTAGGATGAAGGCAATAGGCTTCTCTCAGCTACCTGTTAGCAGCGATGAGTGTTTAGATGCATATGAATGATTGTGAATGACGGGGAAATGTGTTGTGCTGCTTTCAGTGATGCTACAAAAAGCTTTTTTCAGGGGGAGGGGAGGACTTGGATACTCACTCGTTAGTGTCAGTCGGGCTGGATGAACCGCATGTATGGATAGTACGCATCGCATGCGGCGTGTGCAGGTGAAGCACGTAGAGTTTGTTCTAGATAAGAGCCTCTGATTCATTATGACTAATGGGAAGTGACTAATTTATTAGCGTGCACCTCGGTGCAGAAGTGTGTGATAAGCAGGTCTTTGGAGATGAAAGTTCACGAGCCCAACAGATTATTAAACACTTAACCAATCAAGGCGCACGATGGCTCTCGACCAGCATGCAACTAATTCACATCTTGACTCCCATTCAGCTGGTGCGGTCCAGCCGGTGAGCCAGTCACAGCCAACTCCACAACAATGCTCATCACCAGCATTGCTCATAAATGTCAACGAGAAATAATTAACGCAGGAAAAATTACACCAACCGAATTACGCACTTTGATCGACATTAAATAATGCATGTTCACACCCTGCGTCCTGTGATGGTGCTGGTCATACATCCACACAGAAGACCTGCGCTGACGTCGTGCTGCCTTTCTGTGGACGTCATGAATAAGCAGAGGTGACGCGCAGCTGAGAGGAAGGCAAAGCTTGAAAAATTTAAAGCTGCCAGAATCAAGAGCGGCCCATGTGATGCGCCACACATACAATATGCATGTGTGACTCATATATGTTTATGTAAGCGGCTCCACACGGGGGAAATAAGGTTACACCAAACAGAGCCTGAGGGCATACAGGCGCCCGGTCCTGGTTTAAAGCAGACCAACACAACAAGTGCTTCTAAAGGACATTGTGTCAAATCTCTGTCTGCTTTGTAAAACATTTAGATTTTATTACATGTTTCATTCTGAAAACCACGTGCTTGGTTAGTCAACACCAAACAGTCACCCCTTTGCTCCTGTTGGCTTCAGCCTCTGGGCAGTCTGTAATGTTGTGTGCCTGAGTTCATTCCGAATCTATTTGTGCAGTCGATTACACAGCTGCGTTTTTTTGTTGTGTGTCTTTTTTTTTTTAACCATTTTTGCAGTATTTTAGATTTTCCATGTGGATGCACTGTGGCAGATGCTGACCATGTTGGCAGCCCAGGACATCGTGACCGACTTCAGATCACACCACCTATATCATCACGTAGTGGACTGGTGAACGACCACACAACAGAAAGAAAACAACCCAAAAATAGAAAAGGGACATGACTGGAATTATTTCTGTCTTGGCCTACCTCCGTGAGGTGAGGATTGGGGTTGAAGCCACACTGGTTGCACACCATGGAGCGGCACAGTGTGCAGGTGTTGAAGTTGGGCTTGTCGTCCCCGGTGCCCATCAGGTCTGTGGTTTTGCAGACAGGGCACAGTTTGCTGCTGGGCATAGGTGCAATTTGAGGCACAGAGTAAGGGGAGGTGGGGACGCTGCCTCGGTCCGGGGACACAGAAGGGGACCTCCCAGTCCTGTTGCTACCCACATCCACCTGCAGACTCTTCCTGGCCACGTGACCCTGGCCCTGCTCTCCCTGTGGCGCAGCATGCTGAGGCGTGTCATGGGAGGCCAGCCTGTCGCCGGTCCCATGGCTGCTCTGGACTCCTGCTTTCGGCCCCGGGTCCGACGGAGGCGCTCTGGCAGAGGAGGCAAACAGAACACAGGTGGACATTAGACTTGGGTTCTAAATTAGGAGTCATTAGGACTGATTTTTTACAGAAAAACAATCAATTATGATGTACTGTAACTTTCTGGCACCCCTGTTGGTAACAAAGAGCCATCTGGGCCTGGAAATACTTCTCTAATATCACAACAAAGACGTCTTAAAGGGAGTCTGAAAATCCTTGGGAGGAAAAGCAGTTTCAAATTGGGCAGCTGAACAAAAAAGATGTACAGTCGTGACTCGATGATCCGACCCTTAACAATCCTAAACCTTGCTATCCGACAGGTTTGTAGGAAAAACTAACGGAACTTATTAAAAACAGCCTTAACATAGCGACAGCCTTGGATTCTGACTCTGACATGACATTTTATGTTACCAATCAGGATAACGGCGTTTTATCTGACGATATGTTCAGACTACAGGACTTAATGCTCAGTTCAGATTTTTTTGTGAGTTCGTTCACATTTCCAGTTCAATGCGACTTGTATGTGATCTGCTGTGTGAACTTCATACGACCCAAAAGTGTCCCGCATGTACAGAAGAGGACACGACGGCGTCACACACAGCGAGCGTGCTCAGAGTTTACAGAAGTAAACACGGATGGTGGCAGCAGCTGTGGTGGCAGCGGGGGAGTGGCGCTGCCCCCACTGCCCACAGTGGAAACAGAAGTGTGACCGCCATCCTAAACTGGCATCAGCAGCAAAGTCCCGCCTGTGTGTTCTGGACACTTCCACCTCGTCAGAGCGCTCTCCGGGGTGGAAGTGTCCCCCAACTGCACCGAATATTCTGATATTCATCATTAATTGAGCCTGAATATCCAGAGAGCAGAAAGTTCTACTGGGACCAGCCCTACTAGTTATTATAACAACTATGAACAATAATTAACAACTAATGAGCCTTCCAGCATCAAGCCCTCCTTGTATCTGGACCTCCGTCTTGACAATCCGACAGCCTTGCTATCCGACATAAAGGAAGGTTTTAATTTTATCGTCGGATTATCGAGTCACGACTGTATATTTTTTTAATATAAGTATATATGCTACATGTGGTATATATATTTTAAAAATCATCAACTAGCTTATATCCAACTGATTCCATCAAGCTACTATTTCCAAGGTCAACAATGATTCTGACCTATTTTCCACTTATGCTTGCGCAGCACTGTGTTGTATAGCCAATTGTGTGCTGAGCCATACTTAGATTCTTCCTTACATCTTTACCCTTTGTATTTCTTTTTTCAAATTCTTTTATTCCAGCATAGCTATTGGCGCATACTTGAATTGTACATGTGACAAAGAAAGGCCTTGACTCCACTCTTTCTTACTCTTATACAAGCACACATTCACAAACACTGCAGCTCCTTGAAATCACAGAACGTATTGTATAAGTCGGACGACTCAGTTGAAAACTCTCCAAACTTCAGGTTGGAAAAACCACATTATATATTGTTTTAAATTAAAGTGAAATTGATTTGTTTGCACACAATCTCCTCCAGAGGTTTTGATAAGCTTAATTTTCTCCCTTGTTAACCTGCAGTAACGTTTAATGTAAAACATAACCACAGTGTGGATACGAGCACAGGAACACATCGGCATCTTTGAATTTTTGTTTGTAATTAAAGCAAACTACCCTGAAGACCTTGTAACACTTCAGCACTGTACTGTAAATGTAAACTGCAGCTTATACATTTTGCATAAATTTGGCTGCATTTTCAGTATTTCAATGGGCTGCAGTTAATGTTTTCTCAAGGAGGGTTTTTAATGCAGTAATCTCTGCTTAATTTGAATAAGAAGCAGCGCTTCTTCTTCTTGAGTGATACATTTTGGAACCCTTCAGCTCCGAGATGCATTAGGTCCACATACCATTAAGAGATATTATTGTGGTTTATGAGAGGCAAATGTTGACTATTTCACGTTGCCTCTATCAGCGTCTGTGAAGTGCTCCTCGTGGCTCACTGCTGCACTTTGAAGCTGTTTGGTTCAGCGGCAAAAGGTATCAGTGCTGAAAAATTTAGGTTTTTCTTGCTTTTTCTGGCCTTGAGGCTTTAGTGCCAAAAGTTAAATAAGAATGTAGGATTTCCACTGTCATAACAACTTAGACCTTGTTTTGTCATGGCCGTCATCTTCAAAGACAGTCTCAGCAGCAGCTCTGCATCCACAGTGAGCGAAGTGTGGAAATAAAGGGAGGAATAAAGGAATTAAAATAGAGCATGTTAGCGATTGTGAGTCACTGCAGATGACTTGAGCTGCTGCACAACTTTAACCTTGTTCAGCTCTCCACAGGAGCCCCGTGTTCACCACACTGAGCCCATCGGGAAAAATCTGTACTTTTCAAACCGTCACTGGACCGTGCGTGGATGCTTGATATTCAACACAGCCGCCGACCACCACCGCTCTCACTCAGTCTGAGGCTAAAACCGGACTTTTGCAAATACCGCTAAAGCATCTTATCACTGACAGACTGCGTAGTCTTGATTTAAGTCTAAATCTTACATGCCCCGGTGTCCTCGCAAGACACAAGGTAGTTTCACATAATAAGTATCACTTGAATAGCAAAGACATGGAGTGCAGTCTCTTGTGATTTATGCAAAGCCTCGGGCATGGCTTAATGAGAGTCAAAAAAAAAAAAAGAGTTTAAACTGGAAGACACCTTTCAAAAGATTTCTCAGATATTCTCATCCATCAGCAAATGGGAGTCCACTGAGAGCTACTTGTGGCTTTGTGTCTAAAGCACTACAAATTGCTTGCTTTTCCACAGAGTGGATAGTGAAGTGTTTGTATGGTGCCTGTCTTTAGCTCCCTGTGAAACTTCCTATCGTGAAGAAGTAGGAAGACGACTGGATTGTCCTCACAGCTCAGCACACGTTGTACACTTAATAACAACGGGAATCTTAGAGGAGCCCTTTAACATGTGGAAATCGATCATTCAATGGCTTCGCAGGAGTCAGACGAGAACCGCTCTCATATCTGATTGGGAGACAGGAAACAGCTGGTTAGCTTAGCTTAGCACAAAGACTGGAAACAGGGAGAAATGGCTGACTTACAAATCTAGTCGCCAGTGTTTCCACAGGTGGCGACGAGACATTTAGAAGTTACTGGTCGAGAAATAACTTTAACAGGTCATTACTGTACCTCTGCTTGGGTTTTTTGGTTTTATTTTACCACCCATTCTAACTGGTCCCTGGCAGTAGCGTTATAGTCACTGGACCGATATGAGAACATCATCAGTTTTCTCATCTGTGTAGCGCACATTCTCCAATTGTATGCTAACAAGCATGCAGCAGACATAATGATGAACAGAGACTACTGGCACCGTCACACAGAACAGGTGGGACCCAACAAGCCATGTCAACGCTCAGCAGAGTGGATCCAACCAAAGTGGAAGTGTTTTGATTTTTTGCACAGAGATGGATATATTTGGTAATTCAGCACAACCCAGTATTTACTGTCCAGGATCGTAAAAGTCACTGCTGTGTGCGAGCCACAGAGCCTTTTGATCAAAACCTAATGTTCAGGTCTATTTTCAATTTGAACACAGAAAAACAATTCTTTCAACATCAACCCAAAGCTTATTTCAGTAAAATCTCAGCAGCCAAGTGAAGCCGTTTCTCTAGTATCCTCCGAGCAGTGCTGCACCCACACCATGTTTTAGCTGTCAATACTCATTCTGCATGTGGAAATCAACAGGACAGGCCTATACTAAGAGCCAAGCCTTCACGTTTACTACTGCATAAGTGTTTACTGAACAAAAAATATGCAAACAAATAAACTATACATTCTTCTATCCAGGCAAATATATAAAAGTGACCTCACGCTAGTTTGTCAAATATGTCCCTCGGTACTGGGAAGATGATCTGACAGACATGTACTTAATTTTAGATGGATATAGTATATCTGTATCAGTATCCCTATAATGGAGATCCTATATGTTTCTCATTGATTTATTCTTCTGTCCATTGGAAATGAAACTGGGTAGCCGAGGCTTCTGAGTGAAAAACTATCTCGTGCCTTCCATTTAGTAATATTTAAAGGTCAAAGCAAAAACACTGTGGATGAAGCAGGCTTTAAATGCACCGTGTGGAAATGCGTTTTAACGGCATCAAGTGAGGAATACATCCACCGTGAAATATCCGCTTGTCAAAATAGCATCAACAACTAGTGCAGCTGTTTTCAGCAGGCGCCGGGAATGTCACGTCAGACACATTCAGAGGTTGTTTTTTTTTTTTTACCCCAATAGGAAACACTTTCAGCTTCATAATGATTCAGCAAGACAGATTTAGTTTTGTCGTGCAGTGGCTGCTGGACGCTTTGGTTGCTTCTGTGTTGAAGTAAATCACCAGCGTTAAAGAGGAACCAAGGAACAAATACAGTTTGACACCTAATCAAATCGTTCCTGTCGAAAATTATGACAAATGTGTTGTTTTAAAAAAAAAAAAAAAATTGGTGTTCTGTGCCGATGCCAGTAGCAACAGGAAACAAACAGCCAATAGCTACTAATGAAAAGAAATCAGAAACACATTTAATATCATTAATATTTTAAATTCGCCAAACCTGTGACAGAGACTGTGACAAATAGCACCACACCAAGGCTGACTCACTAAACTAACTATTACAGGGTCTCCGACATACATGGATAGCAGCGTTACAGGCCTCAGCCCCTCTTATTGTTCATTATTTGCAGACTTTTCATCATTTAGCATCAGACAAGCCTCAAAAAATAACTGATCAGCACTCGAGACATGGATGAGACGGAAACCTTACTGTGGAGGCAACATATACCTCATCATGCTGGTCAAATATAAAAGCACTCGGCTCACTAAATATGTCAAGAACTCTTTTCAAAATCGCAAGTGGACCTTAAACAACGATCTCAAAACAACACACAAACCATGTGCTCCAGCTGGTTTATTGGTAATTGTCCCTCAGATGAGTGGATCCACTGCATGTACTTGTGACAAAAACCAGGTACGGCGTCTGTGCTGCCAAAATATTCTGCGTAGCGAGTGGGAGTCGATCGAAGTTAACTCGGTAGCCTCAGTGTTTTTGAGAAAAACCTTTTTCAGTCTGAAAACATGAAGGGGAGAGAAGCGCACGCCTGTTTTCAGTCGGCTTCGTCAAGTAGAACAAAAAACACCAATTTGCTGCAATTTGCTACTGAAGTCTATACAAGTGAAAAGAAACAGCAGGAAAAAGTGGCCTAAATAAGATTACACAGCACGCTCGAGCTTGTACGCCTCGTGTTTTTCTAATTTAGGGAGCAGGACATCGTCACTGCACTGCCGGCCCCTCATAGGTAGACATTCATTCTCTCCATGTAGGAATGTCATAAATAATAAGAACCGCTTTTGCATTATTTGTTTGAGTTATGACAACCATTTGGTATGTGTAGGCTACATGGTATACAGTGCCTCCATTGCTGAAGGTAAATTAATTATGAGGACATCCTGTTAGAGCGGTATGTCTTGGAGCATTAGCGCGTCCATTATTTTTATGGGTTTTATGAACTGCAGCTCTGTTTGGGTTCAAAAAGAACCGGCGTCGGTGACAAATGTTGGACAGACAGAATCGGTATCTGTCTGTCTGTGACGTGGTGGGGAAGGTCCGCTTCTTTACTAATTCAGTTGTTAGACAGAAAACAAGGAGGTGACGACACAGCAGCAGCGGCAGCACACTGAGCGCATTGTTGTAAACAGGAAATATTTGGAGCTTATGTCAGAATGCTTTTCGGTTCTGGTCATCGGGTCGGGATGACTGTGCACTTAGTCAAAGCTGTTATGATGAGACAAGAAAACATTTATTGTGATGCTTTGTGAGGGTAGGGTGGCTCCCACAGCTTCATACACTCCTATAGAGGCTCAGATTGAGCTCTCTGACTGCGATGAATAAACTAGAACAGGGTCTGAAATTTAAAAAAAAATTCCTATATGGAATTTACTTTGAATACGGTTATACAAAGCATATTATATCCCTATTCATATTAATAGGCGAACCCATAAAATGCTGCAACTCATTTTAATTAAGATCAAAGGCTCCTATCTCCAGTCTCAACCCAGCCGCCGTCTCATTGTTACCTAAACTCTCGCAAGTTCTTTGTGGGAGAATATGTTGAGGTGAGAATCAGAATGAACGGGTGCCCACGATCTTAAGAAAACCATTTAAATGAGCTACATGATATACTCCCCGTCTCTCTCTGCCCATTTCTCACCCGGCCTCCCTCCGACTCCCAGCACACTCAGTCTCTCAGCCATCACTTTATGAGATACCTCAGGGTGGATACCAGAGAGAAATCAAGATATAAAAGAATCATGAGGTTACAAGGGAGCTATGAGCCTTTAAACCTGCCCCACAGTGAATACACAGGATGGACAGTGAGTGCTTTTCCAAATAGAAACATACAGAGGACTGGACATTATTAAAAGTATATAGCGGCGTCTTGCAGAACGCACCAACCATCGCACCCTGAAACCACTTTCTGCAACAAAACAAGAGGCGTATATTCTTGGAGGAGTCGGCTCCGCTGTGTGTAGCATGAGGAGGTCTATACATCTATTTTACAGTGCAGACAGACTGTACGCAGGTGTGGCAAATCCAGAACGCAGCTGCGCCTCTGCACTCAGGTCTGCAACTGTTGAACTGTGTAATTAAGGCAATATCAGATCTTGTTGGAAGGGTAATCCCTCCTACACACCCACACAGAAACCTGCAGGCCACCACATGCGATCACGCTAATGATTTGGGCCGGCTTTTGGAGAAGACTAATATTTTATCAGCGTGAGCGGAAGCCAACAATGGGGTTTACATATGTTAACTGCCAAAATCAGGGCAGCATTGTCGCTCAACGCAGTGTGTCTGAGGCCAGCGTCTGGATTTCTTGTGGGGGAGATGCAACAGCACTTGTACGGGGAGAAATGACCCCCGTGCAGCAGGAAAGACGTCTTCCACCGACTGCATATTGAGATCTGATAACTGCCATGGCACATTTCGGTCTGCTCACAGTGACGTTGGTACGATGGTGGCACTGGCATCCTACACAACACAGCCACAGACAGTCTGCTCGTCAGGACCAAGGTGATTCCTCACAATGACTCTGTATTTACTCATGTCGAAGCATCAACCTTGTAATGGACCCTTCAACGTGAGATCCAGTGCACTCTGCATCATTTACATTTCTAATTTATTTATCACCTGAGGCTATGGGGACTTCATTTTTTTCTGAGATCCATTCCCAAGTATTCATACTTACTTGTCTCACAATGAGGGTAGGATAAGGGGGGTGAATGTCGCTCTTTCATTCATGATACTTACTGATGCCTCAGGACAGACAGCGTAAAAACGGGCTACTGAGGCGTCTGGGAGCTACATCCACGTTATTATGGATTCTACATCGAAAGCGTTGCATATTAAATTTGACTTCGACCCAAACTGACTAATAGGGTGGGTGCTGCCAAAAGAGCAAAAACGGGTCCGATAAAGGGGTGGTGAATTGTGTTGACAAGGATATTGAAATAAATAATTAAGCACCCATTCAGGTCTATCTACACGCAGTCGCTGGATCCTACATCTACGCTGCACATTCATGTACGCCTGCACAGCACGCCGCCGTGTAGCCTCCATGATTTCTCTCCACAGTTTTGGCGGAGAGAGGCGTCCTAGCTATCGCGACTACCTGTTAATCCCCGGGCCGGGTCCAGCCCCGCTCCCTCCGGCTGGCGCTCCATTGCTCGGCTTGATGAGCTGTCCAGAGTCCGGTGGTGCTGAAATGGAAGCCGGAGCCCCCGCTGCAGGGACGGCGGGGCCGGGCTGTCCCGCCTGTCCCTCCCCCTCCATACTGGCCTCGTTCCCCATCGCCTCGGGATAGGTCTCGACGGAGAGAAACGCTGTTGTAGATGGTTCTACAGCTGCGGCGGAAACTCGGATGAAACTCAGCGCTGCTCCTCTTCCGCCATCATCACCTACAATTCAGCATCCCGCACGGAGCACGCGCGCTGACGGAGAGGGCGAGGGGAGCGCGCTGACGCAATGGGTGGTGACTTGTGTGGCTCGTACGTGCGCGCTCCCGGCGCCCAGTTATCTCCAGCCTCAAGTCACCACGCAAAATACCCCCGAGCCCTCTACTGCGCATGTGCGGAGACCACTGAGACCTCCCCGATTCAATTCACGTCTTTGCCTTTATAGAGCGTCTGTTTTGTAACCTAAATGATGAAGACAATGAGCAACGCGGGCTGCGTGTTTGAAATGTGGCCATCCGATATCACATTTGACAGCGTTTTGTGTTTTCGTTTCTGTGAGGCGGACAGCATGAGACGAAAAATAAAATATAATTCAACCTTGCAATATAAACTCAAGGATAATCTCATCTTGTCGTGATCATATGGTCACATTTACCTCCCTGGATGATGTCAAATAAATATCAGATTCATTTGAGCCACTTTATCCAGCAGAATACAACATTTTGTAACCTCACATAAAACACAAAGTGAGTTTCAAAGATGTGTAGAGTTAACTGGAAATGATTTGGCCTATACTGATAATTTAATCACAAACTCCCACAAAGCCAAAACAATTAGTCTGTCAACTGGCAGATAATTAATCAGCAGCTATTTTTGATGAATGCCTGAGCTTATCTTTTAAGTCGTTTAAGCAAAAAAGGCCAAAAATTGCCGGAAGCTTATCAGATGTACATTTGCTGGTTATCTTGGTCTTCTGTGATCTTAAACTGAGAACTTCTGGATAAAGTCAGCTATTTAAAAATGTCATCCAGAGCTTTGGGAAATTGTGGCCTTATTATTTAAAACTAAATGAATATCAGCTAATTGAAAGAAATGAAGATGAATTAATAATGAAAATATTAGATTTTTAGTGTATTTTTTTATTCTTACAAAGGTTTGATGTTAAGCTAATGTATGAACTTAAAAATAATTAATACCTGCGGCGATGACAACACCACAGCGAGATGAATAATTCAATGTCTATATCTTGTTCCACAAACATGAAGCTGATGAAGACAGTTGAGGGTCTCGGTTTATGTGTCTTTACCAAATTACAGGCAAACAGCGGTGACATAACAGCAGAGCTTGGATTTATTTAAGTCAAACATCTGCTGCACTGAAAATGTGTGGCTGAGGGGTATTTTTTTTAGCTCCCACTCCCACATAGGCTACTGTGTGTACTTCACTGCTCTGCCTCTGAGCCGGTGTCATTATTACAAGCTCATCATACCAGTGCTCAAACGTGTCCCGAGGTACGGACTAACAGCATCAGACGAAAAACAAAACTGCCAAAACACTTGTGTCACAGCTGATTGCTTCACTCATGATACGTCCAGTCAGTGTTGTATATTAGAAAAGACCAAGTAGGAAACTGAACGTAGGTTGTTTTATTCAACAAAATGATAAACTGCAGAGGCAGAGAAAATGTTGCTTTAACGCTGAATATTTATCTGAATACACGTGCGTTACAGCCACAACACAATCAGACTGCAGCAATCCATTGTTTTCTTCGTTGTGAATGATTCTACATAAGGTGTTGTGTGTAGATCTGAGCTGGTCCCACTCCTCCTCCTCCTCCTCTCTGAATGATTGCTCTCCCTAGTGTACGCCGACTGTCACTACAACACTTACTTCTATCTAATAAACAAATCTAATCTAATAAACCTCTTAACACTTTGTAACACATTTATTTTGCAAATTAAACCTTCCGCCGATCCGCTCGACTATTATAAGCAGCATTCCTGCCGCTTTCAAAGAAAAAAAATAAATTAGATTACAGCGAGATAATTTCACTGACTTTATTGTAGTATGAAACGGCAAGCACAAAGAACGACTGGATTCAGTGTACAGGCGAGCCAATTAACACATACATATGTACAAAACACACACACTCTGCACAACCTAATATTCGCTCACTGCGAGATCCGTCTCAGGTACAAAAATAACAGAGGAGTTTGTTTTTCATTCGCAGGACCTCAGGAGACACACAGACACAGCTAGAGACCCTTGGTTGGAAAGACATTCCAGTGAAAAGAAAAACCCTGATGCGCTATGATTCATCGAGATTAAAATTGTCCATATATAAGGTGATTAAAAGACAATTTTGATGCTATATAGTGAATTATTTACACTGTATGCTGAAGGTGAAATTCAGTGGACCAATAAAACACCACCCCTTTTTTTGTTTGTTTGGTTTTTTTGTCAAAACATTCAATACTTCATTGGCACTGTGAAAACATGAAAGAGAGTTGAAGAAATATTGACTTCTGGTTACCAAAGTGTGTATATATAGTGACATACAGAGAGATTTTTGAAGAATATTCCAACAAATAACTATTATACTGACCACAAAACTGTAGAGAAGTTCTTTCAGTAAAAAACATTCAGGGGCATCGCTGGGATCATGCCTTCTTTTCATATGTACAAACTGGAGATAGCAATGGCACAAGAGGGAAATTTACATTGAGTCTAAAATGGTAGTACATATATACAAAAATGATAAAAGAACTGACCGAACAAATGGTCGATTTCATGAAGCAGAAGAGGCTCTGGCTTAAGAAAAAAAAAAAAAAAACACTAAACAACCTCAAGGAGAGTTTCAGGAGTGCAGCAATTTCTCTTTTTTTTTTGTCTGTGGTGATTGCTTGGTGCTCACAGGTTGCTTACAGAATTTATGATTGTTTGTGTTTACTGGCGTTTGGCTTTGTAAGGTCTGGAGCGTTTCCTTCGATCGGGCTTCCTCTGTTTGTGCAGGCGGCCGATGCTCACCCCCTGCCGCCGACGCACGGAAATGTTTTGCTCGACGAGGCTGGCCAACATGCCTGCAGGAGGACACCCAGGAAGGATGAAGAAAGGAGCGAAAGAAATAATAATTAGCAAAATAGCCAAAAAGTCTGTTTTATTAGGTTGGTGAAGAAAAAAAATTTGTTTTATAAGTACGTCTAACAGGTTTTTTCCCCCCCATTTACTTTATCATTGCCAAAATTCTTAGTCACTAGAACCACAATCCGTAATTACAGTGTGATTTGAGTGGCAAGATTTGAAGCATTTACCACTGAGAATGAAGAATTTAAATGAAACCTCAAGATGTCAGAGGAAAGAGAAGACAAAATAAACCGTAAAGACATGTAACAGGCAGTGATCGGGTTTACCTTCTTGGGCCAGCATGGATATAAAGGTGCAGATAAACTCGTCATAATTGTGGGTCCTCCTCTGATCGTCAATCTGAACAAATGAAAACATTTAGATATCCATTAAATTCCAATAAAGCCAAAGTCCCACCGGGGATTACTGGATTGCAGGTAATCAAAACCTACTTTGTATTTCTTCCTCTTTTCCACTTCCTCCTTCAGATACACCTCGTAATTGGCGATGTCAGCCTCCACACACTTGAGCAGTGCGAGCAGCTCCTGCAAAACAGACACAACGAACGGCTCTGTGTTTGTTTATTATATATTTTAGTGCACAGCTTCAGCAGCAGCAGCTCCCTAATTGGCAGCAGCGGCTACTATGAAGCGAAAAAGAAACCGTGGCAGGCTGATATGCATACCAAGGTGCACACTACAGCACAGTACAACACAGGGAATCTGCTGGACTTACTTTTGGTGAGTACTTGTCCCCGGGAGGCTTGCTGTCTGCAGCAGTGTCCACGGCGCTGAGCTTTTCCTTGCTGGGCTTCACCTCCGCCCCATCTTTGTTCTCCTCTTCTTTCTTCACCTCTACAGATGGTCCTTCATCTCCCTCGTTCGCTCCTTCCTTTTTATCTGCTTGCTCTTTGTCTTTCGCCTTCTCTGGAGTGCAGGGCCTCTTTGTGCCATCAGCAGCCAAATCTGTTGCAGGGGTAAAGAATAATAAACTATTTATCAAAATTAGCCACACACAGACAATCCATTATTAAAAATAGCCCGTTACACACACACACACACACATTAGCCCAAATTGTTTACTTCTACTGTCTAAAAATGATGAATATGCTCACGTGACGGACTCAAAAGTTTACTTCAGGAGAGGCTCTGAAACCACCTTCATAAACAACATGGACGACAGTAATGATCCTGTGTACTCACCAGATGGAGGGAGAGCATAGATGACTCCGTCCTCCTGTAGGTGCAGCAAGGCTACGCTGACAGAGGGACCGAGTTCTCTCACAGCTCGGTTATGTCTGGAGTCTAGCCTCAGCATCTCATCTTCGCCGAACAGCACGCGAGACAGATGGGATGCAACTGGACTCGACGGGCGTGTAGCAGCCTGGGAGCGCGCCGGCGAGCGCAGCGGGGAGTTGAAGGCGCTGCCAATCTCAGAAGCTGTGTCGGTGCTTTCGTTGCTCGGCGTGGGGGAAGGCTGTGAAGCAGATGTGATACAAATGCCCCCGGTGCGACCCTCGGTGCGTACAGATAGGGGTGTGTTCAGGGCATCTTTCCTTTGGACCTCTTTCTTCAGCTTCTCAGCCAAAACGCTGAGGGCGAGCTGGCTCTCCATTCCGGTGGCAACGCGCCCTGTTCGCGAGCGCAGACTTGCCTTCCGTCTGACCCTGAAAGAAAGCAACACTTATGAACTCTAATTCGAAGAACTTTAGCTTCAGGTCCGCATCACAACAGGAAACAGAGGATAAAATGATCAGTTCTTACCTGCTGGATGTGCCTGCAGATGCAGTCACTTCTTCCTCATCGTCATCGTAGTCATCTTCATCGTCCGAGTACGGAGGCTGAGGGGGACCCGGCATCCGAGAGCGACCCACACCGGCTGCGAGGTCTTCCTCCTCCTGGCAATCAGAGAATCTTTCATAAACCTCCACAGAAGAATTTGCTAAAGCCACAAAAATGATTTTACGAGCCCCCAAAGATACATTTATGAAGCTTAAAATAACACCTGAGAAAAATATTAAAACCAAATTGCCTTTGAATCACCTCTGCAGGATAAAGTTAGATTATTTTATTTTTTTTTATTAGCAGCAGCTTTTTAAAGAAGCAGCATCGGTCCCTAGTGTGCTGAATCCACATGGCTTCAGGAGAGAGAAAAGAGAAAAACAGCCTTTCAGTGACAAAATCTGAGAGAGGAAGAGAGTGAGAGAGAATACACAAAATGTTTGCAAAGTCAAATCAAAGACAGAGAAATGGGAGCTCTGCCCTGTTCTGGAGAGTGGAGCGATAATGTGCAGAATATTCTGGAGCTAAAACTTCAGTGCTGCATGAAACACACTGATCAAATGCATTTCCATAGAAATATATTAGATATATATTATCCCAAAAATGTGCATGTGACTGGAAAAGAACAAAAAAAAACAGCCTTTGATGCTTCTCTTTACCAAGTAACTGCACAGTAAAGTCTGGTAGTTACTCTGCATTTTCTAAAAGGTACAGAAAATACAGTCAACTAAACAACCAAAGACTAAAGATAATTGTTTCATTATTTTTTCCAGAGAAAAATGATTTTTTTCCATCTTATGAAATGAAGTGTTTCTACATTTTACTGTCTTAGATTACAGTAAACTCTGCATATTTTGGTGTTGGACTCTTGATCAGAGAAGAAGATCAGCAATCTGAAGGCATCATCTTGGTAAATTCTTTTGGGCTTTTGTTGCCATTACGGCTCAAATGATAAATTACCGTAATTTTCGGACTATTGAGCGAATCTGAATATAAGCTGCACCCACTAACTTTAAAAAGAAAACAAGTTTTGTACATATACAGGCCGCACACAGGCTGTAAAATACAGCAGCCCACCAGGAAAAGTCATTGATCGCTAACTTTATCGTCCTCCTGCACTAAAACCACTAAAGACGCTTCTTCAGTGTCGGAATTGAACAGCCTCAGAATTACTTCATCGCGCACTTCCTCAGTCTCTCTGTCGCTCTCAGTGTCACTTTGGTCTCGAGGAAAATTCGTACAAATCCATAAATTAGCCGCATCATTGTTTAAGTCACAGAGTTCGAAGCGTGTGAAAAAAGTAGGGGCTTCTAGTCCAGAAATTACGGTAATCCTGTTGCAGACACTCTACACCTCTCTTCTTACCTGCATTGGAGACTTGGCGTAGTTGTGGTTGTCCAGGAAGGCAGGCAGGCGCTGAACTATGGGGTTGGGGCTGGTGACCTGCTGGGCTCCTCCTCCGGTGGGGACCGCTGGTTTGCCCATGACCTTAGAGTTTCCTGAAGAGTTGGAGGTCTCTTTAGTCTGAACTCCTGACTCATCAACTGAATCTAAAACGAGAGGCGGCGTATGCTTATGCATCAGTTTAATGTTTATTTTAAGCTCCGACGCAACTTAAAGGATAAAAGTCAAAGACAGACAGTCGGAACAGAGCAAATGAAATCACCTGAAGAAGCCGGATCGGACCCTTGGGATGTAACCGGCTCTGCATCTGCTTCTTTCTTGATGGTGCTGTCATCAGGAGAAGAAGAGTCCTGCTGCTTCTTGTCATGGACAAGTTCAGGCTGAGTGAGCCGGATCATCTGAGGACATGATGACACACTTTATCAGCCTCCCCGAAGAGCATACACAGACACTCCACAAGATATTCACCAACATCAGTTCACGTGATAAGAGAGAGATCCTGCTCACAAACCTCCACTTAAAAAAAAGTTTAACATAGTCTCACAATTACTCAGACTTAAGCTATTGTAACTGACTTGAGAGGAAACTTAGTTCAGTTCAGCTCAGTTCCTCACCTTCTGTAGACCCTCCAGGACGGTCTGTCGATTCCTCTTTAGAATTTCCAGTTTGGACTCGTACTTCATTCTGCGGTCAGGCACCACCGCCATCAGGTTGAAGCGGATGTCATGGTACGGCTCACTGAGAAAGAGCAGAGGAGCAGCATGAGAATGAAGCCCTGAAGGTGGGTATAGAAGCTAAACCGCCACCACTTGAGCTAACCGGTTCACTCACCCGGCAGTGGCCAGTCCAATCCGCTCCATAATAACGCGCCGAGCCTTATCGGTCCATTCCTCCTCCTCACCCCAGGGCCCTAAAGTATAGTGCAATATCATACTTCATTTAGGTGGCAATTTCCTAAAGGTAAGTGCTTCACAACTGCAGACGGACAACAGGAAATGCATTTTTTAAACCAACTGCAAAGACTTTAAATAACCACGTCAGGAAAAACGCTGCATTGTTTAACAGCAAATCTTCTTGGTCCCCGTTTGGATTTGTGGACAACTAATGAGGTCGAGTCTGATTTCAGGCTGTGCACCAGATTCACAACTGTTGATTTAAAAATGCAGCAAAGGGAAATTATGAAATTCTTGCACTGAACTCTGTGTCAGTGTGTGAGTCTCACCATGGTCGATGGGGTAAGCCTTGAGTCCATCAAGCTCAAAAAGGCGGTCTTTGATGGGCACATAGCTCACAAAGTGGAAGGCTTCCATGGTCCGCACTGCACTGATGCCGTTCTGTTTCTCTGGCAGGTGCCTGGGCTCCGGTCTCCATAGAAACACAGAAAGAGAGCTTGAGAAACCGATGAATGCACAAAGCCTGACATCTCCCACAGCATGGCAGAGCAATCACACAAGGTTTTTTTTCTTCTTCTTTTTTTTCTTCTACAGACTCAGACACACCTAAAAATGTGAAAAGGATTCACTGACTGCAGCCTACCTGGCATGGCTGTTATGTGCTCGAGCAAGCTCTGGGGCATTTCCGATTGCGTAACCTTTGCTCTGAAAAATACATAAAAAGTGAAAGTTAAGCGTGACAGTGCGAAAGGCGAAGGGAGAGAGAGCGCAAAAAAGAAACGAGCAATTCAGACCAAGACGTTGATACGAATGTAAAAAAATATCCTGATTTGAATCTCAGAGCCGATTATCAAGTGAGAAGTGTAAATACACCATCAGCATAAATCAAAACGGCATTCATGAGCGAGTGTGAGGACTTACTTCTGGACTGAAGCCTTTAGTAAAAGCCTTCATACGACTGAGGGTGGTGCCAAGTTCAACTCCGCTGCAGTTGAGGAGGACGCTCAGCAAAGCGTGGGTGGCACATGAATTTGGTATCAGCTGGTTGTCAAATGACAGACATGAAGAAAAACAAATTAGATGTTGCATTTTAGTTTCCTTTTGCAAGATACAAATACAAAGATGTGCACTATTGAAGGGCTTGTTAACTTTGCCCTATTCTGGGGCACTAGTGGTTGAATCCAGCTCTGCTTGGTTGGATAAGTTGGATGAATGTCAGGATGAATGCGCACCCTTTCATGACCAAAAATGTCCCTCTGTGTTCTTGTAGATATTTGTTTTTTAGTCTTCTTCTTAACTGGGAAGTCTCTTTAGAACAGGGGTCTCAAACTCGTGGCCTGTGGGCCAATTGAGGCCCGTGGGATGATATTTTGTGGTCCCCTACTTGACATCAAAGTTCAGCGTTAGTGTGGCCTTTTTTCTCACGTGCACTTGTGCAAGTCGTTGCCCTGAGCGTTTAATATTTTTTATCACTTGTGGGCTACCGTAGCTCAGGCTCGTGACAGCAACACGAACTAGCAACGTTAGTCACTTGAAACTTGGGCGTGTCACCAAGTGGAGAGAAAATACATCCTGTCACCCTTTTTTTCTATCTGTGTGAAAAGCTCTTCTCCACCATGAACTGTAATAAGTCAAAGCACAGGTCCAAACCTACTGATGAGCATCTTCAAGCCACACTGAGGGTCTCAAATGTTTCCTCTCTCAAGCCAAATGTGGCTCAGCTGTGTAGGAGGAAGCGCTGCAGGTCTCTGGCAGCAAGGAGGAGGTAAGACGAGCCCTATGTTCTGAAGCATGTTCATGTTCTGAATTGTTATTAATGAAGATTGAGAAGATTGGATCAGTTGTTTCTGGAATACTTGAAACCCTTTTTTGGTGGAATACTTGATGTGGCCCAGCCTCACTCAGACTATCTCTAGCGGCCCCCAGATAAGCTGAGTTTGAGAGCCCTGATTTAGAATGAGATCTTTCAAATATGTTTTAGGAGTTTCTTTTAATATTACAGGGACGACTAAAGAAAGAAATGGTGGGAATGATGTGTTAAAGGGTCTGGGAAGGAATCAAATCTGGACCATTGCAGTAAAGTCTAGGTATTCTACTAGATGAGGAATGGTAATAGTAGTTGGTCAACAAAAAATAGACCCAAATAGAAAATGCCTCAGCTAACCTTATTTTACCAATGACTGCATGCATAATATAAGCATTAGAATTCGCTTTAATAAATATAATATCTGTATTCATACTGCAAAATAGTGAAGCATTTTTTTCCAAATAGCAAACGAAAAATGCCTCAAAACACAGTTATTTAGTGCAAATGTACCGTGTTTCCTGTGAATAAAGTTTGCTCAGGAGCAACCTACCGTAATTATATAATGCACAGCACCACAACGTGTAACATCTGCAGAAGGTTTAATGACTGATTAGAAACATCCATGATCAGAGAAGCGCTTACCTGATGAGCGAAGAACATATCATTTACGATTTCCTCATCGATGACGGAGGTCTCATCCACCAACGTGTTGACTTTCCTCCTGGACCGACGCTCCTCGATCCACTTGAACAGGAAGATGAAGCCATAGACCGGACTGGAAGATAAAATCACCAGTTTTTACAAGTTGCTGCTAAAAGTTTAACGAGACGGTAGAACGGTGTTTATAGTCAGACGTACGTGTTGAATGTCAACAGCAGTTACTAGGTAGTTTTGAATGAAGAAAAGATCGAACATCGGCCAAACTGATGATCAGATCTGATAGTTTTCCGATCATTGGTATTATTATGTGTTTTAACCATCTCCTTAAAATGTGCTACCGCCTTTTCTTTATCTTTAAAGCTAATTCACGAGTCCCACATCCCCATGTCTGCACGGGTACATGCCGAAAATCGTGTCATCCACCCAAGTCCATGCAATCCTTTGTGGACATTCATGTGCAGCCCTAAATGTGCGAAATCCCGGACCATCAGCACTGCAAGAGTCCCCAAATGCACACCCATCCATCCACTACCTATATGCCGCCTAATCCTCACCAGGGTCGTGGGGCGCTGGAGTCTATCCCAGATGACTCAGGGTGAAGGCAGGTTCACCTGGACAGGTAACCAGTCTATCACAGGGCTACACTTAGAGACAGACAACCAAGCACACTCACATTCACACCTACAGACAATTTAGAATCACCAATTAACCTCAACATGTTTTTTGGACTTGTGGGAGGAAGCCGGAGAACCCGGAGAGAACCCACAGGGAGGACATGCAAACTCCATGCAGAAAGATCCCGGATGTCCTCACCAGGACGTGAACCGGCGACCTTCTTGCTGTGAGGCAACAGTGCTAACCTCCGCGATACCTTGGTTGCCAACTGCACATGTGGCAGGAAAACAAACAGCACTTACCACAAACATCTGTCATAAGGAGAGACCACGTAACGTACACTCACCGTCTTCCACACCTTTACAGTTAAACATTACACGAGTTGTAATAGAAGTAGCTGCTGCCAGACTTTGGAGGGGCTTTGATTTGTGCACGCTGTACTTCAACGGGACCCAAACACAGTAGGAAGTTCTAAACTCTCTAGAAAGCCTGTATTTTTCCAGGTCATAATGCTACTACTAGCTGCTGCATTCCCTAAAAAGTGCAAAGTCCCAGGCAGCCTTTTAGAGGTCCTGGGACTTTTTCTGTGATCGACATGAGAGGCAACGAGACCGTAACCCGATGCGTACCTATTATAGTATGAATAATGGTACATCAATTGGAAATATCAGTTATCACTCTCCTTGAATGGGAATAATTGGTATCAGGAGGACGTTAGCCAAGCTGACATCCATCATGGACAACACCTGTCACCCCCCGTATGACACTGTGGGGACTCTGAGCAGCTCAGCAGACTGATCCACCCACGGTGTAAGAAGGAGCGCTACCTCGGGTCCTTCATCCCAACCGCTGTGAGAATCTACAACAACTTGTTCCAGTTCTTCTCTCCATACTGCATCTTTGTATAACATATAATATTATACGCAGGTTTTCTCACGTGCAATACAATCCTTACTGTGTGCAATTTATCTGCCTTATGGGCAATAATTGTACCATATTTTATTGTATTCTATTTATCTTTTTTATTTTTAATTCACAGTAACAATTATATGGACCTATAGTGTATATAGTGTGTGTGCTCTATCGTACTACATTTCCCAGGTCTTACTATTTATAGTTTATTTGTTCTTTTTTCTTCCTGTCACTTTTTTGTGCTCTTTTCCAGTTTCCATACTGCTGCAACAATGGGAGTTTCCCCCATTGGTAGTGAAAAATAAAGTGCAATCTAATATAATCAATACCAACCCTAAAAGGACCAAATCAGTCAACCCACAGATTAATATCCAGATACGTACCTCTGGCACTTGCTTTGAAGATCATAGATTTCCTCCACTTGGACCCCTTTGACACCTACAGAATAAACACAGTTAACAGGAATCCACTGCAGCACTGTGGGACTTTTAACTCTCATGTGTGTCAGCTACTCACCGAAATCCTCCACCAGCAGAGTGAACAGTCCTGCAAGTAGAAAACATTTGAGATTCAAAAAACGTAGTAAAGCTACTACAGCACAAACATGAACCACCACTGTGCGCACGTAGTCCTCCGTAGTTTCTCCGCCAAAATCCACCACAACACGCTCATTGACGTTTTACCCAACCGTGTATTGCACTGAAGTTTGTTACGTCAAGCAGCTTAGGGAGCTAATTTGTCCATCTGGCTTAATGGTGAAGCTAACGCTGGTTAGCTGTTGTGTCTGTCGATGTTTCTCACCTGGATCACTCTCGAGCTCCAGCCAGCCTTTGTTCATTTTTGCATGTGTGCACAGCGGACTAAATATTTAAGACGTCCTCCAGTCCATGTCCGAAGGCAGGCTGAGAATCTCCAAACATAACGCCGCATCCATTCACGAAACAACTGTGGAGTGCTCAAGATAAACACAATAGAGACAGAACTGGCCGCCTGCGAAATCCGTCATCAAGGAACGACGGGGGGTCGCGAAAAACAGTCCGACGTGCAACTTCCGGTAGTCGAGCCGAATAGAAAGAAAAAAAAAATCCGACACACTGGAAGAAAAAAAAAAAAAACACTGAATGAATGGATCAAATCATTAATTTCAATCAATCAATAAGCGTATTATTAATCGAGAATAGTTGATTGTGATGGCATTTAACAAAATGCATTAAACAATTGTGAAAATAAAAGCGAAGTTACATAAAAAAAGGAAATATAAAATAAATATAAATATAAAGGAAACCATTAAGTCACTGGAATATTTTTCGAACTAGTGGCCATTTGTATTTAAAAGAGCTCCGCATTACCTTCTACGGATACCATATTTTTTACATTAAAAAAAAAATAAACATACAAAATTAACAAATATTTAATGACAGCTAACGAAAATATTAGAATATTCACATCTGTAAACAATATATAAAAGTAATGCGTCATATAAAATTGAAAACATTCCCGTGTGTGTGCTCGTTTGTAGGTATGACTGAAGGGAATACTAGTTGAGAAGCTGGAACCGAAGTTGGAGTAACCTCTACGGGGACAGTATTTATGGTCACACTGACCAAAAAAAAATTGGATATTAGCAACGTTTATCAGTTCATTTACACAGTTACTGTACTTATTGGTTGCCTGACCGGTACGTACACTAAAGGCCGGACTTCTAGGGCAGTTGTGTGTCCGCCTGTTCCCGGTAAGCTCCGGTAGCGCCGCGATGTCCGAGTCGAAGTGACGCGTCTTAGTTAGCCGACTGCGTTAGCCTCGGCTGTAATTTGGGTTAGCATTAGCTACGTGAACGCTGCACCGACACAATATTAGATCGTTATCGCGCTGCGACAGCCGACAAAACCGTCGGTTCGGCGAACAAAACCGCTTTTCATCCAGCCCGAGTCGCGGCCAGGTGTTCTGCTTCTGCTGCCACCGGCGAACCGCGGAGGTTACGTGTGTTTCAACGTTTGAAATTGCGTTTATTGTTGTTATCTGGCGCATCGCTTTGCTGATTCAACCTGAGAAACAGCAGCATTTGTGTGCATACAGCTAGGCAGCCCAGTAAATAGGCAGCACACGGCATTTTCTTGGTGTTGTTGGTGCTGCTGAGGAACAATAAGTTAAGAGGATGGCAGCAGAGGAGGCTCCATGCTACCTGCTAGCTGCCTCCATCCTCGGCTCTGGAGCCATTAGGGGGAAATCCCTCCCACGTCATGTGTAACACAAACTCTCATTTTTATATCAAAGATTGCTCTCTGATCAGTCCTAACATTCTTCAACTATGGACCCAGATGTCTGGTATTAAAAACATCCTACATGGTTGCTGTATCAGCCTAATAACAAAAGCCTAATGAGGCTTGATCACAAAAGGGACAAACTTTAAAACAGTGTGAATCCTCTCGAAGTCAGTTCCGTGTTATTAGACATCAGGTTTGACTTCATGTCGTTATTTAGAGTATTGATGCTGACCTTAATTTCCACCCACATCGAAGCAGCATCACTAAGACAATAATCTTGGGAAAGATTTAAGCGCTTTCTTGTGTTTGCACATGTAGATCATCATCACTGCAGTTTCCTCACTTTTGCAATTCACTCTGATGCATGTCTGATTCTTGATTCTATTCATAATCTCCCACCCCCACCTCTTAGAGGAGGCCCAGGCAGTGGCCGTGCAGGTAGGACTAGAGCCTTTAATGGAGGTAACTTGGTACTGCAGCTCAGAGGAACGGCCTTTTGACATTTAAAGCTGGAGGAAAGTGAAATTCCATCCCCACAAACTTTAGAGACTCGGGAAGCTTTGCAGCGTTTGAAACCAGCCTTAAGGTTTGGCTAAAGTCAAAGTGTCACCAAGAATGATGGACTGTTATCATGTTGTTTTATGTGGTGCACTTGTTGTGTTGTGGTTGTTTTTTTTTCTACTTGCTCAGGGACAACAGGTGTAAATAATCTGCTGGCTAACTCTGGTGCTTTTATCCCTGCAAAAATAGACAAGAAAATATCAATGAAATGAACAGTATCTATTGTAACATGGCTCTCTAAATGTTAGGTTATAGATAGACACTGCAGAAATGGCAGGATGGTGTTAGAGACAAGGTTTCACTCAGGTTAGAGTAAAAGGAAAATATAAATCAATGGCGACACTCGCTTTTCTTTCCTGTAAAAAAATAAATAAATAAATACATTTCATAGCTTCAGCTTGTTGAAAACTCATCTGTTTGCTCGCTGGCCACCTTGGACTCAAGGATTTTTCCGTGGGTTGAAACTTATCTCCAGATGATGTATCTGCGTTGTTTAAGCTCCAACATTGCAAGAGATTAATTTACATCATAGTTAATAGCTTCAAGTTTTAAGAGTTCATTCAAAATCTGGTGATCAAACTCCTCAGTGCTTCTTATGGTCTCCCTTGTGATGAATGTGTGTGTGTTTATTTGTGTTAAAGTATTGATGTGTTAATAAGTTAAGATTATCACTGACTTTTTCATAATCGATTGTAAAGATACCGACCATTTCCTAGTTTAAATTTCCCTGCACTGTGAACTCTAATGTGGAGATGTGGTGTGTTTGCTTATCTTAGGGCTCCTGATGAAGGTGTGCAGGTAATACTTTGAGAGCCCCGTAAGACGCCATGTCTGAAGAGGCAATTTCAGAGAGCGACCTGGAGGCCAGCCTTAACAGTGAAGAGGAATACTTGGAAAATGAAGAAGACGAGGACAACGAGGACATGGACGAAGATGAGGATGAAAATGATGGAGATGATGAAGATGATAGTGTTGGTGAGTGACAAGTCAACTCTTTGTGCCTGTTAATACTCTAATCCAGTCCCATGTGCAAAGCTGAGGAACTCTGTGGTGAATGTTGACTAGTTTCTAAAGACGTCTGTTGATATGCTGTCTATTCTCTCCCAAGACCGACCCGGGAGCGCCCAGAGCCAAACAGAAACGGCTCAGGATGGCAGGGACTCCACCTCAGCTACCTCCGGAGAGCCTTCCTCTGAGCCTCCGTCTCAGCCTGCGTCCCGCCCGTCCTCCAGGGCTCCCTCCAGACCTGCCTCTCGTTCTCAACCTCCGACCAGCCCCGAGAACTCAAGCCAGAGCAAGCCACCTTCCAGCAAAGCAAAGAAACAAAAAGCCTCTAAACTAACCAAATCCTCCAAGTCTTCAAAAGGCTCCAAACCTTCCAAGCCATCTAAGCCTGCACACATGAGGAAGAATATCAGGTACGTTTATCGTTTTACAGGTTTCGATGTAATCCACCTTTTGTGTTCGTGTGTGACCTGATTTTTTTCTCTGTGCTTGCAGAAAGTTGCTGAAAGATGATCAGCTGGAGGCTGGGACCAAGGCTGCTCAGCAGGAGGAGATGGAGAGGCGGAAACGTCTGGAGCAGCAGAGGAAGGACTTTCCTACACCGGCCCCAGCTGTTCCCGACTCTCAACTAGGTGACTGTGATCTACAGTCGACAATATTCCTGTTTGACAGCCTTTGTAGTACTTTGGCTTCAGTTCTAAATTTCTCCTCCCATATTTCCAACAGTGGACCCTGCTTCGATTTTAGGAGAAGTATCTCACTTGGTCCCTGGTCTCCTGAGCAAGCAGGATGTGATCTGTCTGGACAGCAGCGGTGAGGAGGATGAAAAAGTGGAGCCTAAGTTGCCCACACTTGCCCTTGGAGACGGTAAGCTGGACCACAGTTCTGTGGGTCGTTCCATCTCAAATCATCAGATTTTTTTCAACAATTTCTGCTCAACCATCAGTGCCTGACATTTTTGTAGCATAAAATCCAGATATTCATAAAGATATCTGTAAAATATCGGCTTAATTGAGCAAATTCCTTCCAAGATAAAAATGAAAATGTGAAAAAACCTGCTGCAAGTGGCGTTTTCCACACATTTTCATTTCATTTGAGGCTATGTTTTAATGACAATATCTCAGGAACTCAACTGAAATTTTTACTGTTATTTCTCATCACGGCGTTGAATCAGAGTCTAGAATATTGGACAAAAACTATTATTAAAGTCAATTAGTGATGTTGTTCAACCATGTGTAGTTGTGTCACATTAATACAAAGCATGTAGATTTTTTAAAATCTAAAATACTTGGTCACAAAAATGAAAGAAAAAAGTTATTATCATTAAACTTTGATAAGTGATTGAGCAGCTATGACAAGTTGTACCAAAAATATTGCTCCGTAACCTGATCCTGGCTTTTTTCTTTCCTGAGATATTGACATTCAAACATAGCCTCAAATTTCAATGTGCTAAAAGTGGATAGACTGGCTATTAGTGAACCTTAAATAATCTCAAAAAGTATTTGATATATCGATCCAAAATTTCAGAAGCAGCAGAAGGCCCCTGATCATTTGAGATAGAATAACCGAGTGATTCCAAACAATATGAGATTTAATGAGCCGCTAACACAGTTCTCGCGTCACAAATGATGATGCAGACGTAATCGAGCTCAGTTCTGGGGACGAAGACGCCCTGCAGATAAGCAGCGAGTCAGCGGATGAGGATGCTGATGGTGCGCCGGGCTCAGAGGAGAGCAGCGGAGCGCACATCAACGACGCTCTGAACCTGCCCGATGCTCAGGGTCAAGTCCTGGTTAACATCAATCACCCTGCAGAGGAGAAAGACATTTACCTCGCCCCACAGCTGGCCAGAGCTGTGAAACCTCACCAGGTGTGGCTGCATTCGAATCTCAAACTCACTAACGCTCGTTAGCAGAAACTAGCTTGTTTCAACATTTTTCTCTTTTTCTCTAAGATCGGAGGAATTCGGTTCCTGTATGACAACCTCATCGAGTCTTTGGAGCGGTATAAGACCAGCAGTGGCTTTGGCTGCATCCTGGCTCACAGTATGGGGTTGGGCAAAACACTACAGGTTATTTCCTTCATTGACATCCTGCTGAAGAATACTGAGGCGCACACTGTGCTGGCCATTGTCCCTGTGAGTAATCAAAGCGTATTCATGTCATCGGGGGGGGATGCACATTCATGCTCCCTGAGGTCACTGTTTTATTTTCATTTAATTAACCTCCCAAACTTTTGTTTTCCTTCACACAAGGTAAACACGCTACAGAACTGGCTGACGGAGTTTAACCTGTGGCTCCCACCTCAAGAAGCCCTTCCCCCCGACACTGACCCCACACTCGTCACTGGCCGCACATTCAAAGTTCACATTCTCAACGACGAGCACAAGTACGTAAGGCGCCGGTTTATGTGCAGAGTTAAACATGAAATGTTTGAGCTGTTATTCATCCTGGCTGTGTGACCTTCAGAACGACACTGGCCAGGGCCAAGGTCGTGGAGGACTGGTCCAGAGATGGAGGCGTGTTGCTGATGGGCTATGAGATGTACCGCCTGCTGTCCATGAAGAAGAGCTTCGTGATGGGAAAGAAGAGGAAATCAAAGAAGCCTGCTGGGCCAATCATCATTGACCTGGATGAAGAAGATAGACAGCAGGAGCTCATGAAAGGTAACCACAAGCCTAACTGCCCTGTAAGATAATACTGTCCTGTGTGCTGCAAAAGCTTACATAAAGATTAGACGCACACATACAGAACATGTATGTAGAGAGTATTTTCTTATTGTTTTCCTTCAGGTATTGAAAAGGCCATAGCACGGCCTGGCCCAGACGTGGTCATCTGTGACGAGGGTCATCGCATTAAGAACTACCACGCCAGCACATCCCAGGCCCTGAAGAACATCCGTTCCCGGCGCCGCGTGGTTCTGACAGGTTACCCGCTGCAGAACAACCTTATCGAATACTGGTGCATGGTGGACTTTGTTCGGCCCGACTTTTTAGGCACACGGCAGGAGTTCAGCAACATGTTTGAGCGTCCCATTCTGAACGGCCAGTGTGTGGACAGCACGCCTCAAGACGTCCGCCTGATGCGCTATCGAAGTCACGTGCTGCACAGCCTGCTGGAGGGTTTTGTCCAGAGGTAAGCTTTGAGGAATCATGACCAAAAAATTAAAAAGCAGACGACTGTGGCACCTCACCACGCTCCCCTAAAATGCTTTTCTGATTTACAGACGAGGTCACGATGTGCTGCGAGATCAACTTCCAACCAAGGAGGAGCATGTGATCCTGGCGCGGCTTTCTCCAGTTCAGAGGGCGCTGTACACCGAGTTTATGAAACGCTTTCGTGAAGCGGGGAACAGCGGCTGGCTCGGCCTCAACCCACTCAAAGCCTTCTGTGTGTGCTGCAAGGTGAGACTGCTGTTCTGTGATGTTTGATCGAAACCTCTGGTACCGGGCTTGTTTGTTTACACTGACTGACCTGTCTGCTTCTCCTTTTATCCGATCGTGGCATGTCAGCTGAAATCCTGCTTTTTCATTTCCGAGTTACTTAGCCCAGTGTCTTGTTGATCCCTCCAGATCTGGAATCACCCCGACGTCCTCTATGAAGCCTTGCAGAAGGAGAATCAGGCCAACGAACAGGACCTGGACTTAGATGACATGACTTCGGCCGGTAACCCTCGCTGCCCTGCACCCGGTGCTGGCCTCAAAGCCAAAGTAGCAGACTCAAGCAACAGCAAAGTCAACAGCACCCCCCTGCCGCCACTTAACGCCTCTCAGGATCGAGCCAATCAAGTCATCACATATGAATGGGTACGAGACGAGTGCAGTCGATGTAAAGCTGCTTCATCTGCAGTTTTTATGAGGAACACAAAAGAATCCATTTGTTCTGAGGTTTTTGTCAGATGATTAAAGTGCTGAAAGGTTCACTCTGCCAGCATGTCATCTGTCTTGTCATGTCTATAAAGGTGTTACACTGCCTTGTTGTTTAACAGCCTTTTCTTCCATTTATGTGTCTCAGGCAAAGGACATAATGTCAAACTACCAGACAGGAGTTCTCGAGAACTCTGCCAAGATGGTTCTGCTTTTCCATTTGATTGATGAGAGTGTGAAGAGAAGAGATAAGATTTTGGTCTTTAGGTAAGTCCTCTGTCCCACGTACATGGCATTACACACAAATCTGCCATTAAGCAGCTTAGAGAAGAGACTCACTGCAGTTTAGCTAATTAATAAGACTTTTTTTTTTTTTTTTAGCTTTCCATGCATTTTACAAACGTCATACTTTAATCGCGCTTCATCTTAAGAAGCTTTCCTTTTAGGTTACTTCCACAATTGACCAACATTCTGACCTTTAGTAAGACAAATGAATGGCTGTTTGATGCCGTATGTTTATGACATTTGTGCTGTTGCCACTAAAAAGCATTTGAGTGATTGATGGTACCACTCAGCTTTTTATAAACCAGTCTACAGAACACACAGCCACTCATTTCATAAAAAACTTTTATTTCATCTCTAACTATTCTTATCCCCTGTAATCTTTATGTGCTGTGTTTCCACCAGCCAAAGCTTGTCCACCCTGACGGTCATTGAGGACTTCTTATCAAAGAGACCCATGCCGCAAGGCATCGCCTCCACTGACAGCCAGAGCCAAAACTGGGTTCGCAACCTCAATTACTACAGTGAGTCATTCAATCTGCTCTCTCCTTCAAAGCAGCCGTTGTGCAGAAAGTGTAGTTTTCACCACTCAAACCTCAAAGCTGGGGTTGTCTTTATTGATTCAGTATCCGTGGCTACAGTCTCCTCAATTTGATCATTTTTATCTGCAAATGTACCCTGTGCTCTGGAGAGAACTGTGTTTTTGAGTAGTTCTATTTCATATTTTATATATTCCATTGGGATGGCGACAGATTTCTCCAGTTGTTTTTGCAGAGATGACAGAATATTCTAAAATAATCCAATAAAAAATGCCCAAAAATAAAAATCTCTTGTTCACTGAGCTGCAGGTTTGAGTGTGTTCAGGTGTTGAGAGATGATGTGTGTCTGTCTGCAGGACTGGATGGGAGCACATCGGCCTCAGAAAGGGAGCGACTCATCAATCAGTTTAATGACCCAGAGAACACCTCAACATGGGTCTTCCTCTTATCTACCAGGTGCATGTCTCAGCTTTCTGTCATGTTTGTAATTTCTCACACTTCCTGCTCGCTCTGGCAGAGAGCTTCACATTCATTGTCTGTGTCTTTCTTAGAGCGGGCTGTTTGGGGGTAAATCTGATCGGGGCCAATCGCGTTGTTGTGTTCGATGCGTCCTGGAACCCCTGCCATGACGCCCAAGCGGTGTGCAGGGTTTACCGATACGGCCAGAGGAAGCCCTGCTACATTTACCGCCTCGTCTGTGACTTCACGTTGGAGAAGAAGATCTATGACAGACAAGTGTCCAAACAGGGCATGTCTGGTAAGAGATTTCAAAGATGCTCCCGGAAGCGTTCTTTATTAGCCATCATTCAGCTCGCTGTTTGAATCTTTCCGGTCTTAAAATCGTGTTTCTGTGCGTTTGAAGACCGTGTGGTTGACGACCTGAACCCAGTGCTGAACTTCACTCGTAAAGAAGTGGAGTCGCTGCTGCACTTTGTGGAGGAGGAGCCTGAGTCAGAGAAGATCAGTCCGGAGTCTCAGGGGGAGTTTGAGGCAGTGATATTACAAGCTTGTCAACTTTACCCAAACCTCATCACCAAGGTACAGCTGCATGACATGAGAGGTGTTTGCTGAAATGCCTCAAATCTCCTGTTTCAAGACATCGAGTAGACTCGTGCTAACCTCCAAAGTGTTTTCAGATCTACTTCATCAGCAAAAAGTTAAAGAACAAATGCTCCTTTTAACCTTTTTAATGTCTGATGTTGGTGTGGAAACAAAACACAAGGGAAATAGATTTAATTTTTTTTGAATAAATAGGGGGTTTGTTGTTTGATGGAGCCACCACGACTGTGTTAACGTGTTCTTAGTATGTGCCTTACTTTACATACAGGTGGGACAGTAGCCATCTTGGATTGCAGAGTACAAAAACACACAAACATCTGAAATGCTTCCACACAGAAAACACAAAAATTAACTAGAAAAGGTCAATCTTAACTGAAAATTGCTGATTTTTATCATTTTTTTTAACCCCATCTTGGACAATTTTATTGGCAATATCACAGTAAACAATAACAGTGGAGTACTTATCGGTAGGAGCACCTATGTTAGTGCATTTTCCCCATTCTAAAAGTCTCCAGTCTGTCAGTAGTCTGTAAGTAACCAGCAGTTATCAATATTGTGAATCCCTTATTAGTGATGAGCCTGCTTGTCAGAGACCAACCAGCCTCTTCCACGGCTGATCTCTAATTCCCTCTCTCCACGTCTCAATAGCAACCTTTCCACCATGAGTCTCTGCTGGTGGACCGGAAGGAGTCGAAACTGACCAAAGCAGAGAAGAGAGCTGCCAAGAAGAGCTATGAGGACGAGAAACGAGCCTCCGTGCCCTACTCCCGCCCGTCGTACGCCCCCTACTACCCAACCAGTGAACACGCGCTCGCAAACATACCAGCATTTAACCAACGAGGCTGGTGGGTTTCACACTGTGTGCTTTACCTCAAATTCCTTTCAGTTAATTGTTTGTTTAATTCTGATGTTATGCGGTGGAATTGCATTAATATGTACCCTGAGTGTTAGGGTACATATTAGGGTTAATCACTCAGGATTTTATTTTGAAATGACCAGTCTCTTTATGAATCTGGAAACCAATAGTAGCCTCCTCACTTGGCTGCACCACTGTTCCTCTTCACTTTCTAACATATTTCCAACACAGTAGTCCCTGCTGCTAGAGTATGTGTGTGATCGTCTCGTATTTCCAGGCGCCCCATGACACGGCCGGATGACAAGCCCGTGGCGAGCGTCAGGCCCATCCAGTCGACCCCAATCCCCATGATGCCTCGCCAGGTTGGCATGGGCATGGCTGGCTCCAGCTCTGCCGGCAGCCTGCCTGTCAACTTCCTGCAGAAAGCTGGCGTTTATGTGCAGAGGATTGTCACCACAACGGGTATGTCATGTTTTGAAACGACTGAAGTGTGACGTTTTCATTTGAGCATTTAAGTCTGTCAACACAGTTTAATGAATCTAACATCTGCCATTTGTCTGACTCTACAGATATTGTAATACCAGGAGCCAACAGCACGACGGATGTTCAAGCTCGAATCAGCGCCGGAGAGAGCATCCATGTTATCAGAGGATCTAAAGGTACCTGCGACATGACGAGCCCTCTCCTCACACAAAACGTTTTAGTGAATCGCTTCAATCTATTCATGTTTTCTACCACGCAGGTACCTACATCAGGACGAACGATGGAAGAATTTTTGCTATTCGATCCGGAAAGATCAGCAGACCAGTAGTAGGAGGTTCTGCTGCTCCGAGAGGTAGAATTAGTTTTTATTCTTCTGCCTTGCTACCACACAGTCATCATTATGTCTTCTGTGGCTCCAGAGGTCTTCTCTAAAGTTGTTGAAACAAATAGTGAAGATGTTCTTATCGGTGTTAGCTCAGTTTCTGCTTCAGACTTCAAAGTTATAAAAGAAAGCCTGCATTACATGTGTTGGGAGGGGCCCTAATGAGAAACGTTGCATTATAGGAAATGTAGGAGTGAGGAACTTGCTAGGAACTGTATGCAAGTGAAATACAAAATCTAAAGTACATCAACAACTGTCAAGATATTTGTCGTTTGTGCAACACATTGTCTCATCTGTTTGTATCCGGACTTGTACATGTTTAGTGATGTTTCTCTTCTCCTCTCGACAGACGCCGCCGGTTCCCTGATCCATCCAGTCAGTAACGGCTGTTCATCCCCCGTGGATCAGCAGCAGCGCTCTCCCAACGGCGAGCAGCGTCCCTCCTCTCCCTTGAGCACCGAGATTCTCCGAGAGCTCAGCCGCTACACTTCCTCCACAAGTGACGCCGGCGGCGGCATGGGAAACGAGTTGCCGTCGCCGTCGGACGCTTCGTCTGTGTCAGCGGGAGATGGAGGCAGTTCACAGAACTATCAGACCGGTGATCTCAGCAGGCAGCTCGGTGAAGATCTCCTGAGCTCAGCGTTAGAGATGCGAGGGGGTAAACGCAAGAGTACTGAAAGCCAGAGCAACACACAAACAGGAGGCAAGCGTCCTTCTGCTGCCAGCCATTTCCCCGGGCTGTCCATGGGCTCCAGTGGGCTCAGTTTTCCTCCCGTGGGTCTGAACTCTTCCTCCCTTCTGGGGAACCTCGGTCACATGAGTCACCCACTGCTGATGGCTGGTAGCGGTGGGTCGTCATTCCTTCAAACACCAGGACAAACACTGGCTGACCTACAGACCATGTTCCCCTCTGCCGGAGCAGACCTACTGAGACAACCTGCCACAGGAAACGGCCACCTTCCCACCCCCTCTTCGTCCTCTCTGCCCACCGTTTTCTCCTCCGCTTCCACCACCATTCCCATGTCATCCACACCCTCAGCAGCAACCTCTTCCTCCCTAACGCCAGGCTCTCTGCCTTCATACTTGATGAACCCCAACATGGCCGGCCTGCTTTCATCCAGTTTCCCTCTCAACTACAGCCAGTCGTTGCTCTCTGAGTCGAGGATGTTCCCCTCCCCTCTCCTCTCGGGGTCGGGGGGATTCTCTGCCCCTAACTCAAGCTCTACCACATCCAGCTTTCTCTCCCATTTCAACAATCCAACTTCCAGCCTGTTGGGGGCAGCTCTGACCCAACCGGACAGACATCCGAGTGCGGAGAATGGCGGCGACAGTTCTGATGACGACGTCATAGAGGTGACAGGACAGTAGAGTCTCAAAGAGTCCCAGAGAGGCACCGTTACACACAATCCACCATCGAAAGCACATTAGGAATGGGAATAATGACATGTTTAAACATCTAAATGCTGTTGCAGTCGCCACCCTGACCTCTGAATTTGCTGCGTTCTTGCTGCATTGTTACATCCTGAATGTCTGAAAGCAAATCAGCTCAGAAGAAAAAAAAAAAAGAAACTTTGCAATGATTAGATGACTGGACATCTAAAAAAATGAATAAATAAAATTTCTCAGGAAGTAAAATTAGTTGATCCTTATCACCTACAAAACAGTAAAATTGGCCAACTTTATGATAAAACTATGTGTGTTTTGACCGTTTATCAGCACTTGAACACCTTCTATTGTTCAATCATTACTGAAATAAATTCCCGTTCCTAATGTGCTCGTTAAACTTCGCAAACACACACGGACTCTCACCGGCAAACGAGAGAATCATCTTGTACCTTAACGACTGAACAAAGTCAAGAGTAACAAAATCCTAATGCTGAATAATCCCAGACTTGTTCAGCTGGAGCACCAGAGCAGTGGGAACAGACCTTTGTCATACGGGGACCAGCTGAACCTTTCAGGGGCTGCGAGGAGCCTCTTCTGCTTCATTTCTGAGCAAGGCCTCGTCGCGCCGTCTGTTCTGTTTTTTTGGTTGGTTGGTTTTTTTTCCTCTCTGACTTCAGACGGAGTGGCGTGATTAAAACTGCTTCATGTTGGATTTTCTCTGATATATTGCTGTGAAAAGGCTGAGTGCAAACAGCCACACTCACCTGCTGAGAACTCGTCCGCTCGCTCGAGCAACTGGAACGCTACAACAAACAGAAACTGAAAGCAGCTAACAGGATCTTCACGTTTTTGTCCAAACCTACAATATATTTAGAGAAAATCCTTCAAGGCTTGTCTTTAACAACAGAAGTTTTAGGCTTTCAGAGCATATTTTAGTCTTTAGCAGTTTGATAGACATCGTAGCATCCCCTGTTGAGAGGACGTTAGTGTGATCCTGTACCTGAACATGTTGATATTTTGTAAATAACAGTCATTATAATTGTTTATATTGCAAGTCAATACTGTGCAGTGTGTAGACTTTGGTTGTAGAGGGATGGTTTATTATTACAGACTATCACCATCATAAACACGCCCCGGCATAGACGCAGGGGAAACCGATTTATGTTCAACGTTACGAGTTTTCCTTTAAAACTAAAATGAATGTACTTTCATGGTTAGCCTTTTGACGACACAGGGGGCAGGGACATGGATTCGGACTGTGTTCTTTCATTTTTAGCCTTAAACAACACAAAGGGGTCTTGAGTCTTAGCATTTATCTTAGTACGTCCTTTTTACTAAATCTGTTGGAAGAACTACTGACGCTTAGACAGTCAAAACACAAGTCGAAGGCAGATTCAGCAATGTGACTAAAAGCACCACGTGTGAAAGCCCAAAGGAGCTAAAACCAAGGTTCAGTGTTGCTAGCTCAGAAAAGCTCGTCGTGTCTCTTTTGTTACAGCTCTCTCCACCGTTTGTTGAAGTCGACCTACACCCGACGTGTAGTCTCGACTGTGGCGACGTTCTGAAGATGTTTTCAGAAACTAGCCGAGAACAAACGTCACCTAAACTATAGACAACATCGCATTCACGCAGCCCGAGAGGATAAAACCTTTAGTCGATGTAGCCGCCAGCCATCCAACCAGATACCCATCATTCGAGTAGAACCGCTTGTGACTGTGGCAGAACCGGGTCAGGAGATGTGGTGGCCTTACCAAACTGACGGTGCCATTCTGTGGTAGCTTCTCACCTAAACGCAGTGCAGTGTACGTAGCTTCTGTCAGTAGTGTCAGTCCGTGTAGGTTATGCGGTGCTTTAGGGAGTTTAGGTCTTTGCTGTTCTCTGTAGCCCTGTGTTTCTGTGTTGTCATGACACCTCGAGGTAGTTAGATGTAGGAAAGTCACTTTCCTCCGTTGGTGAGCTAGACGCAGTGATGATTAGCCTTTATAAAACACTGGATAACCTGAGACAACAGATCATTCTCTTATTTTGTTTCTTGCGGGGACCTTTTGCCCCCGCGGTTTGAGTACTGTTCACGTTTTATTTGCTACTGGCTACTTCCCGGTCATTACGGATGCTTCATTTCTGTCAAGGACGTTTTGGGAACTTGTGATTTTGTTTGTTTGGAAGGTGGAGCGGCCACTTTGTGGAAGGATCCTGTCTGCTTGTGAACTGTACAAGGTACATCATGCTGACCCCATGTCTTTACTCTCAGCCTCCGCAGCGAGTTGGAAACATCTTTTCTGTTTTTTCGGGAATACTTCATTTTTTAATAATGTTTTTTATAACTTCTTATTGGTGTTCACTCACCTGCCAGTCGTGTCCCTTATTTCAGTCTACGTGTCTGAAATTTTATTTATTTATGATGGAAAATATATTGCTTTTGTAATTCTGTTTTTTTAAAACTTTTTGTTCACTTTGACCCATTAACGGCTGATCCAGTAAGAATTTCATACATGCAGCCTAAATCGAAGCAAAATATGACTGTGTTATCAATGTTATTTTAACAATAAAACACTCTTCTATGGCAGTGTGAATCATCGACAAGTGATTTTATTTCCCAGCACGTCATTAGCGTGGAATATTTTAGCAGAAGCAGCATCAAAAGCCAAAATGGCAGGATAATCAATGACCTGAGATACAAAAATTCAACATATACTCAGGACTGTAGCCAGGATTTGCAAAAATACTGAGGTCATGAATCCAAAAACCCAAACAGAAATGTATGACTGAACACCTAAATAGTGTTGGAATTACTTCACCTTTGAGTCTTATGACAAGCAGCGTGCAAAGATTAGGCAAATACTGTCGCTAGCAGGCAAACGTGCTCACGATGAGGACGCTTTTAATTAGCGCTAAACAAGAAACAGAAATCAGGCTGGTGGGAAAGTTGTTCGTTTTGCTGAGAATCAAAAGCTAACGTGGCTAAAAATATCCGATTCCACTCACAAGAGCCATGTAGGGTATTTGTATAAGCATAAATTCCCAGAAAAAAAAAAACAGAAGACATGACCCCAGTGTTTGTGTTGGCAGCTACAGTCCTGTATGCAACACAGTGGTTCTCAAACTAGGGTCGGGACCCCCCCTGGGGAGTCACAGAGCCACTGCAGAAGGGAATGGACGGATAATTTATGATCAGAAAAGACTATGTAGTTGCCATCGTGCTGACCTTTATGTCACTAAAATTCAACTTTGATCCCCAAGAGGCTGTTAATGATTGACTGAAGCTTTGGGCTCATGAGCCTGTGAAGGAGGGCAGTTAGAGAACCACTGGTGTAGGCAAGACAAGACATGTTTCATCATCCACTGGTGCAGAGAGGCATGAAATCAGCTCATTCAGACTTAAATAAAAAATCAGTCTCCAAAAGTGACATCTCTTTGGCAGACCTCGCACAAGCACCGGTTTCCTTGTCCGTCTCACGTCCTCTGTCAGGACTGCAGCCGTTTCTTGGCCGTGTAAGCGCTGGAGACCTGGTTCATTATGATGAGGGCGCTGAGAGCAGGGCAGAGTGCTGACAGGTACCAGGTGTATTCCCTGACAGATGCACTGAACCAGGTGGAGGAGAGGCCGAGGAGCAGGCTGCCGCTGCCAAGCAGGTAGGTGACGAGTCCAGATGCCGCGTGGTAGCGCTTGAGTCTGGCCAGGGACCAGCCTTTGGCTAGAGAATGGTAAACGAGAGGCAGAGCTGCCAAAGACTGCGTTCCCGCCACGCAGACGGTGAGCAGGCCCAGGAGGCCGTGCCACGAAGTGAAGTGAGGTTTACCCATCAGGTGTTTGTTGTAGAAGATGACAGCCAGGCCCAGGACTGCACAGGACACACACAGGCCCTGCAGGACCCAGTGAACACCACCTTTGGTCTTGTGTGGCAGCTTTCTGATGGGGGAGGCGTGGGGCGAGAAGAGGAGTATGGCTTCTGTCATGAAGAAGGAGAACTAGTGGGGAAGAAAGAACATTAATTCATTAATTTTATATTATCTGCACATCTGACTAGACCTGGGCAATGAAACGATGCTCCATCACACCAGTGACAGACGCTTCAGCTACAGCAAGAACAACCTGTCTGATAGAATGTTCAGATGCAAACCAAATGCATGCCATAAAAATCCTGTGTTGTCTTTTTGCTTTGTTGACCCCCTTTGTTGAACAGTCATGCTGCTGTAACACTTGAATTTCACTCTGGGATTCATAAAGTCGGTCTAAGTTTGAAACACACTCCAGTGAACTCGGAGTGTCGCTGTCCCATGCAGGTCTCTTGAGGCCTGCTAGGCTGCAGCTGCCCGGGCCTCTTGTCACCCCCAGCCTCCTCCCTTGTGAGACAGGCTTCACGTCCTAAAGACACCCGTCTCCCACCACCTCCATCTAAATGATGCACTCCCATCAGGCTGCTTCAAGGACTCAGAGACTTTATGTGGGAGGGAGTCCGGTCTGGGGACACCCAGTCCTGGCTGGCGACTCTGACCCTTAACCTAACTATGCTGCAGCGGCTTCAGTCAGGTTGCTCTCCCTGCACCTCTGGGTCGGTTTTATTTTATTGGTATAACTGTGGCTCGGTGGTTAACACCGTCACCGGTTCGTGTCCCGGTGAGGACACCTTGGATCTTTCTGTGTGGAGTCTCCATGTTCTCCCTGTGCAGCGTGGGTTCTCTCTGGGTTCTCCGGCTTCCTGAGGTTAACTGGTGATTCTAAATTGTTGGTAGGTGTGAATGTGAGTGTGCTTGTTGGTCTCTCTGTGACAGATGGTGTCCCCTGCCTTCACCCTGAGTCCACTGGGACAGACTCCAGCAACCCCAGTGAGGACTGAGCGGTGCGTAGATGATGGATGGATGACGGTGAGATCATTTCTTCATCATTATTTATTTTTATGTGTGCGTTTATCATTGATTACGTCAAAACTTTTGCTGGTGTAACTTGATAAAGAAGCTAAAAAAAGTGAATTTCAAAGTAATAAACATCGTGATCAACTATATGGCCCAGCACCATGATTAACATTTTTATCTCCAACTTCTTTTTTTTTTTAATCAACAAAAAACTGTGAAAATATACTCTGTCGTCCAAACTGATCTCTTTAAATTGCATATTTGAGGCTCCTCTTAAATTGACAGAACAGCTGCTGGTCTGCTGCTAGTTGAGCCATGTTTATTGACACATGTTTATTGACACATGCATGAGTTATTTCTGATGTCAGACTGAAAACTTTTCTCCAATCTGGTGAATCCATGAGTGGAATGAAAGTTTTAATTTATCGTGAGTTCAGACTTACAGCGAGAGTCATCAAGAAGGGATGCCACGAGAACCAGCCTGAAAAGACAAAAAAAAAAAGAATGAAATCACATCAGGAGCTGAAAAACACTGAAACGTGTGAATATGAGGTTTACTCACTGCTTCCGGGTCGAGACACAAAAGCAATGAACAGAGTGAAGCCGACGCAGATCAAGTGTGACAGAACCGAGGACGCTGTTCGGGTCCAGCCGGGGAGTCCAGGCTCAGGTTCTTTCACCATGTTTGAACTGAAGTGAACTCAGTCTGTCGCTCACTCGGTCTGTGTGAAGCCTGGAAGCAGAAGTGATGCTGGAGCAGAAGTCTGACTTCCGGTTTCATTTAAACGCAACAGACTGAACAACAACCGATAACATAACTTTATCTTTACTAATTAGAAACACCCACTAGTCCTCAGATCTCTTGGCGTGATCTGCGTTTGCTGCTGTTTTGCTCCACCGAGTAGAAAAAATACTACTTCCGGTTGTATTTTTCAGAATAAAATGGTTTGCCAATCTAGTATCACAAAACAAAACTTTAGGCACACTGTGTGTTATTCTGTGGCTATACCAATACCATTTCCCCCCAAACGAAAGGTCTCTTTACATATAAATGACAAACTGGACAATAATGTTATTTTTATTTAGACACATTTCTAAATAATTTTGCTTGGACTTGAATTACCACAAACAAGCAACAAAGCAAGCACCTACTGCCAGAGCTGAAAAATTAAGCCCATTTGGATGTTCCAATAACAGCAGAAAGGCCACTTGAGGCCGGCTTTTAAAACATCACCGTACACTTCCTGCTGAAATGCTCAATTTTACAGCAGAAACCAACATTTTGTATACAAAAAACTGGTAGAAAAAAAAACAGTTTTGATCTCTAACTGCAATCTAAAAAGTTATTCCAGGAACCTATTTCCACCACTTCAATGCCTAGTTCCAAGATTTTAAAAATAATTCAATTTGCTGACTTGGATAAACTATTTAAGTTGTAAACATTGCCTTGATTGGCCGGGTTTATAAAATAATGTTGCATCAGCCTAATAGTGTGTGATTTAAACTCAAGTTTCTGCATTAGCTGATTTAAATTATTCAAACTGAGGTACCC
>NW_007577741.1:324195-326723 GCF_000690725.1 Stegastes partitus
GCATTCACTGAACCTCTGAAAGGTAAAGATCATTTCAAACATAATGCTATGAGAGGTTTTTATAAAATCACAAACTGCAGTAAATAGAGAACAGACAGCATCAGTTGCATACAGTTCTTTAAGGAACCTTCACAGGTGAGCTGCCAGAGCATCTTGGAGAACATGTTCTTCTGTGAATTTAGACCATCTCAGTGTTTTCTGTCTCTTCCTGTGATCCTGGACTGACTCCATGATGCTAAGATCAGCGCTCTGTCCGGGTGTTATACGGGTACTGAACGCACACTAGTCTCCGTAGTCTGAATTATTTATCATATATGTTTATTATTTATACCATACTATATTATATTCTAATTATTTACAATTATTATAGATTATATTATATTTTACTTCAACAATGCAACATATTTATTCTACCGTTTGGCTCATTCCTAACTGTATGTACTTCCTACTGGCTCCTTTTGTAAATATATTTATATATTTTATTGTCTATTTTATTCTATCTGTGTCAGGACTCCTTGATTTTCTTATCAGGTGATGGTTCTTTATGGTTCTGCCCGTGTGTTTGTTGTCATTCTGCACAATGAGTTTGCCGTCAGACGGATGCATCCCTTCTGGTGCAGCAGGATGAGTCAAGTTTGCACAGTTCTGTATGTGACGCCTCAAACTAACCCCACCTCCTCCACATCCAGCAGACACTCGCTGGTCAGCTGTTCCTTGGTTATTGTGCTCCAATTACTCTCTAATAAGCTTGTGACTGTGCAGGGCCTCCACACACTGGGGCACAAACAACAACAACATGCTCATTCAGGCCTCGCTCTGTGCTCTCCGTCCGCCTGCCTCGCTCTGCCTTACACATCATGAATATACCCAGCAAAAAAACCTTTCTAATATTGCTTCCTTTAACTACTTGGGTTACATTTTGGATTTGTAATAAAGAGTATTTATGCTGTTTTCTGTCACTTAAGTCCACGATAGTATAGAAATGCAACCGAATGTTGGTCTATGAATGTAAATATCTTTTTCTTTTCAATGCAGCTTTGGTCCTTCTGAAGCAAACCCTCTAAAAATATTAAAATATTACTATTATATGAAAATAAAACCTGACCCTTGACCTATCTGTGGATTTACCTGCAGCTCTGGATCCCAGAGGATGACAGTTTGCTTTTCTCTACAAAACACTAAAGACTGGACAAACTCAGTACAAAGACTGAGCGCTGTACATTATTAAACCATCTTATGTTGCCCAACGCTTGTGTTTATCTTGAGCGACATGCCAGACAATATGCCGTTTGAGCCCCGAGGCTTTTTCCTCACTGAAGGATTTCCAAATGTCCCCTGATCAATTACTAAATAGTTCTGCATGACAAACTGACACCATTCAGGAAAACGGTCTCCTACTGATGGACGAAAAGTCGTCAGCAAATGAAGACACATATACGACAAACATAAACCTGCTGTCCTGTTCTGTGCAAGTCTGTTCTCTTTTATTTTTGCAAAGCAAATGTGTTGCATGAACAGTTATTATTGTTAATGCATATTGTTAGATAGATAGATAGATAGATAGATAGATAGATAGATAGATAGATAGATAGATAGATAGATAGATAGATAGATAGATAGAACCTGNGGTGCAAGTTTTGGATTCATCAGCAGCAGGGGCGCCTCCACGCATTTTGTTCACAGGGGGCCACTGAAAATCTACAATCAAAACCCACTTCTTGTTTTTTAAGTTGTTGTGGTGTGCTTGGGTTAGTCATTAGATCATTTGCACAGACTGCTACATATACAGTTAAACATTTGATTATTTGGACCGCCACCGTGCAGCATAGCCACAGACAGAAGACACTGTTGAGTATTAATCGCATCTGTAAAACATTTCTCTGTCCATGAGTGATGACAAGTTATTTGACTGCAGCCAATTACACGCAATTTTAAAAAAAATTAAAACATTTTTGTTGTTACTCGGCTACCGGTTGCCATATTTTGGTGGTTTCTTCAATAATTAGAGAAGTCATCTTCTACATATACAATAATGTTACTGCAGCAAATATCCTAATGTGAAACAGCAACATTTCCCTTTAAAAAAAAAGTTAATGTGACAGAAACTATATTATATGGAAGAGGATTAGGGCCACTGAAGAAAAAATAAATAAAATTCTGAAATTAAAGTCAGAATTCTGACTTTTTTCAGAGATTGAAAAAAAAATCTCCTGGAATTTTTTTTTTTAAATGTCCTGGAAAAAACTCAGAATTCTGACTTTTTTCTCAGAATTTTATTATGTTTTTCTTCAGTGGCCCTAATCCTCTTCCGTTATATTAAGTTAACAAATCAGACAGTAAAACAATATCCAGCATTGACTCTGAGTGACTGCCGCCTGCTTTTTAGCCATCTGCTGTTACATTCTGACCAACCCTGTCTCCATGTTAGGGAATATTTATAATTCTAATGAATGAATGAAGGGCTGCAGGGTGCCGCAGTTGGTAGCACTGTTGCCTCGCAGCAAGGTTGCCGGTTCGCGTCCCGGTGG
>NW_007577741.1:328695-353850 GCF_000690725.1 Stegastes partitus
AGTTCTACATAATTGAATAACAATTGGATCTAATTTTAGACATATAATACTACTACTACTACTACTAATAATAATAATAATAACAATAAAACTTTATTTATGGAGCACTTTTAAAACAGATGTCACAAAGTTCTTTTCAATAAAAATAAATTAAAAATGAAAACACAACAAGCACACAGAATACCTGATGAAAGTAGAAAGCACACAAATAAAGCAGGAGGCTATAAAACTTTAATAAAATCAGGAAACGCTCTCCGATGAATTATGCATTTATCACATTAACCTTGTCCATCATATGAGAAAAGAAAATATTTATCAGCCATTTAATGGGGAAAAAAAAAATCAATTTTTCTTTAAATGAAATTTTATGATTATTTAAAGTTACAGGTTTAAATTGTGTTTTCATTAAAACGTGTAAATTCACTGATTTTGTAAATTTGTCTTCTGTGTTTCAAAAATACTTAGCAAAAACAGAAAGGAAGGAAGGAAGGAAGGAAGGAAGGAAGAAGGAAAGAAAGAAGGAAAGAAAGTAGAAGGAAGGAAGGAAGGAAGGAAGAAAAGAAAGAAAAAGAAGGAAGGAAGGAAGGAAAGAAAGAAAGAAGGAAAGAAAGAAAGAAAGAAAGAAAGAAAGAAAGAAAGAAAGAAAGAATGAAAAAGAAAATATATACCAGGTTTTATTTTTTACTTAGAACCTTTTTTTAATGATATGTTCTGGTTATTCTGGGTTGTGAGCAGCAGGTGCATCAATGTGTTTGTGTTCCAGAAACACTGAAAGCTTGTGTAAAAACAAAGACGTGACTTTTAGTGCGGTTGTGTTTGCGGCCTGTCCGGGAGGACGGGGCGACTCTTCCCTCCACAGATCAGATTAGAGCTTAATCCCGAACCCACACTGTGCATGCGCAAACTCAAGTGCGTGCGTCGGCCGAGGGACGGCTCGGTGTTAATTCAACCGCAAACTGCCTTCATTCTCCACATCTGCTCTCCAGAAAGTGTCGCTGATGAAGTGAACGAGGTAAGGCGTCTTTTTAACGATGTCAGAACATCCGAACATTCGCGTCCGACTGGTGACCGTCAGCGGAGTTGGTGGTCCGGGTCCAGACTCCAGGATTAAAGCCGGCTGTCCCGTTAGAGCTGCGTTTAGCCCCAAACGACAAAGTAGAGAGTAATCTAAACCATACATACGGTCCGACCCTGAGAAAATCCGGTATAAGGGAAACAGAACCGCGGGACGGTCCGGGCTACAATGCGCTCTTGTTGCGCGCCGTGTGGATAATTGGTCCGTGCGCTGACCCACTTGGCAGATGGAGCTCCGGGTCGTTCATATTCAAGTCACAACGCAGCTCCACAAGGAAACTAATTTAACCAACTTTCAGATGCACCTGAGAACATTTTCCTCTCTTGTCTTCCTCCTGATGGCAGCTCGGAGGAATGTGGCCGCGCAGCTCCGCAGACTGGTTTCTGTTGGCAGCGTTTGGATCAATGCGTGTGCCACCGGGGAGAGAGCTGTCCACGCTTTTAGGACTTAAAAGTACAAGTTGAAGTTATTATTATTATGCAGGAGAACACAGTTGTGGAGTTTCTATAATCAAGACAAACGTAGCCAGTACTTCAGTGGCCCTTGGTAAAGCCCACGTTATGCCTGTTTGACACGCTGCACATAGTTTACTGTGGACCGTGCTGTGCATAGTTTAATCATCAGTGACATCCCATATCTCATCAACCATCCAGCCATCATAAATAAGGGAGTAAATGTGCAGCATTGAGCGTTGCAATGCAGCGGAGAAAAAGTCCACAGCAGCATAAAAGAACATTCTGTACTTTTATTCAGTTCATGAGTCTTTGCTTGCATCCCAGTGAGGCCCTCAGTCACCACCTGTAGCCTGTTTACATGATGCAAACAGTGGAAAACTGCAAGGCCCTATTGTGCCTCCTGTTCCACAAATTAATGGAAAACTTTTATCCATCCGTCCTCTATGCACCACTTAATCCTCACTAGGGTCATGGGGGGCTGGAGTCTATCCCAAGTGACACCCTGGACAGGTAACCAGTCTATCACAGGGCTACACTTAGAGACAGACAACCAAGCACACTCACATTCACACCTACAGACAATTTAGAATCACCAATTAACCTCAGCATGTTTCTGGACTGTGTGGGAGGAAGCCGGAGAACCCGGAGAGAACCCACGCTGCCCGGGTGTCCTCACCAGGATGCGAACCGGCGACCTTCTTATTGTGAGGCAACAGTGCTAACCACTGACCCACCGTGCAGTCCTACTTTTCAATAATTCAGCTCAAAATCTTGTATAACTGGTCTTGTTCTAAGCAGACTGTTTTAGTGTCCACGCCCCCTTCAGGAAGAAAACCTTCTCTGTCTGTGACGGAGCAAAACAGCTGAGTTGACACAAGAACCATCTTCCATCTCACTTTCTGAGCCGTCATTTCATTTGTATGAAAACATCCCAGAATTCACTGCACAGCCGTTGTTTTTATCTCATGTGTTTGGTGAGATTGGAAAAGAAGTGACTGCTGGTTCACACAGCGCTTCTCAAACTGTTAGAGCCACGACCCCCAAGATAACAGAAGTTTATGTTCGGGACCCCCCAGTTTGAGTTTTTAATAGCTTTGTCGTTGATGCATTAATGAATGTGTTAACTCCACAGATTAATCTCTTTACATTAACACGTTCATTTTCTTTTGATTGAATGAATGAATTTACTTTAGTTTTGAACAAATGAAAGTGAAAAAATATAAAAACAAAAGAAAATCATTTTAAAAAGAGCAAATAATAATAATATCGCATCATCAAATCACAATATTATCAAGTTCAAAAAAGGAGTGGGAAGAAGTTTACACTTTTAATTTTAACAGCCCTAATACCAATTTATTTGACAAATGTGAGCTTTATGTTTGTTTTTTTTTAAAAATGATCTGGCGACACCCTGAAATTATCTTGGGACTCCCATGGGGGTCCCGACCCCCAGTTTGAGAACCACTGGGTTAACATATAGTGTTAATGGGCTTCATTTCACAGTCACTGTTTCATCCTCATTCTATTGTCTGACAACAGAAACAGATCAGGATGTAAATGAGAACAGCCGTATGTGTTTCAATGTGCTGGATGTGAGCACAGAGAGCAGGANCTCATTCTATTGTCTGACAACAGAAACAGATCAGGATGTAAATGAGAACAGCCGTATGTGTTTCAATGTGCTGGATGTGAGCACAGAGAGCAGGAGAGAAGTAAACAAATGTAAACACAACAGATGACACTAAAACCCACCCAGTGTTTGTGTCGTGGTTTTAAATCACCTCCACCATCTCTGACCAATCAAAGCTAAATGTTAGCCACATTAGCCACACGACGCTCCAACACTGAGGACAATAAAAATAGTTTTTCACCGTATGGGACCTTTAAAGTCGTTGCTACAGGCTTCTTACTTTGGCTGAGCCGCCACTTACTTCTGAAATGATTAATTTAAATGAGTTGTAGGCTTTCTGAATTTATTGACCCACTTTTTGGTGACAGAGTTTTGTCTGAAATATGCAGTTTTACTGCCACACACAGTAAAATGTAGTTATCACAGGATTGCACAGGATTAAACTCTTTATCTTGTCCCACATTTTAATATAATCGTATGACTCCTGGCATCAGATAACAAAGATTAATCTTTTGTTTTTCTATTTGCAAAGCCAATATGGGCCAGATGTTGAATATATTATTTTTAAATGCCTGAAAATAAACAGATGCCACCGTCTAAAGCCCATTTTCAATTTTTGTAAACTGAATAATAACAGAAATACAACTACACTTTGGTATACTACACAAAAGACTTTCTTTTGTTTGTATTTCTCAACACGGAGCTCAGTTAGAGGTGGAGCGCTTCATATTGCAATAAAGAACGGCATCGACTACAAATGTGGGAGGAGAAAACAACGCTGCTGCTCGTGGATCAGAGGGTTAAACATATCAGCTGCTGTGTGTCTTTAAACATGTTGTGATTTCAAACTGTCTTGCAGCTCCTGAGGATTTCGTGGTTTACCTGCTCAACACACCGAAAACAGACCTGCTGCTCTTTTGGGCCAGAATTCTTTACATTTCCTCAGACATTCACAAATCATGCACATTTGCACATACCGCTGCTGCTGTCCCCTCTCAGGGCCGGACGTACACCCGAACTAGCTCATGGACAGGAAGTGTGACATGTCAGTGCCTGCATCGAGGACAGGATGTCTAAATGTGAGCTGATCGAGCTGAAGGACCTCAGTGTGAATGATCCCATTGAGCTGGCTGCTCCGACCATCCACGTGGCCCCTCCGCCTGTAAACCCGGGTCACCCCAGCCCCTACCATGTGGTCCGTCTGGTGGGAGACAGCGTCAGCATTGAGGCGCATCACGCCGGAGAGGCCGGCGTGGGCCACGACTTCCAGCCCTACAGTCACACACACCTGACCTGGTGTGACCTGTGTGGAGAATTCATCTGGGGTCTCTATAAGCAGAGTCTACGCTGTGCCAGTGAGTACCTCCTGCATGTGGATACGTCTGGTTAGCTTATACCTACAATTTATAAAAAATAAATGTTTCTCACTGTAATTTTTTTACCGTTATTTTTGCAGATTTTCCTTTTTTTTCCCTTATTAAAAAAAATGATGTTACAAATAATTAATAGTAAAATTACAGATTTTTAAAATTTTTTTTTTTTTTAAAAGGCCAAAACTATGAATAATTTCAAAAAAGGTTTTTTATCAACATTGGACTGTAAAAATTATTATAATTTTTTAGATTTAAGTCAGAAAAACATATTTGCCATTACTACAGAAAAACCATGTAAATAAAGGAGGGAAAATGGTAAATAATTGTTTATCTGTCATTTTACAGATTTTCCTATTTAAAAAAAAAAAAGAAAGAAAAAAGTTGCAGATAATTAATAGTAAAATTACAGATTAAAAAAAAAAATACAGGCCAAAACTGTGTATAATGGCCATTATATTGGACTGTAAAAAATCTTATAATTTTTTAAATATTTAAATCAGGAAAAAATATTTGTGATTGCTAAAAGAAAAACCATGTAAATAAAGGAGGGGAAAATGGTAAATAATTGTTTATCTGCTATTTTACAGATTTCATAATTCTTAATTAGAAATAATGTCGAATAAAATCACAGAGAAAAGTGTTAATTTTCATGTTCTGTGTAAAAAAAAAAAAAACTGTAAATAATGTCCACATCAAAATGTATTTTTACAAATCATATTTTTTTCTTTTATGATGTGTGACCATAAAATTACTGTTTTATTGTATTTAAATCAGCCAAAATATAATTATTTTACTGACATTGCAGGCATTTGAAATGGTTTTACAGTTTTTGAACATCACAGTAATCCCTTGTTTTTCCAACAAATTTTTTCAGGCACCCTTGCTGTCAGATTCTCAGATCTTAAATTTTTAATTTTAAAGACCAAAACAAGCAAATAAACGATTCTGTTAACGCAGTTCAAGTAAAGCCTGACGATGAATATTGTTTTTTTTCTGTGTCACAGACCTCCGTTATTGACTAAAAAACTATTAGAAGCACATTTATCAAGCGTGCCGATGCTCATCAGGAAAAACTGTATTTCTGAGTCAGTCCCTCATTCGCTGTCGTGCTGCAGTCGATACGTAGAAAGAACCAAATCCACAACACGTGCATCGTCGACTCCTGAACACTGCAGGGCTGGACTGTTTCAATCAATCTTTGTTAAAGATAAAAGTAGATGCTTATTGGAAAGATTCAAGGTTTTATAAGAAACAAATGGGCGTAGAGTCACAGACAGGATGGAAAGGTGGAAAGAATCAAGAGACATGTTGTTGGTTTGGACCTTTCTGTTTCTGTTTTTGTGAAAATAAAAAAAATGTATTTTTTAAGTTGACAATATAAACTAATGTGGTTGCCAGTTTGAGGTTTACTAATTCATCTAATTAAAACCTCACATGAAATTCGTCACTTTAGAAGAAACAGCATGAAGCTAAAGCCTGAATCAGCTCCAGGATTCCACAACAACTAAGTCGTGTCCGTGGAAATCTCACAGAGCTGTAATATCGCCTTCGCTTTCCAGCTTCCAGGTTCTCCTGAATGTCGTGTTCTCATGTTAGTTTTTCCATTCCTGAGGAGCTTTATCACACAGGAGGAAGCTCTGGCTAGCATCGTGTTTTCACTCCTCTGTGGTACAGATAAGGCCTGGGCAGCTCCTCTGACTTCAACACTTCAAGACAACGACTACTGAAGCAATTAGAAGCGACCAGGAGACAGAGCGATGATGCTCAGCGAGAGATTACTGAATAAAAACGAGACACCAGAGCTCTTTACAGCTGCTCCGTCTGATGGTTTCTCTCTGCCTCTCTCTCAGACTGCAGTTACACTTGCCACTACCGCTGCCGGCCGTTCATCCAGCTGGACTGCAGCACGGATGGAAGTTTGTTCGCCGAGCAAGTAGATGACGCCGTGGAGACCGACACAAACGTGGTAAAGAAAAAAGCTGCACACGTCCCAGCACCAGAGAGCAGCAGCTGGTTTCTAATAGAAATCTAAATAAAGTGTTCATACGGTGTGGGTTAGTAGGTCAGGTGTGCAAAGGAGTTCTGTCCTGAATCACTTTGGTTCATTTCACAAGATCTGTTCAAAAGATTTGTGCATTGAATCATTCAGAGCTTCCGACTGCAAACTCCCAATCTGAATAATGCATATTCCTCAAGATCCCCGACTTCCAGAAACCAAAAAATGCTGTCTCTCTTCAGAAACCATTAAAAACACCCTTTTCAGGATGTCTAAATGTGAGCTGATTGAGCTGAAGGACCTCAGTGTGAATGATCAGCTCATCATCAAGCTCTGCAGAAGCCTGATAACGATCCTGGTCATGTGAATCAGGTGTGTTGGAAGAGGGAAACATCTAAAACATGCAGGATTATGGCCCTCCAGGACCAGGATTGGACACCCCTGTTCTAGGTGGTTTCCTCGCTACATCGTTTTTAATGGCTTTTAATAATCATATGAATACATTTATTTTGTGTTGCGCTTTTCAAGATACTCAAAGTCGCTAAACAGGGTAAAAGATAAAAACAGCAACAGAACAAGTTGAACAAAAGTTTTCAAAAGAGACTTGAATGTGTGGAGGTCAGAGCCGATGGGAGATGGAGCTCCAGCAGCAGAAGAGGCTCTGGCCCCCCAGGTTCGGTGCTCGGTCCTCGGTGGTGGGGCGAGGAGGTGATCAGAGGAAGATGGAAGGCTGTAGGAAGGGGTGTGGAGCAGGTCTGTGAGGTCGGAGGAGGCCTGATGATGGAGGATGAGGAGGAGGATCTTGAATGTGTTGTTTGACAGGGAGCCAGTGGAGATGTTGGAGGACGGGGCTGATCATGTGAGCGGGTGTAGGTGAGGAGACGGGCGGCAGAGTTCTGAATAAGCTGAAGCTTTTAGCCTTTTTAGCTGATCCCCAGGTCGACGTTACTCCTGAACTTGCTGGGCCTCAGACTGTCACTCAGCGCTCGTTGTGTTGTGTTCTGTGAGTGATTCATTGAACATCCATCGTTCCCTCACAGTGAGACGATCTCATGCAGTCTTCAGACAGTCTTTTTTTTTTTTAGGGAACTCAATCACTCCATGACAGTGACAGACTAATGAATCAATTGGCTGATGTCCACTTTCAGGTTTTATGGTGGCCTGAACCTTTGTGCATGTCCCAACCACAGGAATCGGCCCGTTGATCCTCTTTTAGTAGCTAATCCTGCTGTGATGGACTCCATGCTGATTGGTTATAAACCTGGAGAACACCAGGTGCCATTGTTCTGCTCTCTCAGTCTCTACATCAGTCTTCAATGTAAAATTCACAACATTGGCAATAAAAATTCAGACTAAACCCTCCACATGCCCATAGACGTGGCGTTGTGTCCAGTAGCTGTCGTTGTTTTGGCACATTTCGAGTTAAGGTTGTGGTCGTGTAACCGGTGGCCTCTCCGCTGCGTTGTGTGATGAAACGCAGGCGATCTCCGTTTATTGAAACTTGACAGGCGATAAAAAAACGTACACAAAATCCGCTGTCGGTTCTCGACTTGTACAAGCTACAGAAACTAAATGATAGTACAGCATATTAGAACCGGGAAAGTAAATTTATGAGTGAAATGATGCACATTAGACAGATAACAGCAGCACAGTCTGGCTTACCTCTCCCACAGAATATGTGAACAAAAGGGGAGCGTTAAGGTGGGAAAAACCCATCTACAGGGCGACCAAAAGCGTAGCACTGGGACCCCCAAGTGATGGTTCCACACCATAACCAAAAATGAAAGTAATAACAACAAAATGACAGTAAATTAAAATATATACGGTCATCATGTATAACCACTAAAACAATACATATATTAATATAAAACCGCTGCTGCACCACTGACCCTGTTACAGTCGGAGCTGTCGGATGCTACAACATCGTCTGAAAGGCTCATTTATGGGTCTTTCCTATAAACATTCGTGCCATCTCGTGCCCGCCTCAACTTCCTGCAGTGGAGAGTTGCCAAATGAATGAGCGACTCAGTACATCACTGCATATTCCTTCACAAGTGACAGAGCTCCACAAATGAACCGATCATTTTCTGAAGTGATTCTGTTCAGTTTCTTACGAGCAAACGGTTCCCTGAGCGACGCAACGCTCGTCAAAGCAGATGGAGGCGACCAGATTGCCCGCTGCTGTCCACCGTGTATCATTGTGCCATATGTCCTCAGAACTACCGGCTTTATTACCTACTCATTGTCGAGGAGAGTAATTCAGGGGAGAGCTGAGGGAGGGGGGGAGATGACCCGACTGGTTTAAACAATAAAACAGCTGCCCTTATTTCAGATCCACAGAAAAAAAACTCTGCTGAGGTCCACCGATCAGCGGAGCTTCTTACATAATTAAAGGATTGCTCTGTTGTTTTAGCAGTCCAAACATTGTTAACGGGCTTAGGCTTGAGTTGGGATTATTTTGTCACACTGCTGTTTATGATTCATTTACTATCGTGCACCAACCAACCAACCAACCAACCAACCAACCAACCTACCCACCACTTTAATGTGGTAAAAGCACTGGTTCACCTTCTGCACCAGAGAGCCGATGTGCCAAAAACTAGGCTCACAAATCACACTTTTGATCAGACATTTATTGATTTTTTTATTTTGCAAATGATGCTTTTTCCAGCACAACTCAAACAGCGAGAGATTGATTTTTAAGAGGTTACAGGACATCAAGTGTGACATCTGAAGGTGTAAATGTTCACATAGTTGGAGCCCTCAGGGAAGCTGCAGCTTTATCATGAATCCATGAGAAATAAAGCCACTGGAGGGGCTGTGATGTGGACAGTTAGATGTTGTACACGTTGAAGAAAAGTAAGAGTCTTTGAGGTTAATAATAACATCAGGAGAAAGCTGCTGGTAGGACAATTGGAGCAGTGGGAGTGGGCTGGCCCTGCACGTGTCTTTGTGAGGTTTTATTGTCAGGGAGGAGCAAATTTAAATGCAGAGGTCAAAAAGAGCTTTCAGAAACAGAGGAGAGCGATTTGTGACTCGTAACAGTGACGACACAAGTCTGAAAAAGCGTGCCGAGTTCCCAGAGCCGATGAGATGACTTGGGGAAGCACAGCGAGTGGCTCGTCCTTCAGCCGGGACGACAGCAGCTCAGAGCTGGAGCTGTATTTCACTGCTTGCACGTCTTTCTTTCACAAGGTTGCAGCGGTGAGGTTTAAAGTCAGCTCAGTGAATTGTGTTCATTTATGCATGTGTTTATTTTCTTGCTGCAGACAAAGAGCTTGAATTGATTCGACTTTTGTTTCCGTTCATCAGTGTTGTGTCGCTCTCCGTCCTTAAAGCCCGGTTGTGAAGCTTAGTGTGTACCTGACTGGTGTTCTGATCGTTTCAGGATGAGAAGATCGAGTTGGGTAAACAGGAGTTGGGTGCTGCTGAGATTCAACAGAGAGTCAAGGAGTACAACGCTCAGATCAACAGCAGCCTCTACATGGTGGACGTGAGTGGCTCATAAAACTCTGTACATTAGGAAGTGATCACGTGCAGACTTTGCTGGCCTTGCATGGCACCCTCTCACTCTCTCATGGTTTATATCTTGCAGAATAAAGACGGCTCCTACACTGGCTTCATCAAGGTCCACTTCCAGCTGCTCCGTCCCATCTCCCTCCCTCCTCCTCAGAGCTCGACACAGGAGGACGACCAGCAGGGCAGACGCATGAGACGGCGGACGTCTTTCTACCTCCCCAAAGACGCTGCCAAGCACCTGCACATCAGCTCCGAGACGAGGGTGCGAGAGGTGATCGAGGCGCTGCTCAACAAGTTCACCGTGGTGGACAATCCGGCAAAGTTCGCCTTGTTCGAGCGCACGGAGAGACAAAGTCAAGGTGGGAGGCTTGGTATCGTGTTATTAGAAGAAGACATACAGTCGTCCTCAAATGTATTCGTCCCCGTACGTTAAAGAAAAGGCAAAATTCACAATAAAATAACCAGAAACTGAAAAAAGTAATAATAAATAAAAATTTGCTGAATTATAATTTAGTGAAATAAGATGTTGCTTTTGAATTGTGGTTGAAAAGAATGATTTAAAAAACAAACAAAATCAGAATACCTGTCAACAGGTGCAGAAGTCTGACCGAGAGTTACAGAAAACACCTGATTGCAGTGATTGGCTCAAAGAGTTGTTCAACTAAATATTAGCTTACGGGTCCCATCATGCTTTTTTTTTAAACGATATATCTGTTGAACAACAATTCAAAAGCAATGTCTTGATTTTCATTCAATTTTTATTTATCATTACTTTTGTCAATTTCAACTTATTTCAGTGACTGAAGCTGTTTCTTTCCTTCTTTAATGGGAGGATATGAATAAACTAAAGGACGACTGTAACAGAAATGAATCCTGAAGCTGTGATTCTTCTTCTTCCAGTGTACATGCGTAAACTGTCCGATGATGAACGTCCTCTTTATCTGCGCTTGTGTGCTGGACCCAATGAAGCGGTGTTGAGTCTGGTTTTGAAGGAGAATGAAACAGGGGAAGTAAATGTAAGTTTCCATTTTGCTCTGGAAAAAAACAACACATGCACTGCATATATTGCTGCTTGACAGTATAATTTGTCTCCTCCACAGTGGGATGCATTCAGCTTTCCTGAGCTGTGCAACTTCCTGCGAATCCTGCAGCGTGAGGAAGAGGAGCACGTACGGCAGATCGTGAAGCGCTACGCTCTGGCTAGAGACCGGATGAAGCAGGAGATGGCTCGGATAACTACCCCTGGTTGACGCCGAGACGATCTCACATTTGAACATTAAAAAAAAACCTTCTGCCTTGAAAAATATCACAGATCAATAGTAAAACTGACAGCAATGTATAAGGGAAGGAAAGAGCTCAGGCAAATTGAATCTAGGTTGTTAACATAGCAGGGATGCTGCTGCTACATTTAATGTGAACTACCTAAAGGAGCAGCTCGTGTTGCTTTGAACTGGATCGGCACAACACATAACGGGTTCTAATTTGTTTAGAAACCATGCTGCTTGATTAGATTATTTATAGTGATATTAAAGAAACATTTTTAGGTTTTTCTTGTAATTTATCGGGTTTATCCTCTGGTCATTTTGTGTGATATTTAGGTTTCTGTATTGTTTTATAATAAACATTTGGCACTTTAATAAACCTGTGAAATTGAGTCAGGCAAGTTAAAATGTGTTAATCTAATAAACAATGATAACAAATTGTGGTCATGTCATTTCTATGATGATTCTCAACTGAATGTAAAAGATAAAGTACATTATGCAGACAAAGGTAAGTGAACACGTACATGTGATTGCAGAACATCTCATTCAAAACTATGAGCTTTTTTGTGCTCCTATAACAGCCTCATGAAGGACTTTCCTCCTGATTTAGGAACCTGGTTGCAGGGATTTGCTTCTGTTCAGCCACAAGAGGATTTATGAGGTCAGCCAGTGGTGTTGGGCAATACGACCTGACATTCATACTGAGCAAAAATATAAACATAGCATACAAGTGGTATTTTTTTTTTCTCACTTTAAAATATATATACAGTATATATTTCCTGATACTAAGGAAATGTATGTTAACTTCTGACTTTGATTAAAGTGATAACAAAAAAATTATGTAAAAAAATATCTCTCTCATTATTCTGGCGTTTAGCAAATAGAAATAATTTTGGTAATCCTGTCTGACCTAAAACAGGAAAAGTTTTGTCACATTTAATGTCATATAGTGAGAAAAAAAAAGATTATATTTCTTTTTTTCCTAGTCTTGCTAAAGGCGGTGCAGTTCTCCTCCTGTCCGTGTGGTGTCGCTGCCTCACCGCTATGTTTCTGTGGCAACCCTGAAAAGGAAAAACGCCGAAGAAGAACGTAGGTTAGCATAAACAGCTAGCGTAGCTGTATGTGTTATGAGGTCTTTGCTTGTCCAGAATTAGCAGCCCACCAAGACAAATTCATCAAAGAAATTTCGGTACCTGCGAACCCACCGGCTCCCGCTTTAGGTACGTTTCTAACTCAGCCGAAGCGACAGTCGCTGGTTATCGCAGCAGCTAACGTTAGCCGCTGGCAGCGTCCGTGAACGTTATTTTGTGTAGAAACGTGTTGACCTGGCTAATGCTAGTAACAGAGTGCTAATTGTCTTTAGCTAGTGGTGATGTTAGCAGCCCAGGACATAAAGTGACATTAAAGCTACAGTAACCAAACAGCACCGGTTTGTGATTAGTGCTGTCGGGCATGGCTAGCTAGCCAAGTTAGTTGCCACGTCTAGATGCCGTTTTGGAGTCTTCTGGACTCTCGGCAGGAGCTGACTCATGTTTGTCGTGTATTTTTTGTAAATTTAAAATGCCATTTTTATGATCTGTGCACGGCGTGTAGTAGGAAGGTGGCTAGGTATGGGACGTAGGCATCGCTGTGCTAATGTTGCACTGTCATGTCACTGGCCTGCTTTTTGTGACATATGGGCAAAGGACACAAGACTGAGATTATATCATACCTGGACTCTAGGTCTTATCCATAAACAGGACACCAGTAAAGATAAATGGCTATAAAACAAGGTGTAATTTTAATATATAGACATTTTGTGTTGTAAAGCCTGTTTTTTTTAATATTATTATTAATGACCCTGTCTGTGGTACTACTTTTCTTGCTCAGAGAAAACTGAGATTTTAAGAGCTGCTGTAAATGTCTACCTTATTTCTCCCTTACTCTGTCTTAAAATAAGAAAAAAATAATAATCATGCTTGTGTCATAACACATTGTCTGAAATGATCCAACTCCTCCCTTCATTTGTCATTTCTAACAGGTGTCACTTCCTGAAGGTCACGTTTCATTTGGCACAGTAACGCTGTAGCACCGCTGGCATCCCTGTGACCCGAGAAAATAATGTGCTGCAGCTGAAGATGGGGGGTAGCGGCTCCAAATCCAAAGGATTTTGGCCTTTTTCTGGCTCAGGTAGTGTGGATGATCCAACCAAAGATGGAAACGAGCAGTCACTGGCAAGAGTTCGAAGTTTCCCGGGCGCAACACCGTTTGTGTTTACCAGACGAAGGTAAATATAGCATCAGCGTTGATGACAGCAGACCGATGCACTGAGATGTTCTAATAATCGTGTTGCGTCTTTATTGCACATATAGATTTCCCTTTCCTCTTGTGTAAATAAAAGCAAACATTTATTGAGTCGTGAGTGTGGAGTTTGTAACTTGGAGATCAGTTTGAGGCTCCTTTGCATCCAGAATGTGCCTCAGAAAAACAGCTTCATGTTCCAGCAGATGTGGCACAAGCAGTAAATGCTTCAAACATTCTGACCCAACCTCAGCTGAAAGGGGATTCTACATATAACAAAGATGTTGGAGTAATCAAATGTGAACGATGTTGAATGTGGTGATATATAGTCTGCTTATTAAAAAAAACATTTCACAAAGACTGGTCATCAAGAGATGGATCTGTTTGCACAAAAAATATTGCCAGAGTTTCACATTCGGCCAGAGTTTCACATTCGGCCAGGATTGTTGACACAGCGCCATAAAGTCGTGCTGTTTGCACAACAATTCGAACTCATCCACCTGCTTCATTATAGTATAAACCACATCGGGTGACGTCTGTTCATTCAATTTCCACGACAATGAGTCCACTTTATCTTCATTCTGCTCGTCTTTATTTATCCGTAGTCTTCTGCTGCGGTAGCAGATTTGTCTTAACTGCCCTGTTATACGCCGCTTTTGCACCGAGCTGTTATTTGCTTACCCTACTCCCTTGACCTTTGAAAACAAGCAGTTCTACCCTCAGAAGGACAGCTGACTCGGTGTTGTTTTGGCCGCCGACGTTTTACAGAAACTACACACTATAAAGCATAATGTTCCCAAGAGCTGGGCGGAGGTTTAAAGGCAGAATCAGCAGTACGAATCCAATACAGCCTTTGGTTTAAACTCAGTGAATATCTCCTGATGGTTTACTTCAATGCATGTGCTGAAAAAAAAATCTGGTGTTTGTACACAAATGGGAAATAAAGTTTGTGTTCGTTCATAGGACAGGGAGAGAGGGAAAGGGAGGGCAGATGGGCACCAAGAGGCATGATAACAAGATGAATATACGAACTAAATAAATATCAGTGTTGCTCCAGAACAACAGACTCCATTTTTAACTGTTTTTTTTTTTTTTTTAAATGCTTGACATCATTTAAGTTTTCTCGTTGACACTTATTGTGTAGCACAAAATGCAGCATGTACACAGGTAACACACTGAACAAACATATAGATGCAGCACATGGTCTTCTTTACTGACTTAAAGAGAAAATGGACGTGTCTGAAAACGTGATCATGTCCACCAATGTCTCCCTTCAGCAAGAGTGGGACAACATTTCACAAACAGCATCGACAACCTCGTGAACTCTGTGCAGTGCAGGTGGACAGACTTGTTCATGACTTGTGATTTCTGGTCAACCTGCCCATTGTCGTTTGCATAATCGTGTGTATTTGATGGTGAATTATGTCCACTCTGCATTTGACATGTCGTGTGATTGAACAGCAAATACTTAATGAAGCCTCACATACTGTGTTGATATTTTTGTTAGCTATATTTTCTATTCACTAGATTGGATAACTGAAGAATCTTCTGTTCATAATTGATTTTGTCTCTCTGCTGCAGCTCTCTGTTCTTTGATGAAGACGGCGACTTGGCCCACGAGTTCTATGAAGAGACAATTGTGACAAAAAATGGCCGTAAAAGAGCCAAGCTGAAAAGAATTCAAAAGAACTTAACACCTCAGGTGAGGAAGTTGCTATCCTGATCTATGACTTTACTTAACAGGCTGTCCCGTCATCAGTCTGAATCATTCTCATTTCTTTGCATCCTTCCAGGGAATTATAAAGCTGGACCACCCGTGCATCCATGTAGATTTCCCAGTCGTCCTCTGTGAAGCCTGACAATGTCTGAGGAGCGTCTCAGACTCGCCACTGTGTCAACTCCGTCCTGTGGTTTCCCCTGCAGATGGAAGCCCGAACCACCTTTTAAAATAACATGATCTCTTGATATATTTGATGCCCTTATGTGGACAGGCCGACGCATTGTGTGCTGAGCCTCTGCATGTGATCTGTTTTTGGCTTGTGTGCTGTTAGACACAGAATAGGTCACCAGTGGGGATCTAGAGGGGTGCCACGCTGGCTCAACCTACTCCGTTTACAGATCATGGTTTGTGTGCATGTCAGTGTGAATGTGTGTGCAGACGTGGGATGAAACATGAACTTTTTGCTGCAGATTGTTTTTCTGGTATGATTCGCTGAACTCGAGGAGTTGAAGGAGAATGAAACCAGTTCTTCCCTCTGTCGTGGTCTCACCTGAAGCGGGAGAGTTGTCAGTGCACACTTTTGTTTCTTGACACCATTATGACTTGCTTTATTATGCATGGAACAGGATCTGCTTATGAGTAATAGCCTAGGGAGTTGACAATCAGTGGCCCACCAACTCGTAAGTGGATTATCAATGTCATATTACTATCATCATCATCATCATCGTTTTGGAAGGACTGGCTTCAGTGACCTCAGAGCCGCACATGTACACAGCAGCAGTGAGTCTAATAAGAGATCCTGTTGTTTTCGTTGCTGCTTTGGCATACTATGTTTCACATTTAATTTATTATAACTGTTTTTTTAATTACAACCGTGTCATGTTCCTGTTTTATATCCATACGTCCAACAGCATATTAAAGTGCATTTACTTCAGAAGCCTTGAATATTCGCAAGGAAGGCAAACTTATGGACATATTTCATAATTGTTGCTTATAAAAGCTCCTGTAAAAACAAGTCTGGGTTTTACATATGCAGGTGAAAAGGCTGAAATAGAACACAGTGGTCGTGTTTCGGCAAACTAAAGGTAGTGTACGACGATGTTTTGATATGGCAGCCACATCTGGACACATCAGCGTGGTTGGGTCGAGGGATTTTAACCTGCACGATACAAAATCATCTCTAAAAAGTCGCCTTGAGGCAGCTTTGACTCATGATGTCGTTAGTGAAATCTGCCGTCTGGCCCTGATGGACACTAAACTTTGCTGAGTGATTTTAATAAAAGACATTGTGATGACAGTAGGATTTATTCACATCAAACAGCCGTGTTATTTAAAAAAGAAAACAAAACTTCAGGTTCCTATGAAAGGTGCACCAAAGTTAAGTTTGGACCAATGTTGCTGATAAATCTGACTTTTCTGTGTGATAAAACCTGCATCTGGAGTTCTAGCCACGAGATAACCAGTAATTCTAAACTGACATGAAATAACAAGAGCAACACAGCGGTCAGATGTAGCTTGAGCCTTTATATAACAGTTATTGGCGAGCTTACGAGAGCTATTTGTCAGATAATCTTTTATAATAACAGAGTTTATTGTCTTGGCGAAGGTTTGAAACAGTAAAATGAACTGACGAAACCTGTTGTGGAAAACATGCTCCACCTGCAGAGGAAATTGCAAACTGTTTGGAGGCGACGTGTGCATATAAGCGTCTGCTAACGAGGTATGGATTAAGCTGGAAGACTAGTGACGGCCATCAATGCATGGGAAAGGGTTTTCTACAAAGCTGTCTGATATTGCTCTTCTTAGAGGATAAAAATGGTCTGTGCCAAAATCCACTCCACTTTATTGCTTCTATGAAATGATTTTTACTCTACACAAGTGTGTTTTTACCTCTGGGCAACTTTTCAGCCGAGTCTGGAGGAGGCACGGCCAACCATTACTTTGTGTTGTTTATTTTCACAAAGCTGAAATAATATGCAAAGCCATGAGGTGAATTGCAGTGTTGGGGTTAAGAAATTTGACTCCACAAACCACCAACCCTGAGGCCTCGCTGGCAAAAGTCTGGGCGCATTTTGAAGACGTGAAATTGCCAAAAAGGCGTTATTCACAGGCCCTGCTGCCATTGTTTCTCTTATCAGTAAAAGGAATGTGTCTCACGATCCTTCGACTTTCAAACACGCCACATCTGACAGTCTTTTACTGAACAGCCATAAGATCTGAGAGCGCATTTGAAAAAGGATATAATGGAGCAATAAGGTCAAGTGTATGAAAATACAAACACCTTTCTTTGCTTTTAGTGCAAACAGGGATTATAGAAAGTCTTTTTAAAGTAATTCATTAACTATTTGAGGTACTTTGACCCCGTTTAGCTGAACATAAGGTTAGCAATGCGTCATGTTCCCATTCTCACTTCCTAAAAAATGGCAGCATGAATATCCACTGGGCAATATCCTGACGTCCTGATTGGTCAAATGTCACAGTTCTGCTCGTGGGATCACTTTTAAAACCGCCTCACTCCTCATGAGCAAAAACAGAAATGCTCCTTTAAAGTAATAAGTAACTGTAAATAATCTAAATTCTACTTTTAAACAACCCTGATACCAAACATTGTAGATTATTTACGCAGGTTTTAAGGAAATTAAAAGCACCGCCCCACTCAAAAAACACAGTGATGGATAAAGTAGGACAGGGGCTTTCTGGGGAAGTGGAGCAGTGCTTTCATGCGTAAAAACTCATAGCAGGCAGTGACTTAAAATGCTAAAGCAGCAGTGGTTTTCCTGTTTATTTTAATAGTAAGGTGTATATATAACAATTCAGCAGTATTCCATATCGTATATAACCTTCAGAAGAAACAGCAAAGGCAAGATGTGATGCATCCATCCTAACCATAAAGTTAATATGAATAACTTAAGCTATAAATGCAAACCATGTAAGTGTGCTTTACTGACAAGTTCCACAAGCATTGGCAGCTACAGTAAGTCCAGATATTCTGAAGTCACTCAGTGGTTTGGGGCTGCCTCCTTGGGTTCTGTTTGATCTTTTACCTTTAGAGTAAAAATGATGACAAATACAGATCCTCCTGGGCAACTGGAAATCACTTTTTAGCTGATTTCAACTGCTAAACTTGTGTTTAGACGTATAAAATTGATCAACAAAGCAGCTGCTGACATGTCAATAAGTATCATAGTGACTATTTGATTGTATTACACTCATATGCAGCGTCCTGTGGAGCTCTGCACTCTGCACAGCCAAACCTTTAGTTGTGTCTCAGTGGTTGTTCTATTTGCCTCCATTTGAGTCATGGTAAAGTAAAATGCAGCTACGACTGCTTTAACTATAAAACTTTATAGTATTTATATGATTTTACTTTAGAACAGTGTACGTTTGAACTATTTTCAAATCTTTCTGTGTTAGAAAACCAGACCAAATAGCTTTTTCCTTGTTACAACCTCTAAAAACTGAAAAGTCCTCATGTGGGGATTTTGCACATGTGTGTCACGCTGCGGTCAAACAGAGGTGGGGTTTCCTGGTTATTTAAATCGCAATAAATAAACTGCGTGTGTGTCTGTTCCGTTAAAAGGATCTCAAAGACTGTTATCATGGAGCAGTTTGACCTGTAGCTGCACGTCCTGATCCTGAACAACTGACTGAACTGCTGTCATCTGGAGTTTAGAGGAAAACGCTGCTGGTAAGAGACATAGAGGGGACTCCTCTTTAAATGACAGATTTACAGAATAACTTTATAATAGGTTTATCATGCATGGTATTGTTTGCCTTAGTTACACTAACATGTTTTTGATTATTTGGTTATTAATTTTTCAAGCTGAACTGTCCTTCCTATCCTCAGTGCAAAATAGAAAGAGTTGAGATGTGTAAATAATAATTATTATAATAATAATACATTTTATTTAAAAGTGCTTTCTGGACACCCAAGGACACTGTGCAGAAAAACAAAAAACAAATAAAATAGAGGCATGATAAAAGGACACAACATTCAATATAATAGGGTATATGATGGTATATTCCACTTTTAAATAGCCTAATAATTCCCACTTCAACTCAGTCTGTTATACAGCAAAGTTTCCAGAATATGTCACATAAATATGGTTTAAAAAGCTTAGTGCGGTGTAAATTGGTTAAAAATAACCTCTCCTCCTTATAATAGAACTTTAGAAAACAGACATAGAGTGGTTAGGCAAGGGGCATTATATCATCATTTTGTTTAATTGTATACTCAAATAATAAATACATTTTATTAGGGGTTTTACTGAATTACATTTTTATTTATATATAGGCTTCTGTATATAAAAAGAAAATATCAGTCCGTGGCGGTAGCCTACCGCTCCATTCATCCATGTAGGTGAAAGGGCAGCTTTTTAGGGAAAAAAAAATAAACTTTTTACTCTGCAAAAATTCTAAAACTTTGCAATTTATTAAGCTACAAACCCATTTTAATGGGATCTTAATAGTCGCTCTTATCAATGAATTTTTCCTCAGAGCAGAGGTCGACGAACAGACTAGTTCAGTATTTATTTGAGGGGGGATGCGCTGCGCTCAGATGTATTTTTATCCTCAAATTTAAGTCAGACAAGGTTATGGTAATTGCTAAATGTAAAATAATAACTTTTCTAAAGAAAAATCTCACGTTATTTTAATACAATCGGCAAAATCCGGCAAACTATTCCCACCAATAATTCCGTACCCCCCTATCCGAGAGCCAAATGCAACGATCGGTTGTTGCTCAACGTTACCGTCAGCGTCGCTCCTGCCGTGATTTCTCTTAGTCGTGGCTGACAGTCTTGTTAATCACCGAAATGGACTGAAACGACAAGTTTTCACATGGCAGGGCGGTGGAAGAACAATTCATCCGACGGTTACACGAGTGGAATAAACCCGTGTGCTCGGTTTCAACAGAACAGGTCAGACTGGAGCGCAGGAACAAACCCGATAGCTAAGTTAGCACGGCGCTATGTTTCAATGAAACTTTGGGCTAATGTGGCTAACTAACTTCAGCACGTCCGCTCGCTTCGCAGACAGAAAGAGACTTAAAACCCGTGAAAGTGGACGTTTGTCTGCTTTCTAGCAGCATTTATCGACATTCCCACAAGTGGTGTTGAAAGTAAAATTATTTATGCTTTGTCTCTGAAAGAGGAAGTTAACTTGAGGAACTTGGTGATACTAATAATAAGCTAGCAGTTTCTAGTAACCTGCTCGAGACTTTGTTTGTTTTTGGGATGCTCACTGAAAATAGTCTGTTGTTGAGTTCATGTCTTTTGCTACACCTAGAAGTCAGTAAAATATTCATTCAAAGTCGACGTAAGGGTTAAGAGTTTTTCACATGTTTCATATAATTGGTGTTGAATACACTGACTTATCTCTTTTAAGTGTGTCTCTCAGCATTTAACAAAACTGCTTCGTCTTTTCCAGAGAAAGAGGAGTGACGGTGAGCAGTGACCATGGCTGCACTATTCCACTCTCTCCTTACCACGGCTGGCCAGCTGCCATGGCTGCTTCTGACCCTGTTTACATGCTGGACAGTCCTGTGTTCTGCAGATACAAAGCAGACAAGATGGCCATTATATTCCCAGAAGCCAGTTCTTCTCGCCTGGAATGCCCCGACACAGGAGTGCGCACCACGACATGGTGTAGCTTTATCTCTGGACCAGTTTGACATTGTGGCGTCCCCCAATGAGGGCTTTGTCCGGCAGAATCTCACTATTTTCTACAAGGAGCGCCTTGGGTTGTATCCGTATTATGAGCGTGGTGGCACTGCAGTGAATGGAGGTCTTCCACAGCTCGCCAGCCTCAACCAGCACTATGAAAAGATGCCTGAAGGGCTGCAGAAATACATAAGAGAGCCAGGGGCTAAAGGCTTGGCTGTTATTGACTGGGAGGAGTGGCGTCCATTGTGGATCAGAAATTGGTACACAAAAGATATCTATAGAAATAAATCTCGTGAAATGGTGGCCAAGAAGAACCCAAAGTGGACCCCAGAACGAGTGGGAAAAGTTGCACAACAAGAGTTTGAGCTATCGGCTCAAAAATTCATGCTGGAAACTCTGAGACTCGCCAAAAGCCTGAGGCCCAATCAGCTGTGGGGCTTCTACCTTTTTCCAGACTGCTACAACCACGACTACAGGGGTGGTCTGAAAAACTACACTGGCCGCTGTCCTACTGTGGAAATGGCCCGCAACGATCAGCTCAACTGGCTGTGGATGGAGTGTACAGCGTTTTTTCCGTCCATCTACATGGGTTCTGTGCTGCGCTCTACAAAGTATGGACGCCTCTTTGTCCGAAACAGGGTGAAGGAGGCGATGCGCCTGGCCTCCGTTGGGGATGGATTAGCACGTCCTGTTTTTGTTTATACCAGACCCACGTACATCAGTCAGATGGCCCTCCTCACTGAGGTTAGTTGGCTGGAGAACAACTCATCAGGGGCCTTTATACATTCATTATCTGTTATCTGGTTACTACATTCATGGATATATTTTTGATTATATAAAGAGCATTTAATCTTTAACATGTCAAAAACGGTGACATAAAGAAAAGTGTTATAATTGTTATTTTGTCGAACAAACAGCCAAAAAACTCTAAAGAGTGTTTAGTTCAATGAGAAGAATAGCAAATCCTTACATTTGAGAAAACGAACCAGAAAATCAAAATGTCAGTTGACAAATGTATTAATTGATTCTGCTAGTTAATTTTTGAGTGCTTCAGTTTTGTTTGTGACTTTTTGTGCAACATGCAGTGTCCAAGATATTACCAGGAACTGAATGCTGCAAGCAGTTAATCCTAAATTGACTTCTACTTCTAACTTACACATATTAGTAACACATAGCTGACTTCTGCCGTAATTGTGAACCACTATTTAGTCACTGATGCCTTTCATCTACATTAATGGGAAGTGTGATTCACATAACAGCTACATGTTGGTGTGTGTTTTTTTGGGAAGCACTCAGTAAGTCACTGTTGGTGTTGAGACAAACTGAGTATATGACGGAATTATTGACTTCATTTGAACTCCAGTACACTGTTTCATTATGGCTCCCTGCTGACCTTTTAGTGTGAATCTTTCTGCAGACAGATTTGGTCTCCACCATCGGGGAGAGTGTTGCACTTGGAGCTGCAGGTGTGATCTTCTGGGGTGACACCTCCTATGCAGACAGCAGCGTAAGACCTGTACCTTCGGGGTTTTTTTCATGTCGAACAGCCTAGTGTTCTGTGGTTTGGGGTTAACATCTCCTTTTTCGTGTCCTCCAGGCCAGCTGCTCCACCGTAAATGAATATCTTCTGGGACCGCTGGGCAGGTACCTGCTGAATGTATCTACAGCAGCAGAGCAGTGCAGCCAGGCGCTGTGTAAATCCCACGGCCGCTGTCTTCGCCGAGCACCAGACAGTGATGTGTACCTGCATCTCAGCCCCTCAACACACAGGATAACTACTCAAAGTGGCCAGCTGAAGGTTACAGGAGCCCCCGGCCAAGCTGAGCTGGCTGTTTTCCGCACTCACTTCCAGTGCCAGTGCTACAGTGGGTACAGGGGTGATGGCTGTGCTCAAAAAGAAAAAGGGCAGAATAGAGCCTCCTCTGTCTTTGGGACCTGGCCTCTTTGCCTTTTACTCCCACTCGGACTTCTCACTCTGCTACACTGAGGAATCTGAGAAGCCCAAGACTATTTACTGCATCTGGCAGCCCTGCAAAGGACCGTTCAGACTTTCTCACACAAAAGCGGTAAGTTGTCGTACAACAGTGATAGTTTGACAGCAGCTGCTAGTCGGTCCTGGATTCAGAGATGTCCTAGTTTTTATCCCAGCACACAGAGACCTCGAGCAACAATATTTGTTTATAACAAACCACAGTGTGAGATCTACAACCTCAGGACCGCCTCCTGGAAATAATGTCTGTTCACTAATATTTCAACCAGTCAATAACTTTAATCACATTATGTAAAAGTGTCTCTTAAAGGCTTCTGCCGTGCTCCGTGCTGACCCTGACCTCCAGATGAGGAGATACTGAATCCAACAGGACTGCAATGTAATTGTGGGACCTTCTGCACAGAGAAAATGTTTTATTTATATAAACGATGGAACAAAAAGTGGATGGAAGGTACATTTGATGCCCAGCTGCATACAGGTTGTTGGTGCATCTGCATCTTGTTCATATGGATGTCCAAATGTAGCGCTATAGGTAGTTTGTGTTTGTTTTAGAATCAGGTTATATCGCCTTATAAATTCAATGTAAACACTACATAATGCCAGAAGTTTCTAAATGATGATAAATGCAGTCTGATTATCTTCCGCTTGTAGAAACGACGTGGCTGGACCTGCCTGTTTCAATTCAAAGTTGTGCCTTAACGGGGCTACAAAGTGCTCTTTTTCTACTGTTGCTTTTGTTTACAGATTTGATTTTTGTTTCAGCAGTGTTCATCTCAGTGCTTTATACTAATATTACCTCCATAAGGCCTACCAGTTTTTTATTAATAAAGAAAATGTTACAAAAGTGAAGCCAGGACAGTAAAACCAACAGAAAAGATGTTTGATGCTGATGGGATCCATCGTTTTACATGCGTCAAAATGTTCAATTTTAGCATACAGGAAATGTAACTTTTACATTTTTTGATTTTAAATTTCTTGATAACACACATCGTCGCAATCTAACATTTTAAATGAACAAATATGCCATTAAACTGGTCATAGCTGCTTGTTCCAGATATGTTGGAAATTTTAATACAGAAATGCCAAAGTTGTGTTTATTTATTAGCTCTAAGACTTTATAATCTGTACATCTTGGCTTCATGAATAACCAAATGTAAGGGAACCTCCTTTTGAATACATTGGGGCTTATGTTAAAAACATGAAAACTGAAAATTAAATATGTCAGCCTCAGAAATCCAGTATTGGTTTGACTCTCTACAGAACAACCAGAGTAGGTTTGTGTGTGTGTGTAGTTTGATTTGCTTGCACTGCAGCTTGTGTCAGAATTCCTGCCGGTGACACTGTGTTGAAAGCAACTACTGTAGGTACAAGTCTAGTTTATTGCCTATATATTCGCCCGACTGAAGCGAACGGAGCAGTTTCATATTTATACAGTAGCTTCTTTATTTAGTGACCAAAACTTTCAGCCGTGGGCAGGTGGTAGGTCGGTGCTGTTTTTCACAAACAGAATGGGGCAGATAGGGTTGTCGTAGAATCATAAATGTATGTTGAAAAAATTCTGCACTTTACTTCTCTGTTGAGGTGGATCTAGCATCTGTTCCCTGCACACAAAAGCCTATAAGGCGTACTGTCAGTGCTTTAAGACACAATCTGGTGTTTTATTTCCCACGTAATGTGTCAAGTTAGAGATTTGTTCCACTGTGAATCTAAAAGAAATGGGTGCTTCTACGATTGTTATACCTCCCTTGGCTTTGAACCTCCGTTATCTAAGATTTTATTTGCCGTTTTGTTGGAGCATAATGTTGTGCAGCACAGAAGTCATAAAGCATTCATCGGTTATTACTAAGAACAAAACAGGACACTAGTTTAGGTCATACAGACGTTGTCCCACAGTACTCTATTGACAAGGTAACGCAGCAGTCACCTTTTACTGTTCAGTATTAACACATTTGTATTTTACAGCTGTGAAAGTGGAACCATACTGTTGTTTCTGCAGCTTTACCCACTTTAGATCAAGTGTTGTTAACATGTACTGCCAACCATTTCCAAAGGCAAACCGTGATGTCAGACATTTTAATGTTTTGTTCAACTTTTAGCGGTCGTCTTGTTTCATGACCTTCACAACCGTACGAATACGAACTGATGAGTAGTTCTGCAGTTATGAAGTAGTTAGTTTCATAGTTAGTGACTAT
>NW_007577741.1:354239-376062 GCF_000690725.1 Stegastes partitus
ACCTGTCCAGGTGAACCTGCCTTCACCCTGAGTCAGCTGGGATAGACTCCAGCCCCCCACGACCCTAGTGAGGGTCCACAGGGAAATCACTTGACATTAGTAAAATACATAAATCTTATTATTAAATAGACTAAAACCTACAAACAGGGTCCTGCTTGTACTTATTTGACTTTTTTTTAAAATATCTTAAGAAAAAAGAAATTCCTTCAATAACATTAAAGATCATCTACATAAAAATGTTTTCTTTTTTTCTTGGTCGCACTGTGATCGTGTGTATGTTTGGATTGTGCACGATATGGTCTTGTTCTTCCTGCAACTTTCCTTCAGGATGACGCCTCCGTTTAACAATTGTAACGTTTGTCTAACTCGACCTCTGTTTTGGAAGCAGCTTTGTTTCAATGACACACACAAGAAGTGTAAAAGCCTTATATTGCCAAAATGTACCAGTTTTGTGGCTTCAGACCAAATTTGACTTGGGAGTTGTGTATTTAAAACATTTCATGTTTGCCTTTTTGGAGAATTTCATCATTAAAAATAATTTTTAATATATACATTTTCTGTCTTTCTCATTTTCTGTCCCTCATAAAACATACTTTTATTAAAGAGCGTCTTCTAATTTTATTTCCTATATTGTCTCTTGTTTTCTTTAGTCATATTTTAGAATATTTTTATGACTTGTCTGTGTAACATGGATTTTAAAAAGAACTCTATAAATAATAATTGCTGTTATTATAAAAGTGGCATGTAATACATAGAAGTTTGTTTTTTTGGCATGCTTGTCTTATGGCAATAAGGTGGTAAACTACAAAAATCAAAAGCAGGCTGACATTGCATCAGTGTCAGTATGAAATAAATATTTCTGCACACCAACCAGCACAAATGTATTTTTTTTTTAAATCAACAGAAAACTTCTTTTTTGGAGGAATCCTCATTACTTTTCCAAACATAGATGCAGTTCAAGGTTTGTTTTTATTAAAAGACAATTAAGCATCCAGGTCCAGTTTACATTAAAAGAAAACCCGTTTTATTCACATGTATGCACCATTTTCAATTAAAAGTTCTAATAGCATCGGGCGGAAGTGACGTATGGTGCTTAGTGTTGTTATGTGCAGCTCCTAATGTGCTTCGACGAGGAACAGGCGGCTTAAACCGACAGCGATTTATTACATACCCGACACATATTCCCTTAAAATTTATTTGCGTTTCTCGACTTTCTCGTGTCGCATTTAATCTCCAGGCTATTCTCACGTGATTGGCAACTTCTCGTCTAGTGTCAGGTGGATTTTTGTCCGAAAATAAATGTGCAACTGGCTTTAAACTCAATTTATCCTCTTAGTTTGAGAAGCTAAATTAGCCGCCAGCATCCTCGAAGTCTTTTAGCAACACTTCCCATCACTGACAGGCAGCGATGGAGAAGACATGAGGACAAAGAAGAAAGGCTCGTATCGCTGTCACGTCTCACTCACTGTATCGGTATGCATATCTGTGTGTGTGTGAGTGAGTGTGTGTGTGAGTGTCGGTATGCTCGCCTCTGCTGTTGCATAATGGGCTTTGCCTCCTACTGCGGCTCGTTGTGCAGACGTTTAGCTAGCAGCACACAACCAGCTACTGTTAGCTTTGGGTTTGGGCTAAATTGTCTTACTGTGTTCACTCCAAATGTAAAGTGGAGGATTAAGTTACCAGAACTGGGGTTTCTGCTTTTATTCAGTTGCCACCTGAAGTCTTAAACTGTGAAATGGTTTTATTACCCAGTTAACGGGTTTTTCCCCCCCTAATAGCTGTAAATGGACAGGTGTACTAATGATGGCTGCCTTCCACACAGGAGAGGTCCTGCTGATGTGAAAGCTGCTTCCCTGTCATGGTCCCAGTCCCAGCCTCCTCCCTAAGCCCTGAACGCTAAACCCTCACAGACTTAACCGACTCCACCTGGTGAGTAGCACAGAGACGCTGCTGCAGCTTCAAATGACAGAAATAGGAATGGAAGGCAGATACATGTGTTTCATGCTTTCATGTTTTTTGCAACGCCTGTACATCTAACGGAAAGCGTATTTGAATTTCATTGTCACGCCATCAAGGAACAACCGCTATGCACACTTCTGGCTGTACATCACCAGTGACCCAAGTGTCTATTCTTCCATGTAAACTCCTATTTCCTTGTAATGATGAGGTTAGTTGTTGTTTCCGTGTTTGCCATGGATATTCTCGGTCATCCATCCATTATCTATACACCGCTTAATCCTCAATAGGGTCAAGGGGGGCTGGAGTCCATCCCAAGCGTCACCCAGGGGCAGGGCTACACTTGGAGACAGACAACCAAGCACACTCACATTCACACCTACGGACAATTTAGAATCACCAATTAACCTCAACGTGTTTCTGGACTGTGAGAAGAAGCCGTAGAACCCGGAGAGAACCCACGCTGCACGGGGAGAACATGGAGACTCCACGCAGAAAGATCCCGGGACGCAAACTGGGGATCTTCTCGCTGCGAGGCGACGGTGCTAACCACTGAAACACCGCTCGGTCATCCAGTTCATTGTGATCCTAAAAGCTTCAGTAGGAAACAATTATGATGTTGAGAAGTGAAATGTCTTAAAGAACCAAAAAGCTTAATGTTTTGTTGCCTTCTACTGAAGCTGTTGGGCTTCCACGCTTACCCTTGTAAGTTTAACATCATAACGTTATGAACAGTGGTTGATTCTGCAGAAATGCACATTTATAGACAGTGTCCATACGAGGTGTGCCAGAAAAGTTCCAGGACTGGTGTCATAAAAGATATATTTCAAATCCACACTACAAGTTTTCATTTTCCAAGTAGTCCCCCTGCAGTCACTTCTCCAGCCTTCTCTGCCTTCACGCCGCCATGCACTCCTGGAAGGATTTTTCCAGGATCCTCCACAGCTCTGTTGTCACAGCCATCTTGATGGCATCCACGTCTTCTAAACGAGTCCCCTTGATGACCCCCTTGACCTTGGGGAAGAGGAAACGATCCCACGGAGCCAGGTGGGGTGAGTAGGGAGGTTGCTTCAGCACGGAGATGTTCTTCTCAGCCTGGATCTGTGGGATGCTCAGGGCATCGTGAGCAGGTTGTCATGGTGAAGCAGCCACGACTCGTCCTGCCACAACTCTCGCCTCTTCTGAACAAAGCAAACGCTGCAGGATCTCTTTGGAGACGTGCTGGTTGATCGTCTGAAGGGGAAAACTTGTAGTTTGTAGTTTGGGTTTGAATCTTTTGTGACACCAGTCCTGGAACGTTTCTCGCAAAGTGTCCAAAATGTCTTAAATTACAGTGGGGGCATTCCTAAGCTCTGCATTGAGCAGGAACGTGCTCTCAATCTGAGAGTCCATGAGTGTGCACAATGAGATCAGGCTTTACTGGAACACTAAAGGGAACTGAGCCATCATTAATTTTGTAAATTCCACATGTGACTTTCCTGCTGTGGCAAGTCAGAATTGAGCTCCTGAAATTTGAGAGCACTTCTTCACGCACTGTGAGCAGGAATGATTCATCAGCAGTCAGGCTGTTCTTGGATTTCGATGGTGTGTGGCAGTTTTGGAATGCCGTTTTGCCAAAGAACAAACTGTCTTGTACTTGACCTTTTTTGGCAAACATTTCTTCTCAAGATTCACACAGAAAGTTTGTTGTCTGCCGGCCCACATAATCAAAGTAAAACGATCCTGGAATAATGGGATTTAGTCACCTGCTTTCTCAACTTCAGCCTACAGAAGGCTTGTGTTCCTGTTGCTCGTATTTCATTAATACAGTTAGTATCTCTGCCAGCTGGGATGATGGTTATTACTGTAAAAATACGATGTTATTTTGCTTTTAGAAAAACCAAACGGAGCCATCACACAAGTGACCATGGTGTCCGTGGATGGGGATGTCTACTTTTATATAAACTGTCAAACAAAGGATCAGTATGAGGGATCTCAAACAATGCACTGTCTGCTACTTTTTCCAGCTCCTTCATCTTTATGAAATGAATTTCTTGCGTAATCGCCTCGTGGTCCTGGGCCTGGTGTTGTTGGCCACGTTGCTGCTGTACCTGCTGCTGCCGTCCATCCGTCAGGGCAGCATGGAGCCGTCCCTCGAAGCTCAGAGGATGGGCCTGATGGCCACGCCTCCTCCTCCACTTCCAACCATCAACGTGTCTATTCGCACCGGTCAGCTGCCAGGCGACCCTCCGCTGTTCTTTCGAGAAGCTTTGCCTATAGACGCAGCTGGACGGCAGATATTACCGAGGTATCTGATCAGATGATATGCTTCCGTCTCTGTAATCATTAACTTACAAAGAGAGTGAACAGTCCAGACGTGAAGATGATAAACTGAAATCTGTAGGAAAAGCATACAAACACAGGCACTGTTGCCAATATACTGCTCTAACATACTGTCATTGACTGACCTCTAGTTCTAAACTCTTGAGTGACAACCTTACGTCTCTGTGCAGGCTGCAGGTCGTCCTCTTGCATGGCCAGGCCTTCACATCCAAAACCTGGGAGGAACTCGGTACCATGGCCCTGCTAGCAACTAACGGATATCAAGCCTTAGCCATGGACCTGCCAGGTAGAACCCGAGCCTTATTGGATCTAATCAGAACTGTTAAAACTGGATCGTACGCAATATACACATATTACTTTAAATTTAATTGTAATGTAAAAGCAAACAAATACAAACCATAAGTTTGCACAACGTTGAATATGAGTTTGGTGAAAACACTGATGTGCAAAAAATACAATGTTTAGGAATAGAATCAGTTAGTGTTCCTAAGTTGTGCCACCTGATAGACAAGTAGACTCAAACACTCATTTTAACATAAGCAGGAGGCTGCTGTAGGGTTTTATAATGTACAGAATGCCATTTATAGTGTCTGAAGATTCTCAGTCATCCAGGTCATGGTTATTCTAGCAGATTAATCATAGCGACTGGACTCGCTTGAGTTCCTTGAAGACGTTTCACCTCTCATCCAAGAGGCTTCATCAGGCTTCAGTGGCTCCTTTAGGATATCAGTATGTGGAACTCCCAACTAGTCAGTCAGAACTATGAAGCCTTTTGGATGAGAGGTGAAACGTCTTCAAGGAGCTCAAGCAAGTCCAGTTGTTACAGTTAATCTACGAGAATAACCATTTAGAGTATTTTTTGTTTGTCTGTTTTTATAGTTTTCTGGTGAGCTGATAGCACACTCTTGTGGTTGAAGATGTTTATGCTTGATCTGAACTGAGCACATGTGATACAAGTTTGTTACACCTGAGAGGAAAATTATAATTATTATACTGTGTTTGCCAATAAACTGCCCTATTGTTGTTATGTGAGGCAGTATTCAGTGAGATGCTGGTGGGGCACACATTTCAAATTACACCCGTTTGAGTGGCAGTTGTGTGTGATGTATTGGGATTAAATAATTATCTATATATAACTCTGCTCTTTACTAAATTCTACTTGGAGGCTATGGGAAATCACCGGACTCAGAGGCTCTGAAGACGGACCAGAATCGGGTGGACCTGCTTTCGAGGTTCATGGAGTCGTTGGGTGTCAGAGCAGCGGTGCTTTTAAGCCCCTCAATGAGCGGACATTACTCCATCCCTTTCCTCATGAAGAACAGCGCTCAGCTGCACGGCTTCATTCCTATAGCACCAGTCGGCACCAGAAGCTACTCTCCACAGCAATACCAAAACATTCAGGTGAGGGAGGATTGTGACGAGCACAGCGTTAACTGGAATTATAAAGTTTGTAAAGGCCCATCTGTAAAGTTAGTAGAAGACTTCTACCATCATCAGCCCAGTCTGATTCTGTACTTTTGTGGTCCATATTTATATGAATTTAAAAGTTACCAACACAATGTATTTTTGTTGCATTGTCATGATTTACATCCACAGTAAGTCAGTAAGTTGTGTGTCGCTGCCCACTGCTGTATGAATACTTTTTACATCGTATATTCTCCCTCTTTGACTTTGTGTGCTTTCCAGACTCCCACTCTGATTGTGTTTGGAGCCCTGGACACAAACATGGGGGCCCAGTCCCACAAGAACCTGTTACAGCTTCCAAATCGCTCCGTGCTAAAGCTAGAAGGAGCTCGCCACGCTTGCTACATGGACAAACCCAGAGAGTTTCACCAAGGATTGATTGAATTCCTCAGCACGCTGAAGAGAGATGTGTAGCCGAGGAGGAAATCAAAAGAGGGGAAAAAAGAAAGAGGAAGACTTCTCCTCTAATCCGTGATTTAATGTGATGACAGCTTTGCTAAAAAAGGTACTAAGATCAGCATTATTCTCATATCATCATCATCACCCGAAAAAAGATGTTTGGTACAGAAGTCGAAAATATCGTGTAAAAATCTTACACTTAACAGTACAAACCAGATGTTGCCATTTTGAATGTATTATTTTTCAGTGTTTTCACCTAAAAATATCAGACTAGTTCATCTCAGCTTGTTGTAAAAAAAAAAAAAAAATAGCATCAGACGTGCACAGTCGTGAGTCTTGTTTCATGTGTTTCATGTCCCTCGTTGCATGTACAAACATGGAATGTGTTCGCTTCCTCGTTGCCATTTTTGTAGGTGACACGTCGGTGACTGCAGATATGCAGACGTAGCAGTTGCCTGTATTTAATAGCTTCTGTTAGTTTCTCATTTGAAAGTCTCGTAGATTAAGATCTGGTAGCCGTTCCAGCTTCCAACAAACCTTTGCTGTGTTCCGCAAAAGCAAACAGAATTGATGCATACTGTAATAAACGTGTATAAAAGAGTATGGGTCGTATAAAAAAAACAATTAAAACAAGTCACGTGTATTTATATAGTGCTAATAAAGTTATATGTAATATATTTGCAATAAGTTTGGACAATCACGAAAAAAACTTCAAGATGCGTGCATTGCTTAAAATAAAAACAAAGAAAGCTGTTCTTTGTATGTTTCAGTTGACTCCATGCCGTGTGTGGAGCTGTTGTATGATTTGTTGTTTGGAGCTTTATTGTGTTGCCGGCTCGTACAGCCAAAACGTTGTTGAAGAGAAAGTGTTTGACTCACTCGTGCATGTTTCTTTTTTTTTTTTTTTTTTGTTAAATGTATGAATCAAGGCACAACTTGTTTAAGTTTGAGTGCACTTTGGACAAAGTTGTACTGAAGTCTTTTTTTCTCTCCATGTTAATACATAAACACGACTTTAACATACTAACGCTCAGAATGTGTGTTACTTTTGATTGTGAATGTGTATTCTGCTTTAGCACCTTTACTTTAAGGTAGCACTTTGAATACTAGAATTAGGTGTTCTTGCACAACAGATTTTCTTCTGCGTGTCCAGGGTTGTGTTGTGGTGGCAGCAGCCTGAGCAGGTCGTTCCAGACGTCCCTCTACCCAGGCAGCACTGCTTCCTCTTTCCTCCTGGGTGATCCCAAGGCTTTCCCAGGCCAGGTGAGACATGAAATCCCTCTCGTAAATTCTGGGTCTACCCTGTGTCTCTTTCATTTGGACGGGCTGGAAAACCTCCAAAGGAAGCAGGTATCCTAGTCAGATCTCAAACCGCCTCTTTTCAGCAACTCTACTCCGAGCTGAGACCAGCCACCCGACGGAAGAAACCCATTTCGGCTGCTCTTATCAGCAACTTCATTCCTTTGGTCACAACCCAGGGCTCAACACCGTAGATTAGGGTTGGAACAAAGGCTGAAGAAAGATTCGAGCTTCGGGTCTTCACCACTACGGTCCAGTAATCCCACCACTCCATCCGTCCATCTCACGCTCCATTTTCCCTTCAAGTATGAACGAGATCCCAAGAATTTGGCTTGAGGCAACAACTCACCTTCAACACAGAGGAAGAAATGCACTGGTTTTCAAAAGAAAACTTAAAGACTTGGAAGTGCTGAATTTCATTCTGGCCGCTTCACACTCGGCTGCACGCTGCCCCAGTGCCCGCTGAAGATCACCGTCTGGTGAAAACAACAGAATCATGTCATCTGCAAAAAGCAGAGATGCGAAACTGAGGCTCCTGCACACCCTCCACACTCCGCAATTCAGCCATTTTAATTTTTTTTTTAATAGAGACCTTTTTTATTGGTTAGACTACAGAGTCTGTCTTATGAATATTGACTTCAGTCCAGCTTCAACAAGTCGCTTTCGAACTGTCCTTGCCGAACAAGTGACATTCTCGATAGTGCCCACTCATTTTGAAGGTCCCTGGAGGTGCACGGTCATCTCGTGGAGTATAAAGACGTTTCCTGCCATGACTAGCAATGTGGTAGCACCATGTTGGGCTTGTTGTTTCTTGGTGTAATGAATGGCTGTCTCGGAGATCTTCAATTTTGTAGCTACCTGTCTCTCACTCATGCGAAATTCCAGCAGCGCCAAGATAGCTGCCTTTGTAGCTTCACATAATTCTTTTGTTTTAGACATTATGTGAGAGCTGATAACTTCTGAGTTGTGCTACGGCTTGAATGTAAGCAGGAAACCACTCCAGGCCTTTACATGTGCAGTGTTGCTTATGACATGAAATGGCCTCTTATAGACCCTACAGGGAATACAATTCAGCTAAAGGATGTCAAATAGGACACAAAGTATTATGAAATCAGCATTGTATTCTTCAGGTAATATACCTTTAGTGATACCAGGATTTCAATTGAAGAAAACAAGGGTTGTCTAGTATTTTTTTCCATGTCTGTATGTCATCTCATAGCGTGTAGCATAGTAAGGTGAAGAATGTATGAATTTGAATAGAGAACCCAACAATCCAAAGTTGCCTTGGGATGCCATCTGCAATGGTGGGAAGGAACCAACCATGTATGCAAACTTCTGCATTTGAAGAAAGTAATAATAAAAAAATCTCTCTCTCATTATTCTGGCATTTAGCAAATAGAAGTAATGTTGGTAATCCTGACTGACCTAAAACAGGAAAAGTTTAGTCTGATTTAATGTCAGACAGTGAGAAGAAAAAAAAAAGGTTATGTGTCTTTCTATATAGTGTCAGAAGTTCACATCCATCTCTTTAGTATTTGGTAGCGTTGCCTTTAAACCCTATGACTTGGGTCAAACGTTTTGGGTTTCTTTCCACAAGCTTCTCACAATAGTTTGATGAGTTCTGGCCCATTCCTCCTGACAGAACTGGTGGAACTGAGTCAGGTTTGTTGGTCTCCTTGCTCCACTAATGTTCTCCAGGATTGAGATCAGGACTTTGTGACTCCACAACACTGACTCTGTTGTCCTGAAGCCTCTCTGTAACTGATCTGGAGCTATGCTGAGGGTCATTGTCCATCTGAAGACCCATTAGTGCCCAAGCTGTAACTTCCTGCTGATGTCTGGAGATGTTGATGTAATGATGGTCATTATGGTAAAACAGCTCTAAGCCCTCAGACTTAGCAGGAAGAGGCTGTCAGTGTGGACAGCATGATTGGGCCTGGAAGAGTCTCAGACGTGAAAAAAAAATGTTTCTGTCCACTAGATGTCCTCAGAGTTCAATAAGTCTCAGCCACAGACAGTAGAAGCTCCTGTACAGTCTATGGTTTCAGCAACCGCAGCATCTGACTGACAGAGAGCTCTCTGACGTCTCACCTGACCTCACATTATGCTTTCCATTGCTTCTGATCCAACAGATGGTGTGTTGGTCTCGTACAGTTAGAACGTACTGCCAGTTAAGACAAACGTACTACTGATAGTAGAGAAAGGAGAGATGATGTGACACTGCTGCATTTATTTCTCATTATTTACCATCGGTGACGGTGTGGCTGGATGTTGTGGTTCAATCTATGGTGCTATGGATGTGTCCAGCTGTTAATATTTGAGTCAGTGTTCCAGCCAGTAGAAGCAGGTATGTCACAGCCATAACTGTATAAAAAATGACTACAGCCACAGTGACAGCTTTCCTCTGCAGTCATACAGTGTATCGTAGCAGCAGCAGCAGTCTGGGAGAGGGTTGCTGAGTCAGCTCCTGTAGTCTTCTTTCTAAATGCAATGGAGCAGACTTGTGTCTGGCAGAACCAACCGAGGATGCGTCCACTCTATCTGTAGTCAAAACCAGCAGCAGTCTGTATGCTACATGATGCTGTAGCACAGTACAGCTCCGACAGCAGTGACTGCAGAGAATGTCTGTGCATCTTCAGCTGACACTGCAGCCACTGGTATGGCTATGGCTAAACACTGATAACGTACAGTCTGGGGTGCACTGATGGTTTTGCTAGCTGAGCATTGTACTGAAGCTATTGTATTCATGTAACCAGCAGCTGGATATTGGCTTTATAAAACAAAAAATGAAGCCAGCAGTAAATACAAATGTCACTATTTCTTCTTTTTGCAGCATCAGTGTGTTTCAGGGAGTAGACTGGACCAACACACCATCTGTTCATGTGGATCAGAAGTGTGGAGGTGAACTTTCCTAACTACCACATTCACTGAAATATTAAAAACTATTCTAAGACACCTGAGAGGAAGAACATGAACAGAGTCAGTAACGTGTGACAGTAAAAGAAAAAAAAAAATCCCAATTGCTTAGCATTTATTAATGTCATCATGTCAACAAATGTGTATTTTAAAGGGATACGATTTTGAAAATGAATAAACATTTTGTAGTAATGATCAGGCTTGAAGTTGGTCTAAACGAGTAGTTATTGAAATTCAAAAATTATCGTATTTTTTTTTATGACATTTGTATCCTTTTTTTTTTTTTTTTTTACAAGTAATTAAAAACAACAACAAAAACACCAATGAATCAATTAAAATAAATACAATAAAAATAAATAAATACAAAAACACCAGAATCAACGTCTTTGAAATCATGGACATATCCCACACTCTGGCAATTAAACAAAATCCAATCTAAAAATTCACTTAGCCATTATTATATGGAATATATATTTACGTGTGGGTGTATGATTGTATTAAATAAACATATATGTCTTCCTCCTGTGTTTTGCCTGTTTCCAACCCTTTAAACCGTCCTGGTTGAGGTCTAGAGACCACAGAGGCCAAAGCAAATTATTGTAATATTATTTTACCTGATAATGACACAAGTATGTCAGTGACACAATTTGTCCAAATGCAAGTCTTAGCAACCAAGTTATTATTGTGATAAGTAGTATTTTGGGTGGAATAAACCTTTCAAATCTTAACTTGTTAGTGAAAAAGCATTATTTGGGTGGAATAAACATTTAATGTTAGAGCTACTTGGACATGAAGTAGTACATTCTGTGGAATAGTTCTTGAATAAACCTTTTGAAACAATAAGTCATGTCGCTCATAATTCTTATCATCCTAGTTCTTGTGATCGAGCTCATCATCTCCAATACTTGCACTATTTTTAACTCCTTTCGCTTTGCAGCAGCTAACGACTGGAGCAACTTACAAAACACTCTCAGACTCCAATCACCACCTTCAGGGTTAAAATCCAACAGACTGGAGCTGACTGTTGCTCCTGCTGATCACGTCGGACTTTACTTATATACACACACTTTCCTACACCTCATGCACATCTTTTTCACTCACATGCATATGCCCCCATTACTTGTTTACTTTTGTTCTATGTTATGTTTATGTGTCTACTTGTGTCCATAATTTACATGTGTTTTTGTTCCTGCTGGCGCCTCTTGGCCAGGTCATATTGCAAATGGGAACTCACCTCGGGCTCCACCTAGGAGCGCTACTTCTCCCCCTCCTCCTCCACTTTCTTAGGTATGTGTGGGCGGCGCTGACAGGTGGAACTGATCGGTAATCACCTGATTCTCTCCAGGGCGGGAAGTGGTTCATTCTGACAGTTGCAACCTCATTCCACAAAAGATGCCAGCAAACCACAAACCGACGCCGGATCGGAGACTCACATTAACCCTTGCCTATACCTCAGCGCCCCTGGTCCCACATCGCACTGGACTTTGTCACTAGTTTACCAGTGTCCCACGGTAATTCAGTTATTCTGACAATTGTTGACAGGTTTTCTGAAGCTGCTCATTTCATTGCTCTCCCCAAGATCCCCTCAGCTAAAGAGACAGCCATCCTGTTGACCCAGCATGTCCTTCACCTGCATGAGATCCCTGATGTGGTGTCCGACCGAGGGCCCCAGTTTACATCTGAGGTCTGGAAGGCATTCTGTTCGGCCCTGGGAGCTACCATTAGCCTGATGTCCAGTTACCATCCCCAGTCCAATGGTCAGACCGAGCGCACCAACCAGTCCCTGGAGAACTTCCTAAGTTGCGTCATCTCTGAGAACCCATCCACCTGGAGTGACCATCTGACCTGGGTTGAGTATGCGCACAATTCTCTGACTAATGCATCCTCTGGACTTTCACCTTTCCAGTGCTCTCTGGGGTATCAGCCCCCCTGTTTCCGTCCCAGGAAGAGGAGATGGCAGTTCCCTCAGTCCAAGCCTTCATTCATCGTTGTGAAGTGAAGTGGAGGAAAGCTCGTGCAGCTCTGACTTTCTCAGCTCAACGGATGGAACAGCAGGCCAATCGCCGTCGGTCACCAGCCCCGGCCTGCGCTCCCAGACAGAAGGCTTGGCTAAAGACAAATGACTTACCTTTAAAGGTTGATTCACGAAAGCTTGCGCCACGATTTGTAGGTCCTTTTGAAGTCCTGTCGGTCATTAATCCTAGTGCTGTTCGCCTGAGGCTGCCTCCGTCTGTAAGGATACACCCCACCTTCCATGTCTCACAGGTCAAACCTGTTAAGGACAGTCCACTGCCCCCGCCCTGTCGTCCCCCTCCACCACCCAGGATGGTGGATGATGGTCTGGCGTTTACTGTACGGCGGTTGCTGGATGTTTGACACTGTGGACGTGGGCTCCAGTTCCTGGTTGATTGGGAGGGTTATGGCCCGGAGGAGAGGAGTTGGGTCCCCAGATCTTGGACCCCAGCCTGATTTGGGGCCTTCGGAGAAGACACCCAGACTGGTTCAGGAGAGGGGGGTACTGTCAGGACCTCCGCCTCAGGCTCTGCCTAGGAGTGTGAGTTAGTTAATGCAGTGCAGTTTATGTTATAGTTTTGGTAGTAGTGTTGGTTCACTTTCACTTTCTGTTTTGTACATTTTTCTCTGCCTATCTGTTAAAGGACCTCCTTCAGTTCATCCCGTTTGAATCTGCCAGTTTTGTGTTTGCCTTCATTGATTGTAAATAAATATTTTTCGTACTGTGACAAACTGTGTGCTGTGAACTCTGTCTGTGCTGGAACCTCTGAACCAGATTCGTAACAGGAACTGGTTCTCAAACATTTTTACCTGGTAAAATAAAGGTCAAATAAAATAAAAATAACAATAAGTATATTTTGAGTGAAATCTTCCTTTAAAACTGTAAGTCAATGAATGAATGAAATATTTATTTCAGACAAAATAAAACTAAAAACTAAATAAAAAAACAGGGAAAAAAAGTACAAACATGAGTCTGAAAAGGAGCAGGGAGAAGTACAAACTTATCAACTCCCACTCCTTTATCACCCTATGATCCATTACAATATGACATATATAATAAATGGATTTAATATAATACATGCATCACTTAACTGCACCGATATACAGTATATAATTGTACCATATACATAATCAGTTTCTTTACAATAAATATGTCATTTCCTAATTGTTACAGAAATGTATATTACCAATATAAATATATTACAACAGTACACTACATAAATATATGTATAGGCCTACACACACACACATACATATAGATATTAATAAGTAATGGATTTAATACACAATATTAAATAATATATAACAATATTTAATCATCCTCATTAGGATATGTGATACCACTACTAATTAATCATTAAGCACAGTCGTCCTCAAATGTATTCATATCCTCCCATTAAAGAAGGAAAAAAAAACCCCAGCCTCAGTCAGTGAAATAAGTTGAAATTGACAAAAGTAATAATAAATAAAATGTAATGAAAATCATGACATTGATTTTGAATTTTGAATTGTGGTTCAACAGAAATATTTAAAAAACAAACAAACAAACAAGCAAACAAGCATGATGGGACCTGTAAACTAATATGTAGTTGAACAACCTTTGAGCCAATCACTGCCATCAAGTGTTTTATGTAACTCTCAGTCAGACTTGTGCACCTGTTGACAGGTGTTCTGATTTCACTGCTCATCAGCAAAGTGCTCTCATTTCTCCAGGACAGGTTTTTTTTTTTTTTTAATATTCTTTTCAACCACAATTCAAAAGCAACGTCTTATTTCACTAAATTGTATTTTAGCAAATTTTTATTTATTATTACTTTTTTCAGTTTCTTGTTATTTTATTGTGAATTTCGCCTTTTCTCTACTGTACGGGTCTGAACACGTTTGAGGACGGCTGTGGGTAAGCGGTGCACTTCACTGATCATCCGTTGCGGTAGGTGGCTCTGTCTGAACGGAGGTGCGGGTCCTGGGAGTGTAGCCTCCGGGTCTGCAGAGTCCCCACTGGCTGGACCGGTTCCAGAGGAGGGCCTCTTATTTTGAAGGCCAGCAGCTCGCTGGTCAGCTGACTGGAGGCTGCTGTCTGACTTGCAAGTTGACTGCAGAAGGTGAGTAACGACAACTAACGGACGAGAATAAACACACACGCTGTTTAGCGCCCTGTGATATCCGCCGAGCTTCTCCATCCTCGTTCCGCCGCCGCCGGAGGGTCAGTCCCGGGTTAGTTTTGTCCCGGGCTAGCTCGCTGTTAGCGGCGAACCTCCAGCAAGGTGCTCGAGCAGGTTACCGACAGCTGCAGCAGCTCCAGCTCCAACCGGATCTGTTAATGCGCGACACGCTGCCGTGGCGGAGACCAGACGCACTGATCCACATATAAATCTGTGTTTACGCGTCCCCGGCCTGCCGCACTGTGAAAACCGGTTTGTTGTGTGTTGTGTGCTCAGGGGAGGGAACACGTCTCACCATGCTGCCTGACAAAGACGGCCCAGGGGTCGGCGGCGGACAGAGCGCCCCCGGGGCAGAGGACCCCTCCGTGGGTCTGTTCAGAGAATACCTCCGGCTCAGGACCGTCCACCCGGAGCCCGACTACGGTGAGACTCCTGGTTGTCACAGCGCATCGTCCAGCGCTAGATTTAGGCTTTTACCTGTGAGGAGGGTAAATAGCTGCTGCAGGACACTGATGAGGGCAAACACACAGTGACTGTTTTAATTTAAAGCTAAAAGGGGAAATATGTTTTATTGGAGATAGTGCATACATATATATATTTATGCTGCATGGATTCTGGGAGTTTAGATGCTGTGTGTATATATTGTACAGGGGAGAGTGTGTGTTATCTGCTTTTGTGTGTGTGTGTTTTTCTTTTTTGCATTTCCTCTTTGCAGTTGCAGGTTCATCTCCAGTCGTCCTCAAATGTATTCAGACCCTTCCATTAAACAAAAGGCAAAATTCACAAAAGTCACTTAAATAACTAGAAACTGAAAAAAGTAATAATAAATAAAAATTTACTAAATTACAGTTTAGTGAAATAAGACATTGCTTTTGAATTGTGGTTGAAAAGAATATTTAAAAAACAAAACAAACAAAACTCTTAAATTAGAGGACTTTGCTGATGAGTAGTGGGTCAAAATCTCTCTAAAGTCCAGGAAGGAGTTGATGACGTGCCGCTGTAAGGAAGGGAAAAGACAGGTGTTGTCATTGACACCTTCAATAAGTCCTTGTAACAACAGGTTTGTAAAACTCTGCATTTACCAGCAGCTGTGTTCTCCACAAACCTAGATCCATGACCTGGACTGCCTGGGCAGTGGACCGTGATCCCTGGAAAGCAGAAATCGTTCATGTTACAAGTTTAAAAGCGCTAAATTGAAATATGAAATTCCTTGAAACTGATCCAATGAGTGGATGCCTTGTTTGTGAGTGTGTTTTTCACACCCTTCTATTAAAGGCCCTTCCAAATCTGTTAAATGAGAGCACTTTGCTGATGAGCAGTGGGCCAGAACACCTGTCAACAGGTGTCTGACTGAGAGTTACAGAAAACACCTGATGGCAGTGATTGGCTCAAAGGGTTGTTCAACTAAATATTAGTTCATATACATATATATATATGTATTTAGTTTGTACTTGTACTTTTGTCAATTTCAACTTATTTCAGTGATTGAAGTTGTTCTTTTTCCTTCTTTTGTGGGAGGCTATGAATACATGTGAGGACGACTGCACATATGCAACCTGTAAATAGAGATGGTTAAGATTTTGACAGTGCTACTCTGATTGAAACTACTTTTATCAGTACTGTTTGAGATTTTTAGTTTTTTAGAAGAAAACTAACCTTTTGAGAGTTACGATTGCTAAATTTTACTGTAAGTAAAGTGACATTTTTGAGCAAAGAACTATTATACACCATAATGTGTAAAATAAACACAATGATTATTGACAGCAAAATACACAAAACACACAAAACACACAGCTGTCTAATGCATTGTGTGTCGTGATCATTGCACTGTGCACAGAATGTCACAAGTTTTACTCACAAAAAGAGGCAATATGTGTTTTATTCAACTTTCCAGCATTATTAAACAATTTAAAGCTTCACCGCGAAGAGATGTTTAGTTCATGTGAGTGCACTGTGCCAATCAACTCTTCACTTTTAAGTCAAACAGTAAATGCAGGACCTTCCTTGACAATATTTGTAGTTAAGAAAACAAAGTACTTCTTCTGCCACTGCTCATCCCAACATTCAGTTAGAGAAAGAAAAAAAAGTTTGTCTGCAGCCTTCAAATCACTGAAGCCCTCCTGCTCCAGGCCTCGATGCTGTAACTGAATTACGACCGTCCAGATGATGCTCTGGTGGTTTCGTGCATGTTCGTATAATCGTGTAACTCTCTGTGTGAGCTGCTCCCGTACATAACAGACCACTGGATGCAACTTCTGCCGGATGTCTGGACAAATTGCTTCTGTTTTGGCTCTTACACACAAAGCAACAAGCACTGGCGGTGTTAACTCGCTCAGGGTCTCCTCCACCCCTCAGACTCCAACAGAGGATGCTCTTTGGGATTTGGAAAGTAAAGATAGAAAGTTTCTTACGGTGGTGAGACAGAACGTCCAACACAGCCTTCGTAATTTATAAAGCACCGACAGCAGAACTGTTAAAGTCAGAGCTTATCGATACTCTGGGGCTCAGTGTGCATCTTCCCTGTAGTTGAGGTTTTTTAACATTTAAAGCCTCTGAGTTCACCCCATCTATCTAGCAACCTATTTTTTATGATTCTTACTTTCTGGAAAGTTGCCATTCGATGGGATGATGTTTTTGTAGTTCGTGTGTTCTGTATGTTTAGTGGTTGCAGAGTTACAGCTGCTTCTGAGTCAATATGGCCTCTCTTTGCCTGAACATGTCACAAGTAAATGACCTTTTGCAAGTTAGACAGCATGCAGGAGTCTTTTTGAAACTTCTGCTCTGAGGTGTAAAGTACAACCTGAGAGAATATGAAGATGCTCAGCATTCCTCCAGCCCAGTGGTTCTCAAACGTTTTTTAGTCACGACCCCCAAGATAACATAAGTTTGTGTTTGTGACCCCCCAGTTTGAATTTTTAATATCTCATTAGTAGTAACTGTGTTGTTCAGGCATTAATGTGTTAAAAATGAATGTGTTAATTCCACAGATTAGTCTCTTTACATTAACACGTTCATTTTCTTCTTCTGAATGAATTTAATGTATTTTTAACAAATGAAGGTAAAAAAACAAAAGAAAGTAATTTAAGAAAGAGCAAAAAAGAGTAATAATAAAAATCATAACATTAACACGTCCGACAAAGGAGTGGGAAGAAGTATGCACTTTTAATTTTGACAGCCCTAATACACATTTATTAGATAAATGTAGGCTTTATTTTATTTTAATTTTTTACAATGATCTGGCGACCCCCTGAAATTATCTTGGGACCCCCATCGGGGTCCCGACCCCCAGTTTGAGAACCACTGCTCTGGCCCACTCTAGTTAGATGGCCTCTCGGCTCTACAAGCCAGTCAGAATTTTATCCAGTTTCTACGTAGAAACTGAGGAACCAATAGTCCTACAGCTAAGAATTTACATCAACGTGCCTCCTCACTGCCTGCTGCCTGCAGGTGAGTCAGTCTGAACAGGAAGCTGCACGGAACCAGACTTATTTACTCATTAGAGCTGCTTCCACTGACGCAAGACTCAGTATCAGCAAGGAGAAAAGCATAGATGATATTTTGTTGTTGCTAAACGTCTTCATGCACTCCAAGCATCTGAGGAGCTGAAGATCCAGCAGTTTGATTGCACGGGCACAGGTCAGAAATGTGTGCAAACTGTGGAGCTGAAGGACAGACTGACAGACTGGTGAAGCCTGGAGACCAAACACTGGGTGCAACCTAAGCTCAGCCAGTGTTTCCATCTGTTTGCGTCTGTCCTTCTCTCTGTGCTCACATGTAGTGAACTTAAATACAGCCAAATGTCCAATAAAGCTGCTGTCATTTACATATTTCTCTATTTCTGTTGTTGGACATGAGAACGCGCATGAAATAGTGACTGAAATGCAGCTTATTAAGACCCCGGCAGTCACTCCAGAGACATTTACCAGCTGCAGCTCTGCACTGCTAACAAGCATGATCTGCTTACACATGAGCTAAAACCACCGGCTGTGCAGTGAATTTTCCCATATTTCCATGTAAAATTCCTCATCCCACACACTTATTTACTTCTTTTTATGACTGTTTCTTCATACATATAGATTAAAAACTCCTTCTAAATGAGTTTATAATGTGTCCTGTTACAACTATAGAGATTGAAAGTCATTGACAGTGTTATCATATTTTGTTCTATCATTTATCAAAGGTCACTTTTTATCTGCATCAGTTAGACATTAAACACTCCCAGTTATGTATTCAGTTTGTGGTTTTAAAAGCTGAGCTGTTCTGCAAAGTAATCAATCCACAAGTCGCAGGTTTTTTGTTCAGCTTCTCGTCATAGGGCCAAAACAAGCTGCTATACGGTGTGTTTTCAGACTAGTCTGGAGGTGGCACAGTCCTGCCTCGTTACTGGAAACAAGTCGGAATATTTCATAGGTGACGAGAGACATTTTCTGTCTCGGTTTTCTGTGACCCCACCAGAGATCAACAATACCAGCAACAGCAGCAGCAGCAGGGGTTGAGAAATTTCACTCAATTATTAATTTTTAAACAGACTGTTCTGCTATCTGTTTATTCATTTATAGATGCTGCTCTAAGGTTCCTGGACAGAATAGCGGAGGAGCTTGAGCTACCCATAACAAAGATTGAGGTGTGTGTCACCTGATGGTTGTTTAATCCGTGCTGAAAACAGCTGTACACATGTTGTCGAGCCATAACAGATAAAAAGCGTTCCTATCCGTCATGTCCTCTCCCTTCTTCAGGTCTGTCCAGGCAGAGTTGTGTCGATCATGACATGGGAAGGGACGAAACCCACGTTGAAATCCGTCTTACTGAATTCCCACACCGATGTTGTGCCTGTTTTCCAGGTATGGCGTCCGCCTCCGTTCGCGGCGTTACAATCCTGTTTTCACCTGTAATGCACATGAAAAAAATAGATTTGATATCAATCTCTTCTCCAGGAACATTGGAAATACGATGCTTTCAGTGCTTTCAAAGATGCAGAGGGCAACATTTATGCCCGGGGATCACAGGACATGAAATGTGTAACTATACAGTGGGTATAAACTGCCTTGACAACTTGTTTTATTAAACAGGATTTGTGCTCTAGTGTTGTTGTGAGCTTCACTTGTGTTTATGTTCTATGAGAAACACCTGTTTTAACTCCCGCTCACTCAGCCTGCATTCTGTCAGTTCACACTCCGTTTCTTGTTGCTGTCACATATCTGCTTTGTCTGCTGTTGTTCTCTGTAGGTACATCCAGGCAGTCAGAAGGCTGAAGGCGGAGGGATGGAAACCGATGCGTACTGTACATTTAATGTTTGTTCCTGGTATGATATTTCATTGCTTCCTATCGCTGCTTGTAATTGTTCATGCAGACATGCAGGCACTGACTTGACAACCTCCTCGCTTTAGCTTTTGTACATAATGTTGTTATGACTCAGCCACATGCATCACTTCTATGTTTGATAAAGTCGCCCCACATGTAGATGAGTTGAAAAGAAAGACAGTAAATACACATTTATCAGTGATCACAAAGGGTGGACATAGAAGTAACGCTGCAGTTTGCGATCTTGTAGTATGATGATGCACAAAACAAACCAACAAAACACATTCATTTGGCCAAATGAGTAGAACCACCAGAGCTGCCTCCAGATTGCAATAAAACCCCCAACACATCCTGGAATTTGTTCAGTCTTCAATAGGAGTGAAGACAGGACGCATCAGATCTTTATCAGCGGGTTCACTGGGTGGTAAAACCGACTGTACGTGTCGTATAATGACATTTTATCTCCGCTGATAATGAGACAGCAGGACTTGGTGGAGCTGGAACAATGGCTTTAATGTGATGTTTCCGTAAGAGTCGGTACAGATGGTACAAGACCTTTTTCATTCAGATTCAACCGCTGCTCAACATGTGGGTAATAGTGGTGTTTTGTCTGTTCGCCACACAAAGGCTTTGATTCACGTCTCTGTAGATTGAAGTGAAACAAAACCCCATTCAGCACAAATCAGCGCTCTGAGCACTGGTTTGGGAAGTCTGGTGACATTACAGTATTGCTCACACACAGCTCCACCCGGCATGAGCAGGTTCGCTTTAACGATCGACAACAACAGTGAGGATTTCATTAGATCTGTGCACACGCGGTTGTAGCTGATGCCAGGTGTGAGACGTTTGACAAACGACGATGAATAAAATATGCATGTTATTTTCCTTTTCAGACGAGGAAGTCGGAGGTCACAAGGGAATGGAAACATTTGTGAAGCATCCAGGGTTTCAGAAATTAAACATTGGCTTTGCCCTTGATGAAGGTAAATAAATAACTGTTGGCTGCGTTTTTCAAAAGTTAATGAATGAAAACACTGACGGCGCCTCGGTGGAATAGTGAGTTAAAAAACTGGGTCATTTGTTGAGTTTAAATCATGCCTGCAGACACTTTTCCTATCAAAGATATGTTAAATTGACACCTTAAACAGTTCAAGTTAAAAAGAAAAACAAAATAATTTGGCTGGATTTAGCTGCGGGTAACCATAGCAACAGCACTGGTGAAGTTGCTAGTGATGCTAAGCTAACTGACCACAAATAAACTTTCACGTAGGATAAAAATGTACACTTTGTTTTCATTATTATTTTAGTATGAGATTCTCTAAAGTGCTTACAGGTAAAATAAAGGATTTAGAGGAAGTAGTTGTGGCACCTTCGGCCTCCACCTCATCCCCACATCGAGACTCTTGTCAGACATTTCCACTGGTTTTTGGCAGGTAGCAGATTTAATGCAGATGAATGCAGGACTGAATGATATGACTTAAAATAAAGTTTTTCTTTTTGTACCTAAAGTGTTTTGTTTGGACCTCTGAAGCCGTTATGGCACACAGGAGAGGTGCACTGTGCTGCAGTATTTAATGTATGTTTTTATGTGGTCTCCAGGAAGACTAGCAGGGCACAGCCAATGGGAATCCTAGAAGATAAACGTAAATAAACACAAAGACTCGATACAGTTAATGCTCCGTGTCTTAACTCTGAAGGTGCCCAAGAGGAACTTTTCATGAAGCAGAGGAGCTGACTGGTTATTACTTGTGGTTGTACAGATAGTTACAGCCATAATAACCAGTAACCATAACAATATCCTGAACTGCTGCACTTTGGTGCTTGTACAGTTTACTGAAACTTGTAGTAAATATCAGCCTAAAAAAATCAACCTATTGTTAGACCCGATTCTTTAGTTGGAAGCCCAAGAACAAGCCGGAGAAATCTTCAGTTCTCAGATGCAGAATTTATTTAGGTCACAGGTAAAGTTTTGCAGCGCTGGAATTCAGAG
>NW_007577741.1:377073-392255 GCF_000690725.1 Stegastes partitus
GTCTCATTTTTCTGCATGTGTTCTGTAGGTCTGGCCAATCCTGGAGAGGCCTTCACTGTGTTTTATGGAGAAAGGAACCCCTGGTGTGAGTACAAAACACAGATCAGTTTCAAAGAATTTCATATTTCAATTTAGCGCTTTTAAACTCTAAACATGAACGATTTCTGCTTTCCAGGGATCACGGTCCACTGCCCAGGCAGTCCAGGTCATGGATCTAGGTTTGTGGAGAACACAGCTGCTGAGAAGCTGGTAAATGCAGAGTTTTATAAACCTGTTGTTACAAGGACTTATCGAAGGTGTCAATGACAACACCTGTCTTTTCCCTTCCTTACAGCGGCACGTCATCAACTCCTTCCTGGACTTTAGAGAGAAGGAGAAGCACAGGTAAAACTGTTCACATTCTCATATATTTTGATATATTTTGTCATTAATACACTGTTTTGGAGTTAGCTGGAGGTGATGTGTTTTTAAAAATGTATAATGCTTCACTAGATGATCTGCTTTTTGTGTTAATTTTAATCAAATCTGCAAGTTTCATGGATTCTATTCACGAAGTCCCAGTATGAAAGTTGCTCTCTGTGCTTCTTATAATGCATGGGCTATTAATAATATGCTGAAAGCTTCTTGCAAAATCTGTAAATTGTACATTTTGACGATTCCAACTGTGCAGGAGGTGTTTTTTCACTTGCTCGTGGGTCTATTTGTGGCTGCTAACATGTTTTAATGAACCATCTGTACAGTAAAAATGCCTAATTCATGTTCAAAGCCGAAAAAACGTGAAGCAGCCTTGATTTATGGACGACACTGCTGCAGGAGTAATCTCCCACCTGCGCTGAGGCATATTTAACAGGGCACTAACATTAAAAATGAAGCGAAACTCATGAAATAGTGATGCAATTAAGCAGGCCGTAAACATGCGTGCAGATGTTTACACTTAGCAATATGGTTTTTTTATGCCCTAATCTCTGCATTCGAGTCACTTAGGCTCTTATTATAGGGACATGCTGGAGCACTTTAATTCACAGCTGGTTCATTGCTTAAGTTTATTCAGGTGTTTAAAAAAAAAAAACTTATAAACTCAACACAACCAGCTCACTTTAGCTTCAAATGCCAGTCTCAGAGCATTGCCTCTGATTCATTCTAAAAAGTACCAAGTTACAGAATCCTCCCCTACAGAAGATCAATGAAATTATATGGATAGTTATGGATTAAAAAATACTTTCAGTGGTTATTTGAAAGAGATATCAGGTAGCAGCCTTTGTGTCACAGAGCGATAAGAGAGATTTTTAAAAAAACAACAAAACCAAAGAATTTTGTTTAAGTTCTTGAGGACTAAACTAAACATCAGATAGATGCTAGATGTAGATAGAAAGTTGAAACTGGGTTTTTATTTTAGAATCAAGTCCTTTGAGGCCAAAAAGCGACTGGTTGCCATCACTTTTCTGTCTGTGTTGGATTATGGAGATACGGTATACATGAGTGTTTTAGATTCAGTTTATCACAGCTCTTTAATGTTTATCACCAATTTTAAGTCTTTTACTCGTCACTGTTTGTTGTACTCTCGTATTGGACGGTCAGATTTGACCACACGACGAACAAAAACTGGCATATTTTACTTTATAAATGTATTTCAGGCTTGCTTCCTTGTTGTTTACATGTTTTTCATTGTACAAAAGCTGCACGTGGTGACAGTCTGTGGTCCCAGGATCTGTTGTGACTGTCTGTTCCCAAGGTTAGAACTGAACGGGGAGAGAAAGCTTTTAAATTGGCTGCTCCCTCTACCTGGAACACTTTACAAAAAGACCTGAAACTGCATGAGCTGGTTTCTTTAAACACTTTTAAAGTGTTTATAAATGACTTGGAGGCAAAAACATCAGTCTGTAGATGGTTTGAAAGATGGTTATTTTTGCTAGTTATGTTGTGGTTTCTGCTGATAAGTTTGTTTCTTATCTTTTAATCGTAATTTCACCGTGTTTAATGAGTATGATGTTTGTGTGGATGTTGGGAAAAAATGTGATATTTCAATGTTATAGAAGCACAGTTGTACTTAAGACTTTATTGGACTGTAATTGCTCTAATGTCACCACCTCCTGTGTGTGTTTCAGGCTGAACACCAGTGAATGTTTCACGCTCGGCGATGTCACCACAGTGAACATGACCATGGTCAAAGGGGGCGTGGCCTACAACGTCATCCCAGCTGAGATGGACGTCAGCTTTGACCTCAGAATACCGCCTACAGTGAACCTACAGGTGGGGAAACATGCACGTTGATGTTGAAACGTCTGCGATGAGCCCTCCAGCTCAGCGTTAACGCAACATGTTTGCACTTCCAGGACTTTGAAAAGCAAATCAAGCAGTGGTGCAAGGAAGCAGGAGACGACATCACTTATGAGTTCGCTCAGGTGAGTGTACATTACACTCAGTCATAGAACTGCTGTTTGTTCTGTTTGTTAAATCAACTAAAGCTTCCGTCATCTGTTACAGAAACACATGAACCAGAACATCACATCGACGGATGAGAAGGATCCTTGGTGGAGCGCCTTCAGTGACGCCTGCAAGGCAATGTGAGTGGACTAAAGCATGCTCCGTGTGTTTTTACCTTTTACTGAAACATCTAATAAAAACAAAAGTAAATGTTGCTTAAACCTAAATTTTGGCTCCATGTGCACATGCAGCTGCCTTCATCTGTTTTTAAACGGTGTGTGCATAAAGTTTCTGTCAAACTTTGTACAGTAATATTACTGATGAGCAACTTAATGCTCAGATATGACAACAGTCTGCTGTATTAGTGGATCATAAAATAGGATTTTTGCATTTCCTATTTTGCTTATAGAACCGTTTTAATACATTTGCACCATGAGTCTTCACACAACAATGCTTCTTCTAGTGTCTGGAAAGAACTGCTTAGTAGACGATTACTCGCTGCAGCATCTGTGGGAAAGCTGATTGCTGTTATTTTGCATTTTACTGGAGATATGCAAGAGCTTTTGGTTGCAACGTGCTCTAACATTGCTTATAGAACCTTTAGGACACATAAATGTTGCCCCCGTACAACCCAAGTCTCATGTTCACATCTGTGCTGCAGGAATATGACTTTGGAAAAGGAGATCTTTCCAGCTGCCACAGACAGCCGCTTCATCCGAGCGGTGAGTATAAAAACTGGGTACTGATAGGAAATGTCCTTCCTTTAACATCCAGAGTTTTCATTCATCCATCGTAGCAGTTGACATCAGTGGCAGCTCCTGTGTCTGAATTCTGTTTGTTTAATGAATTTAGGTGGGTATCCCAGCTATTGGCTTTTCTCCGATGAACCGAACGCCCATCCTGCTGCACGATCACAACGAGTATCTGAATGAGCACGTCTTCCTGAAAGGCATCACGGTGTACGAGCGGCTCATCCCAGCTCTCGCCGGTGTTTCTGCCTTTCCTGACGAGGCTTAGACGGAGCCTTCGTTTTTAATCCTCCCTAAAACATATTTCACTGGTGATCTGAATATTTAACTTGAGGAATTTGCAGAGATGACCAAAGAATAATAACGTGTATATCATTAAGCCAAACTGAGCACTTAGCCTTTGGTACTGTTGATTTTTTTTTTTATGATTCTCAGGATATAGTTGCAGTAAGCTTTGCATTACTCAGTATTGCAGCAGGTTTTAACACCATACTTACTGTGTGTGGACATAGTTGATTGAGTGCGCCTGTGTGTATGAAGTCCTAAAGGAGCATCACCTGTTGTGTAAACCATGTTTTCATTCCTGTGTAATATAATCTACTTAAGAGTATTTGAAGAAGACTTTTACTGATAGACACCTAATCGCCACATTTTAAATTTAGCCTAATTTTAAAATGATGATACCACAGATAGAAGCTTATTTAATAAACTTGAATTGAATAAATATATTTGTTCATCACTTTCTTTGTCATATTTTCGGGTACGCAGGCTGTGTGTGTGTGAGACGCCACGCTGACATGCGATTTGAATCGGACCGATGAACGAGGAACCGAATTAGAGCTGTTATGGTGGAAGATTTCCGCCTGCCTACGGCAAAGACATTTAACCTCCAACCAACCATCTGCTCCAAGGACGGGCGATATAATTTACTGTAACTACACCAATGAAACACTGAATCCATCAGTGCAGTTTATCACAAAGTGCACCCCAAAATTACCGTTATGTAGTGCATTTGCAGAGTCCAGCCTACGTACCAAAACACTTTCCATCAGATGTTAACAGTGAGAATGAGAACCAAAGCTGGTATTTAACAACACAACGCGATGAAATATAGCCACACAAGCGACACAGGTCTGTGCACAGCTTTGGTGCAGATGAAATATCTTGACTTCGGCTTGGTGGCTTCGATGAGGCTGACGGTGGAACAACATGAAAGTTGATTGGATTTTCTGACTTTTCTTTGGACCTTGTCGCGGACCAAGCAGTCAAAGCACAAAAACGCAAGTTTAAAGTTTACAAAAGACACATTTATTTTCTCCAACGAAAAATACATTTAAACCGAAAGTACTGAAATCCGAGTTGTAGGGCCCTTTAAAAGAGGTCAACAAAATATAACTCTACTGAAAAATACGGCTCGCAAAACTGGACATTAACTCAACTAACAGAGCTGCCAGGCTGAGACGCTGGGGCAATAGATATACCCGCTGATCAGCCCACATTGAACGCATGGGGAGGAACTATATAGGCAACAACTAAACCCATAGACTGTATAAAAGATGGACGTAGCTACCGTGACGTCACCCGTTGGTTTCTGCACTGAGAACATGAAGCCAGAGTTTTGCTACTTCTTGGTTGACATCTTGGATTTTTGGAGCCAGTGACGCAAAAAAAGTCGGAGGGGGGCGGAGCCATAGGAGCAGCGATTGGTCAGACAGATTGAGAGGCGGGCCCTCTCTGCCCCGCCCACATTTACCGCCTTCTGCTCGCTTCATCTGTATGGTCGCTGCCGACTGTCAATCAAGCCAGCCACGCCCCTTGCCCCACAAAATGTTGACGATTTTTCAAAATTTCAGTATTGATTTATTTTCAGATTGGCCACCTGATCTCTGGAATTGACCATGAAAACTAATAAGAAAAAAATTCTGAGCTGTATTGCGGTATTTCGTGATCTGTGATCATTTCTTTTCCAATTCCAGTCTATGGGAGCCAGGGCTTTTTGGAGCCAGCAACTAGCGGATGTAGTGATATTGCAGGTTTTTGACGCTTCCAGGTTGGCTTCATTTTTCAGGGCTGGTTGCTACGTCCATCTTTTATACAGTCTATGACTAAAACTAATACAACGAAACCCAAATCCCCCCGATGATGTCAGAGCTCTTGGTCTGGTCTGTGATAGGACCTTCAGAAAAAAGCTCCGCCCTCAGTCTCCAACCAGGAAGTGCCGCGCAGCAGTAGCCAGGTAACTCAAAGAAAAGAGAAATGAATTAATAGCAAAATGACAAACAATGTAGACTAAATGTCTAGAAAACAGTGTTGTCAAAGTGTTCACAAACCAATTTTTAGTGTGTGTGAAGTGACTGTAACTCAAAGTAACTGAACATGTGGTGATGGTGTTTGTCAGTGTGTGGACCTTCTGCGTGGCTGTGTGGCCATCACAGGTATTAAAAAAAACTCAAACGTCCGGTATTTGGGATCATAAACTAATGAGATTCCCATGAGCCTCATGCTGCCGGTCTAATGTAAGGCGGCGCTCATGCAGACCTGCTCGGCGTGTGAGCGTCATCGCATGTGAGGATGTTAGCATGCTGACGTCTGCATCCTGAGCCTAAGTGCAGCTTCATGGAGCTAATGCAGCTGTACGAGTCTCATATTTAATATTGCAGTCAAATCTAAAATATTTATCAGAATGCTTAATTTGATATTGTTCAGAGATAATAACTGCATTAACAGACAAAGCCTAGAGTCACTGTGTGTGTTTTTATATTAGACCACTTAAACAGGAGGTTATTTGCATTATTATTATTTCTTTTAGCAGAACTTGCTTTAACTTCGATAAAATGGAGAACACTTGTAAACAAGGATGTTGTGAAATGGAGGTGCAATAAGGGAGATGGAGAAATTAAAAATTTATTTGGATATCTTACTGTTTACATGAGTTAAAGGTCGGTCTCATCCACAGTTCAGGTCTCTCCGGAGTTGTCGTCCAATTAACGGTGCACGGCTCTCCGAGGGGGACTGGCAGGAAGACTGTGCAGTCAGTAATTAGTCTTCTCTCTCCCCAGGACATGACAGCAGTATTAGCACATGGGGCCGTCGGGGAGACGAATAAAAGCTGAACCCACATCCTTCCTCCCAGAGGGGGCAGGAGTAGGTGCAGTCATCCTGTCGGGTCAGCTGTCGAGCATCTGAACGCCTGGCTGAGGCAAAGCATAGGGGCTGTTAAACAGTTTATCAAAGACAAGTTCCCTGTTCCAGGATTTCAGGAAGGCTTGTAATGAATGTGGTGCGGCAAAAACACTGCAGCCAAGTCTTTGTGTTTCCAGGCCAAAGACAGTCATTTGTGTACATATTGTTTCTCTGGAAATAAAAATGGCCTGACAGCTGCTGCACTCTATGTAGGTCTTGCTTCCCTGGTCAGAAGTCAGAATCCAGTGACTGAGGCAGGGTGAGGTGGGGATTCAAATCTTGGTCAGGGAAAAAAAAAAAAGCCTTGGCAGGGAGCTTGCCTTCATCGGGAGATTAAACATGATTGATGCGGGTCTCCACACACCCCGCTGTGGGATTATTATTATACTACACAAATAGCTCTCAAAGACGTATCGGAATTAGGCGACTGACTTCTGCTTTTAATGCCTGCGAGCAATGAAATTAAACAGATCACCATACACGGAGAGGAGGGGAAAAAAAATTCAGAAACAGTGTGTGAATCCACAGAATCAGTTTCCGTCTCGCTGCCCGTACAGCAGCTTTGTTGTACATCTCAGTGTTGAGTCTCACTTCTATGGTATCTTGCTTCTGGCGAGAGCTGTTAATATTCACAGATGCTGCAGTGTATGAAGGAACATCCGCGGTGTAAATCTTACAGCTGAATGGCAGCTCGCTCTGCTCGGCTCTCCTGCACTGCAGCTACAACTGTCCTCTGGTGGTAATTAGCCCAAACCTTCTGCAACGGCCACAACACCGTTTCTTAAATGAGGATTAATTGTAGTCTGTCAGAGGTTTCCGCTCCGTAGTAACTATAATGCGGGCAGTGCATTTTATTGTCCTTATGCTCTGTCTGTGGAGATTCTCAGTCAATCAGGTCACGGCAATCCTCGGAGCTTCACAAGAAAGCGACTTCACTTTGCTTTTGGGTTCTTTTGCACAGTTTTTTGATTCTATTTCACATAACTTGGGCTATTTATTTTGAGTGTTGCAAAGCCTGCAGAGGGTTGAATGTATTAGATGGTGATGGAGGTTTCTCAGACTTTTAGTTTCAACACGATAGATGTGAGTGACTCTACTTTAATATAAATATATACATTTGGGGATTTCTATACTATAAATGGGTTGTAAATAAATTTCTACAGATATTTTCTCTTGATAGAATGCATGTAATTATCTTATCCAACCATGCATTTTACACTCTGTTGTTTATTTCCCTGTATTTCCGAACCCTTTCAGCTTATATAGAGCATGTCTAAAAGGCCTGGCCAACACAACGTGCGTTACATCATTTCGTGGTCTGCCATTGCCAGAATTATTTCTGTGCTGTGTGATTTTTTTTCTTCCTGTGCAGCACAGCGATGGCTGTCTTGAATATCACCATTGCAGTCTGGAGCTCTAATGTGTGTTCTCTATAGATGTTTGACGCAGGCTGGACACGAGACATAAGCATGGCCTTGTGAATAACATACACAGCAGCATACGTGGGCAGAACGTGGAAATAGATGCACACAAGTGAGACGAATATCGTTCCTCCATTTCACTCAATCCAAACATCACCAAAATGAAACGCAGCCATCGTTGATGTTGTTCACGTCTGTCAAAGTCAAAATGTCTGCTGTGAGAAAGGTTCACTCTTAGATTAAAAATACAATAAAAGCAAATTGGAGAGTGGTCTGAAACTGAAGAAAGACACAATTAAGAATTTATTTCATGCTTTTTATATAATATTCTCTTTTAAAGCTTGTTTTTTTGACCTGTTATTTATTTTTGATGCTCTCTGTAGGTCTCCTTCAATTCCTAAATGTCCTTAAATTATTGAACACATCTATTATGCATTTGTATGTAATAATGCAAAAAGGTAGCTGCATGTGTGCACGTCCCATCCTAATCCTATATTTAGGTCTGGTGCAGGTTCATCCAGCATATGGGACTGAAAAAAGCAGTTTTCTTGAAGTGCTCACCTCTGAGGACTACACGGTAGGATCGACTCGTCAGATGTTCTATCAGATGTCAGTCACACGAGAAACCTGCTCAGAAGTTGTTGAACATGGAGGTGTGAGGCAACTTTACATCAGCTGTAGAAACTACAGTTGATGAAATAACCAAGAAACGCACAAACCCGTCTCATTAAAATACAAGCATTAGACAAACAAGCATGATGGGACCCGTAAACTAATATGTAGTTGAACAACCCTTTGAAAAACTGCTATCAAGTGTTTTCTGTAACTCTCAGTCAGACTTCTGCACCTGTTGACAGGTATTTAGATTTCACTGCTCATCAGTGCTCTCATTTTTCTGGGACAGTATTTTTTATTTTTTTTAAATTATTATTTTCAACTAAAATTCCAACGCAATTTCTTATTTCACTAAATTATAATTTTGCAAATTTTTATTTATTATTACTTTTTTCTGTTTCTTGTTATTTGAGTGAATTTTGCCTTTTCTTTAATGGAAGGGGATGAATAAATCTGAGGACGACTGTCGGTCAGTCCATCATGGGGCCAAAGTGCCTGGATTTAAAGAAAAAGTAGAAAAACAATAACAATATTATTTCTTGATATATTTTGTTATATTTCTGACTTGTCTGATGATTTTTCTTCTCAGATGTGTAAATTCTTGTATATATTTGCTCTATTATTTTTTGTTGTTATTATTATTTTTTTCTTTCTATAGTTATTTCACTTTATTCTTTATTCTCCTATTTCTATTATTCTCCTTGCTCATTCATAGGGCGACACCAACAGCCCAAACCAAATTCCTGTGTACGTACTGAGCCATTAAAGCTGATTGTGATTCTGATTGTGATTCTGAAGTGAATTTTGTGACATCTGACACCTCGTAGATGGTTGGTGATGCTGCCTTGGGGAAGTGAAGCAGCAGTTTCCTAATTCAATGTATTCAAGAACACTATAAGACTTCTATTTGCATCCATGGATGCTGGATAAGATAATGGACCCCCGGGGGCCTGAGACGTGTAAAATGGCTCCACCTCTTCCACATAAGAGCAGGAACCCTGCCGGATGGAAAACACAGGATGTGAATCTGCTTTTGTTTCCTTTTCAATCTGCAAGTGCAGCAGAATCCTCGGATGCTGGTGTTTGTTCAATCACCAAACCTGAACTTCTGTAGGTCACATTGGAGATGAACAAAGACTCAACAACAGACCAACGCCAAAGGTGTGAAGCAACACACTATTTAACACATTAAAAACCACCAGAGAAGGCCTGAGATGGAGCTCATGTTCTCTAACCGTCTTCACTATTCTGTGGTCAAACATTTAAACTGTTCACTGTGTTTTAAAGAATGTTCTCTGTGCAGCAGTTTTCACATGAAGGAAAACTTACACAGAGGAAAATATTAGACTGGATATGGTTGACATCCAAACCTACTCAAAACTAAACAACTCATGTAAAACAAACAAACAAACACACTCTAAAACAACAACAACAAAAATTCACAACAACAACAACAACAAAAATTCAGTAGGAAAAAAAGGGAATTTTGTCACATTTAATTACTGTAAAAATAAAATAAGATTTAAAAAAGGTTGAAAAAAAAGGACAAATACGTGTAATCTAATATATATATATATTAAGATTTACATACATAGTAAAACTATCTAATTGGTCCCACATTGTAAAAGAGCAAATTACTGTTTGTGAAAACACTTTTTTTGTTTTTGTTTTTTGTGGATACTATTTCCAGTTTTGGCCATTTTTAATTATTTTTTTTTGTGGGGGATTAATGTGTAAATTAAGCCTTTTATAGTTTTTTTTTTTTTTTTTTTCACTATTCTACCAGTCAATATCCTTAATTTAACAAAACTGTAAAAAAATTTAAATAAAAAAATTTTAAAAAAGCAAAAAACAAACCTGTAAAATAATAAGTTTGAAAAAAAATATATACCATTTTTCAGTTCCTAATATACATAATTTTATCTTTGCAATAATATCTGTAAAACTATATATTTGTTTTAAATATAGTAAGAAAAATATGTCAGGTTCAACAGAACGAATTACTGTTTGTAAAAATTCAAATTTTTCAATGATTTGTGATTTTATCTTCTGTGATTTTCCAGTTATTATCTATAATTTATCAAAACTGGGACAAATCTGTAAAATAGGAGTCCGTTGTTTATTGTTGTTATTAAACACATTTCTTTTACAGTGTACTTTTAATCGAATCCTGTGATTTTCTATTTAGAAATGTCAACAGTCCATGCTAAAATGTGTTTTCTGTAGTCTTTTATATATATTTGAATCTTTTAAAGGTCATGTAGGGGACTTTAGTGCCATTAAACGCAGACTAGTTTGCAAATGAAGATATTTTAACTGTCAAATCGTGGGTAAACTGAGTGAATTAACAAAATCTTCAGGCTAATTATGACTATTTTTGGATTTTGTTGTACTATGTGCCGTGTGTTGGTGCATCTGGAAGCCCTGGAGGCCTGGCTGGTGAATCCCCAGTCTTCACGTTTGGTAGCATTCAGGGACTCTTGAGCAAACCCTTGAGAAGTGTGCTGCTCAGAAGCTCAGGCAGTCCTGGATGAAAATAAATAAATAAAAAACCCTAAAATTTATGGCACTGACAATTCCCACGTGGCTCCGCAGAGATAAATAAAGACAAACTAGATGCTTCTGCTGCTCCTCTGTTGCCTGGTGAGCGTGAACGCGCCTCCACGGTGCTGCTGATGAGAGAGAGAGAGAGAGAGAGAGAGAGAGGGCTGTCGTGGACGCGCCGGCCTGTGTGATTGTGGTGTTGGTGGTGGTGTCGGTGTGTATCCGAGAGTGTGTGTGTGTGTGGGAGCAGGAGGGGAGACTCTGCAGTGTCTTGGCAGCTGCATTATAGCATCTCCCACCGTCCGCGGAGCGTCCACGGCCAATGCCTGCCTCCTCCTCCGCGTCCACCTGACAGCGCAAAAAACCGATATGAAGTGAAGCCGAGCCGGACTCTTCGCTATCCGTGTGCCCCCCTCCCCCGGAGACGGTCCGGAGCGCTTCATTCACGCACCAAAAACCCCCGTGACGAGAATCTTTAATGGAAAATGGCGATAGGCGAAAGGTCTTGCAGCAGCGTCTGCTTGGTATCTCTCCAGATTATCTTGATGCTCGGCGCGTCGTGGCCTGGAGCGGAGGGGCTCACGTTCCCACAGCAGTACACGTAAGTACCACAACCCCGGCTGGAAACAACAGCCGGGATCCGAGGGGAGACAACTTTGGGTTTGACCACTCAGCTGTGCCGCCAGGAGACACTTCATTCAGCCTGTTTTTGTGTTGTGTTTTTTTTTCCTCTTCTGCTGTTACATAATTTGACAGAGCTGCCGATTACATCAATGTAAAGGCAGGATGCTTAAAGAGCAGGAAGGTGTAGTCCACACTGGAGGAGTGTTGATTTGCCAGGTCGGGCTACAGATCAGTTCAAATGTGTTGCATCTCTTCCCCATCACCATATGATGCCTTCATGGGGCTGCACATTATCCTACATCCATCACTTCTTCTTCTCTCCTGGAGGGCTGCTGGTAAAAATAACACAATGAGAAGCCAGTGAAGTTAGAGGTGCTTTTAATGAGTTACCAGATAGTTGGAGCGTTTTATGTCTGTGCAGTCATAAAACTGCTTCTTCCCCCTGCTGTTCTTAGATTCTTTTCCACGCAGGCTTTGCAAAAAAAAACCCAATTTGGTGGAAACACTCGCCTTCGTTACAGCCTCTTGAGTAAATCCAGTAGTACTACGCCTACTATGTTGCACAGGAGAAGAAAGGTGTGGTTTTTTTTTCTTACTGTGCAAGCCTGCTTGAAAGCTCCATCAGAATTTCCCCGTCTTTTAATCAATCTCGTGTTTGGTTTTTCACCATTCTTAACCTTTAACCCGTTACTGTTAAGTACAGCTGGCACTTAAGTTGAGCCTCCAGTTATCTGGGCCCACCTCCAGGCTCAGCAATCAGGCTGCTCTGGAGGGAGGAACAGGCCAGATGGTCCACTCATCTTCGGGGCACACGGTGAAGCATTTCTGGCCAATCACAACTGGAGATCCGAGGTGTATTTACCAATTAGAAAGCGGGTCTATAAATCAGTGAGGTGTGGGGGCGTGCATATGTGTGTGTGTTTATGATGAATTGGGTTATTTCAAGTAGGGTATAGCTGCTGCTGCCGCCTCCTCCTCCTCCTCCTCCTCCTCCTCCTCTTCTGCTGATATTTCTGCTGAGTGCTTTGAAACAACTACATCGCCCCGTGCCCTGGGTCTGTTCATGTAAGCTAAATGAAGCAGAATGGCTACGCTGAAGAACAGCATCTCTTTCCAATTAAGAATTAATACTGCAGCAGTGAGGATTTATCCCCCTTGTCCCTCGCTCACTTCGCCTTTTTTCGCTCCCACCGCTTCTGTCTCGAGTCTGCCCGTCCCTACCCACGGACAGATCGACAGATAGATTGATAGCTTGATCGATAGATGGATGGATTGACAGATAGATCTCTCGTCTACAAATGTGCCTCACCAAGTACATTCTAGAAGCGATGTGACTGCTGCCTTGATGACATCTCTGAGGCTGGAGGTTTGCATCCTGCTTCCCTCATATTTTCAGGTTTAGGCCACATCTGGTTCAGTTTGGTTAAGTCTGATAATTAATTTTCAGTACAGATTAGTCTGTTGATTACCGTTTCGATTGATTAGATTTTTCTCAAACAGGAAACTTCACCGCGAATTTGCATCAAAGCACGATTCATTGCTTTCACGTGGGAACAAATCAGAGTGTTTCTAAGCTCAGGATGCATGTTTACAGGATTTATTCTAAGACGACGCTGGTGGAAGTGATGCAGTTCAGTGAAAACTCCCCTTTTCCTCCACGTTATAGCATCCAAACTCAGTTTCTCTCATCTGTTCCAACAAATTTCAGACGTACATATTGTAAGTCGTTGCATCTATTGTCGTTAGGGTTGGGCCATATGGGTGATGCTGGTGTAATGTTAGGGGATGATATGAAACTGAAATATCGTGAGATAGATCCGAATATTGTGGTGGTGATGAGACCAAAGAAACTGGCTGCAAAGTTTTATGTTGCAAAGCAGCTCTACTTTACTTCTGTGGATACTGTGCACTGTTATACTCAGGATTTGTGCGCCTATTTCCATTTGAAATGCCTTTGATTAAACTGTCAGCAAGCAATTTACAACTTATGCACTATTGATTTTGGTACCATATAGCTTTAATGCGCATCAAAAACAGCTGCTTGGGAAAGGAATTGTTCTTCTTTCATTTGCACCAATAAAGTTGTGCAGTTTTGAAGTATTTTGTCTAGTGTCAAGTATATCCTTATCGCAAATCTTCTCATTTATATCGTGATAAATATGTTTGGCCATATCACCCTGTCCTCATTGTAGTGCATGTTTTGGATGCAATTTTATGGAATAAAGTACAAACAGTGTGTAAAGCTGTTAAATATTCGCACCACCTGACTAGATTTAAATGAAGCTCATACAGAGACACAGCAGTAATTCTGATTATAGACACGATACATTTGCTGATTTGCATGACAAGTGCTTTTCCACGAGAGTACATTTCATTTCTAGTGTTTATGTACCTTCACAGTAAGCAAAATGTTTAATACAGCACTAAAGATCTGCCATCGCCTCTGCAAAATGGTTTGTGAAATGCAACACGTGTGCAGCAGCGAAGAGAAGAAAAAGCCCGTCTTACTCTCAAGGTCACTAATAGTGTCGTCGTAGAGCTTTTCTGTCTTTTGTGTCTTGGAAAATTTTTAGCATTCAAGGAAACGTGCATTTCAGGCTTCAGCGGATGTTGTTTTTAGACAGTCCTCGTTTTATTGAAATCTACATAATGCAGGACTGGAAGGACATGAATGGGTGTTTTTTTTTTTTTTGGCTTAAAAATGAGGCGTAAGAGGAAAGTTTGGGAAAAGTTTGATTAACTCGAAAAAGTGAGGGACAAAAAAACAAGTTCCCAAAGCTCAAGGGAAAGTGTTCAGATGTTGTTTTTGGTCCTTCTAGCAGGCAAAAAAAAATCCAAAAGTTTGATGTTGGAGTGATGTAAAACAAAGAGGAGCAGCAAATCCTCACACTGGTTTTGCCGTTGTGCTTCAGAAATGACTTTAATGATTGTCAACTGGTCTCTTAATTGACCAATCAGCTAACAAAAGAATTGCTTCAGCACTGTGTGATTTTGGTTAAATATTGAGAATATCTCTTTCTGTCTTGAGCTTCAGGCCAGAACTGATGTTTTTCTGTATTTAACCCAAACACAAGCTTCCCCTTAATTCATGTTTAGTTGCATAAACATAACCATCTGAGTTGTTTATCCTCATAGGGAAATAAATCAATTGCAGTCATGACTTGATAATCCGACACTAAATGTAAAACCTTCTTCTATGTCTGATAGCAAGGCTGTCGGATTGTCAAGACGGAGGTCCAGATACAAGGAGGGCTTGATGCTGGAAGGCTCATTAGTTGTTAATATTTATTGTTCATAGTTGTTATAATAACTAGTGTATTGTTAGAACATTACGCATTGCCTGATTTCACACCTAACTGACCGATGCATTGTGCACGTTCTGGACACTTCCACTCCGGGGCAGCGCTCTGACGGGGTGGACGTGGCCGGAACACACAGACAGTACTTGGCTGCTGATGCTAGTTTAGTTAGCGCTCACACTTCTGTGTCCACCATTGGTGGCGGCGGGGGAGTGGCAGATACGCTCCACCGTTACCATCCATGTTTACTTCCGTAAACACTGAGCACGCTCACTGTGTGTGACGTCGTCGTGTCCTCTTCTGCGCATGCGGGACACTTTTGG
>NW_007577741.1:392832-396369 GCF_000690725.1 Stegastes partitus
CTGCTCGGTCCTCTCAACCTCTCGCTCTCTCTGCTGTAAGTGAATGTGGGTCACATCTTGTCGGGCTTCTCTCTTTCTGCTCACAGGGCTGTGCGAGTGTAGCAGGTAACGGAGTCGAGGCACAAGCTGTTCAGCCTCTTCATCGCGGCGTGGCTACACAGTTTTCTGATGTCCCACCGGGCTCGAGAGGAGAGGAAATGGAGCACACAGTAAAAAACTTTAGATTGCGCTTCAGCTCCACTGACTCACACGGTTAAAGCTGCTCTGCAGTTCTGTGGGCTACAGTCATGTAACGAACCTGATTTAGCAACAGAACCTTGCGAGGGCATTTTCAATTAATTTGTGATGCAACAAGCTCTTGGACTCCAGTCTTTTCACTATGCAGGAAGAATGTGTCGGTTTAAGCTAAACGCCTTCTTGATTCTCCTGCAGCGTTACCGGTGAATTCATGCAAAACCACAGAGCATGCATCTTGGTTAAACAGTCTGTTTGATTGAGTTCAAAGATTAAAGGTGACCTTGAAGTTTGGAAGATAACTAGTGGCTTGTGACACCAAGAAGACGCTCCTATACAACTAATCTGTTCTCTCAGTGACGTTTTCATGGAAGCATATCTTCTCCTGGGTTACATTTGTTTGTGACGTAGTACATTTCAATCAGCATATCTTTGCCGTTTATTTTATTGCTTCAACAACCAATCATATGTTGGATGAGGTGACCCTGGTAACCGAGCAAATGGAAGATGTTGTGAAAGAGGTTGTATTTTAACCCTGACCTTGAGATTTTATTAACTGTGTAGTTTTGGTGCATAATCTAACCAAACGGTGGGTGAAAATGAAACTCAACTCTAAAAGTCAGGATCTCACACTGGACACAAACCCAAGTCTTCTGGGTGGTAGTCCTGTGTTGGACTTATGCAGCCACCAACCTTCAGAGGAACTTTGTGGCTCTTTAAAATTGGACATTTTCATCGCAGAAATCTTCTAATATGGTAGTTCTATGCGTCACTGTGGTGAGAAAAGCCAATCGTCAACACATGCTGGTGAACAAAGACAGCATTTGTCAAAATTCAGAGACATTTAGAGCAATACCAAGAACTGCATTCACAAATGACCTCATCTAAACACTCTTAGTCCTCCTAAACGGTGAAAAAAGTTCATAAGAGTGGACGGTTTAAAGAGCATTTTTGGTTTGAATAATCTTGTCAGGGGCTCAGTGGTTCGCACCATCGCCTCACAGGAAGAAGATCGTGTTTTGGTTAGGACGCCTGGGATCTTTCTGTGTGGAGTTTGCAGCGTGGGTTCTCCAAAGATTCTAAAGTGTCTGTAGGTGTGCATGTGAGTGTTGTCTAAGTGTAGCCCTGTGATAGACCGGTGACCTGTCCAGGGATAGACTCCAGCCCCCCTGTGACCACAGTGAGGATTAAGCGGTGTATAGATGATGGGTGGATGGATGGAGAATCCTGTCAGACAGCACAGATGTCGCTGCTGCAGATTGTATTTTTCTACCATCTGTGTAGACAAATACTAAACATCATAAGGTATCATAAAGAGTTTTTTAAAACTCAGCACCCAACCAATCCCACGACTTTTGCTCCATTCACAACTAGAGTGGTTCATTTATTTCAGTTGGTGAACATCGATGTCCAAATGTATATATTTGTTGAAAACATATGAGGTGCAGATGGATGACGTGACTTAATGAAGCATTTACGGCGTCTGACGTGCTTCAACGCTGACATTGTGCCACCTGACACAGATTGCTACCAGGATTTTGTGGGACCCACATCGCACACAGCAACCTGCAGGATCGCTGCCATCACACAATCTATAGGCGCCTTTAAAAAAGAAACAGAAAACAGCCATCTGTTAGGAATCATAAAGGCTGATTTGATTAAAGGATTTTTGTATTTTCTCTTTCGCTCTTTCGCAAACTTACCTTGATGAGAGGTTCATGAAGCCAGGCTGCCTTTTTTTTTTAATCTCTTCTGTATCAGGTCTCTTATTTCTGTCAAACAAATAATAACTGTTTGAAAATCACTATGCATGCTGAGTCACCGTTGTTCCGTGTAGTGTTTATATTTGGGAAAGTGTCTCTGCAGCAGGAATGAGCTGCTCGTTTGTCATTTTCATAAATGTTTTCATTTGATCAGCCGGTGTGGGCTCCATTTAAGGGGCGCAGCGGTCCCACTAACATATTGGCCTATAAAAACCAAACAGAGGATTAAGCACAATGACGAATGGAATTTATGCGTTAAGAGTTGTTTTTCTTTTTGTTCTAAAAATGCGTGTATTTCTGGTTGCTACTCCATTTTGTGTTGCCAATATGCAGAGAAAAAAAATAGCTGCCTGCTGCTGCTCTTTTTCAGAGCGCTCCTCACTTTTCTCTGCCTCAAGCTGAAAATAATCTCACTTTTAAATAGTGCCGTGCAACAACACTTTGTCAGGCCTTCAATCATATCTTAAATGGGCTGATAGTCCGAATGTTACTGGAGGTGCAAAATAATGATAAACAAATAGTTTACATCTTAGTTTTCACACCGCTCCTCTGGTTTGACACTTTCCAGAAACCCAGAATTACATTTCTGCTCGGAAAAGAGGAGTGTGAAAATCTAGCGCTGCACAGAGGGCTGCCTGTTCATCGTTAGCTCTCAAAGTATTTCGCGTCGTCTATTTCAGCTCAGCTGGACTCAAAAGAGGAAAGGAATGCTCTGCAGCATCCAAGAAGCCTTTGTCTTTCAGTGGATCTGGACAGTTGAGTGGAGATTTGTGGCTTCGGCTGACAGTAGAAACAAGCCCGACGAGGCTTTAATCTGTGATGTTGTCTCGTAACTCTGCTGGGAGCTGCCTCGCTGATAATGAATCGACTCTTTGGGCACTTACAGGATGCAGGGTGATTTTCTGGGTGTTGAGATTTATTTCCCGGTTTGAACTAATTTAGGTAGAAAGCTCAAATAAATGTTTCGCCCCCCCGTAAACTTTTTTTCTTCTTGAAGCGATGTGGTCGGACTGAACTGCAGATCACCCCGTTCGGTCCAGGAGGTTGAAGCGGTGAAGTGAGGCAGGTGAACAGATGGAGATGCGTATTTTTACAGAAGCTGCATCCATCCTCCGGGTCTCTTGAGGACACAATGGCACAGACTGCGTATAGAGAGAAGTCTGTAACATTAAAACTATACATTATTTACGAGAGCCCATAGTCATTTAAAGCACATCTTTCATTTGAAGTATTTGTATTTCCTTGTGGCTAATGGCGAGCACTTCAACATGGCACCGATGCACTGAATATGAAAGACACCAAGTCTCATCCTGCACAATGCTTCTTTTGTTCTTGTAGGTTGTATGCATTGTGTGCTTTGAAACGTCGGCTTTGGATGTGATTATACGACAGCATTTATTATTTAGAACACATTTCTGAAAAAGGCAGACGGATCATATACTATACCATATTTATAGGGTTATTAAGAATGAAAGAGTCTCAGTCAAATGACCAGTTGAGTGAATTTGATGCATTATTATGAAAAAATATCAACAGAGAC
>NW_007577741.1:401922-411691 GCF_000690725.1 Stegastes partitus
CTGCATCAAGGGTTACTTCTGTGAACACACACATCCTTTTCCTCTGTGTGACAGTCCGTCTGTGATGTTTATCCACAGGATAATGCACTGGGCCCGGCGTATCGAGCAGGAGATTGACAGAGTCTTTCAGCACATCACTGGAGCGCAGCAGTTGAAAGGGGTGAGTGTGTGGTTGTCTTACTCATCAGCGTGCCGCATAAACTCCAAGAGGAATGCGCCGAGCGGAGAGGTCAGCGTGCAAAATAGCCGTAAATCCATTAAGTTCAAGAGCTAAAGCTTAATAGGTGCATAAAGCGAGAAAGCAATTACAGTCGGCCTCCTAGAAACCACTTTGTTTCTGTTTTTTTTCCCTGATTTTCTGGGACCCCTTGCAGAGTCATGAACAGCCAATAACACAATGTTTTTGTTTTCCCAGGATGGACATAAAGCTCTAATAGCTTTTACATTCAGCAGTTTGCAGAACGCGTGCTCTGTTTCGTAGATCTCAAATTTTTTTGCTGGCTCTTTGTGCATTGTTTGCAATAATTATCAGCCCCGCGCACATTTTCCTGATTCCTACAAAGCGAAGGAGATGGCTGAGCGCGCGCCGCCTACGGTGGTTCGATTTAGAATGTTTAGTATTATGTTTCATGAAGTCATGAGCTTAATAACACCTACATTCATGAATACTAATACAGAGCTTTCTTGAGCCGATCCGTGCCGTGTGAAGCGGCTCACTCTGGCACACATGGCGGATATTTTTCCTCCAGAAGCAGTTACTCAGACACATCTGATGCATCTTGACATTACATACATCACAGTAATCTGATTCCTGGCTCTCTGCAGCAGCCTGTCATATCCTATAAACTGAACTTCATATTAAGGCTAAATGGGCTCAGTTTCAGATGGAGTTTGGACTTTTTTTTTTCTAACAGTGTCTCTAGAAATAAATGTTTTATGTTTATTCTGTATTCGTCTTACTGTTGTGTTAGTCCCCGTATCTGCCAGCTTCTCTGCATCTTTTCTGCTCCAAGTCAACTTCTTTTGAAAACGTGTCACAAATCCGTATTTTAATTTTAATTATTTTTTATTAGAAATTTGCCAAAGCAGCCTGGCACCACAGCTTTTGGCAGACGTCACCCAAACAGCAGGGAATAGTGCCGATTTGGTGTTTATTTTGAACCGCGAGTTTGCGCTGGGAAGGATTTATCAAGTAAAAATAAATAAATCATCACAGTAAAGGAACATGTTACCCAGTGTACTGTTTGGACGACAACGGAGCTCTGTGGCACGCAGGAATAAGCGTCATCAGAACTGGGTTTGTTGGTTAGATCCGTTTACAGTTTGTTTTGGTCTTTTTGTGGGATTTGTTGAGATTATGGAAACAGTAGAATAATACCAGACTTATCATTTAACCCCTCTTAAACCCCCAAACCCGCTGGCGGCTCAGAAAGGCATGTTATGTTCAAAAATCGCCAACATTACAGCGTTTAACAGAGTCGGGAGCTGCAAGAATGGAAGAATTGTTGGATTTTTAGCTTTCCAGTGGACGACTCATCTGTCAGAAAACTTAAGCCTAAAATCATGATATTTCATCACCACTTTATTCTCTGTGTGTCATCTAAAAATTTGCCTAAAATGAAAGCGTAACCGGATTCTATAAAGAACAAAAATGTCGCCTCTTCTCAGCGCATATGGGAAGCATCTTAGCTGTGAGCAACAGTGATGTGACAAAGACCCACTAGAGCTGGGCTAAAATATAAAAACAAATAAAAAGGTTGGGAGTAAAATATCTCTGTAGGTTGAGTCACTGTTTTTATCCCAGTGTTGGTTTCACATGTGGGCACTTGGAAAATGTCCTACATGTTGATTCTAGGTGTTTCCAGTTGTTACCTTAAATATAAATCAAAGAAATTCAACTCTCGATTTTTCTTCTTTTTCTTATATGATTCAGGGCTTTGTAATTGTGTCAAACTGCACAAAAGACATGTTTGAGTTGTCCCTCCTTCTAGCCATGGTTGTGCCTTTTCATAGAGGTGCAGAGCTTTATACTGCAGTTAAAAAAAATGAGTGAAAACAAGTGACAGCAGCAAAACATGTGCAGAAACTGCTCGGGGTTTAAAGGGTTAAATGTGCATAATTAGAGCTGTGAAGAATCTTGAAAATGTAAGATTAATCTGTTATGAGCAATTAGCAGCGATTGTTAGTTGCAACTCTAAGATACATGAAAACTAAAATAAAGATAATTGAAAATACTGAACCACCAGATAATACAAATGTAAGGTTTGTAGATGTGCTTAATTCAGCCACGGCATGCAAATATCTGCTATTTTTATCTGGTCTCTTGTGTGCTGGTAAACACAGTCTGTTCGTTGGGAATGCATTTCATTCTCGTACGTTTCCAGGGTTGCTTCACATCCTCAGTGTAACAGGTGACTGGAGAGGAGGGGTTGTCCCTGAAACGGCAGATGCCAAAAACCAGGACCAGAGATCATCTGTAGGGGGCAAGAGAGCCCTGCTCTGTGGAGCTGTGTGGGGGCGTTTCCTCAGCAGAGAGCAGCGGCACGTGTCCTCTCTGTTTGTGTCACAGCAGAGCAGATGGTCAGCCTGCAGTAATGCCTTGATGTGAGACTCACTTGTTCATTCAGCTCTCATTAATCCCTCCATGCTTCTCAAACACTCTGGATCCGTTAAAGAAATTGTTCTTAGCCCGGAAACCTCGATGCAATCTCCTCCCGTCGAGGGAAAACAAGTGTAATTCAAATGAAAACGTCCGTCTCAATTCCTCAAAAAAGCCTCGATGTTACATTTGCACATAATGGTGACGGCCTCTGCGACGCCGGCCCCTCTGACTTTAGGTTTCTGCCATTTGCTGCTCGCATGCAGGTTTTGGATTAAATCCTAAAGCACTTCCATTTTGTATTTTTAATCCTAAAAAAAGCTAACATGATTATCTGCGATGGTAGGGCCAGTAAAACCCCCTGCAAGACCCCCGTCATCACAATAACAGGAGCGTGCAGGCGGCTGTGTGCTGACGTCACCGGGCTGCGATGCTGATGTTCAGCTGCTCTGATGTTTACAGGGTGTCAACAGAGCAGCATTTGCTAATGAGCACTAAACACAGCAGGCTCGGACAAGAATGTTATGGATTTTGTCGTTATTTGGTCTAAAACCAAATGAAAGGACTCATCAAAAGAAGTGCGGTTCATCCTGAGCTAGATGTGAATGTTGTCAGTTCAGTAGTTAAGAAATTTCTCTCAGAACCAAACAAACTGACACGATTACCAAAGTAGTCGGGTTTGTTTAGCGTTAAATTACTGGACGTTTAGGTGATACTGTACGTACTCCTGCTGGTCCTCTTTCCATAATGAATTACGCTTTAAATGTAAATTTTTTACCACATTTCCTTTTATTCTGGAAATTATTTCCCTTTAACCGTCAGTAGGGTTCATCTTCTGGTGACCANAAATACAGGCTGGCATGTTAAAGACAAAGTTTGACATTTGAGGAGATACCCCAAATATATTTGTACAAAGACTTTAAACATTTAGATATCTTTATTAAGTTCCGCTCACTGGATTACTGGACAGACGGTTATAGTTGGAGGACAGATATGAGAGGCGTATGAGTTTTATTTATTTTTTTCTCAGCAAGAAAGCGAGCGAGCAACGTCTTTCACAACCTGCCAAATTAGTCACCGTACAGTTATATATAAGGACCAGGGTACACCATGATGACAGGGAATCTGATTCAAGAGAAGATGTGAGACTAAAAAAAAAGTAAACACTTCCTCTTTTATCATATATGAGGCGGCTGAAACATTCTCAGAGGACTTTATCGCTGCTGACAGATCTGAAGACGACGAGCTCCCAGGAGAAGTTAACGCGGCGGATGAGCGGCGTCACTTCGTTGGACTGACTGACAAACAACAGCCAGTCATAGTAGCTACATGTGTTCAAAGCTGTGCTCTGCCGAGGACAGGAGATGTGTATTAGCAGGAGCAAGATGACAACCAGCGGACCGAGAGAGTTGTCATGTTTAGCTGAACTGTAATACAGGCGCTCTTTGGAGATGAGATTGGGTAATCGGAACAGGCCAAAAATAGGAGCATATCCACCTCTGAGTAGATGTCACGCGTATTCTGAAGTATGTTAGGTCTCTTCAGAAACTAACAGATGGCGATGCTCCACACAAGCCTTACAGGCTGTCTACTGATTCATAATGTGACAGCGCTGAGCAGAAAACAGGCCCGAACAATAGGAAACATTTGGTGGCTGCAGCTTCGCAAATGAGAAGATTTGCTGCTTCTCTCTGTTTTATATAATTGTTCGCTGGAGAGTTTTCTGGTTGTTCTTTTGATAAAATGCACAGTTTTGAAACATGACTTTGGGCACTTGTGAACATTTTACAGACTGAATGATAAATAAAAGTGGAAATGTTTGCATTAACCAATAAGTCGTGATGATTGATTGTTTGTAACTCGTGTTTTTGGTATAAAAGGCTGTTATATGTTCAGTCCTGAGTAGAACAGAAGTCCTACATCAGTTATTAGTTATGATGCTTTTGTAAATGCTTCACATTCATGCTCAACCAGCACAATGTCAGGAAGGCTGTGACACAGGTGGACTTGTGTAATTCCTGAGTACATTTCGCTTTGTATTGTTGATTTTACCTTTTGATAATAACACATTATGATAGAGTCCCTGTTTGCTGTCAGTTCCATGGAACAACTCAGTGGTTTTCTCCTTGGCTGCATTACTTTCCTATAATGATTTGTCACATCTCACACCTTTAGAAATCTAATAAAATGCATTTTGGAGCAGGGTATTTGTTGGTTAAACCTGATTTATCAAGTTTTTGGCTGCAACTATTCACATCTGATGATATTTAAAACTTAAAAAAAAAACAAAAAAACAAAAAAGGTATTTACCCCTTTATGCTACAACACCTGCTAGTAGGTTTGAAAGGCATGTTTTCCTTTTTTTAAATCACCAAAATTACCCTCTTTATCGCGGCCAGAAACTGTCAAAACAGAAAGAATCGTCTGATTTTCAACTCTCCGAAGGTCCTGGAAACATGACTAGAACTGTGATGTTTTGTTCCATTCGAAGAGATCTAAGTTTGAAATCATGATATTTAATCAAAATCATGTTATTCTATTTGCCTCATGCAGAAATGTGCTTAAAAAAATAAATCATGTGTCCTAATCAGAGTCTGTAAAAAGGCAAACAAATAAATAAATAAAAATAAAATAATAAATAACAAATAAATAAAATCTGTGCTTTAGTCCTTTACCTGTNACCACATTTCCTTTTATTCTGGAAATTATTTCCCTTTAACCGTCAGTAGGGTTCATCTTCTGGTGACCATGAATGTCCACGTTTTGTGAGAAACCATCTAATAGCTGTTCCAATGTTTCAGTTTGGATCAACGTTGTGGATCAGCAGCCAGAAGACTTCATTATTATCTACGGCACCTTTCACACGTCAGATCCTTTATGTTAGTCTGAGAGCATCTGAACACGTTGGCTTCAGGTCGTAGTCGTGACACTTTTATAAAAGCTCGACACAAGTCTGAATTCGTAGTACATCTATCTATCAATTACAAACTAAAATATTCAGAAAAAAACAATTTTACTGCAATGAAAACCGAGACTAACAAGTCAGATTAACCCCACTCAGGACTTTTGGACTCTTTTGGACCCCATTGGGCCATTTGGTTTAGGTGACAGCTGTTTTGTTTTATATAAAAAGAGGGACATGTGTCGTGCATTTGGAACCAAAAATGTGTCAACTTATCAGAAAATGTATTTAACATAGTATAAAAGTCTATAATAAATACCAACTAATATTTTGTACATATTCTTTCTTGGGGTCCAAACATGAAAGTCGTGAACAGGGTTAATGCTGCTCACCAGTCATGAGTGTAATCCAGGTTTTGACACAAGATTGAGTTCACTTCGGTCACTTTATTGCCTCCAGCTGTGTAGGAGTCACTCCTCTGGGTTTTTAAAAGATCTGCAGCATCAACCAGAAGCATGAGACACTCCAAAGAGACACAAGTAGCTTCAGTTCAATATTTTATTAGAAGTCAACCTCGTCATGGAGACAGGATCACTCAGGATCTAAGAGCAGGTCACAGTGTGAGCTACGCTTTATCAGCTGCAGTTAAATCATTTCTTACATACATTCTGTGCAGTCACGTTAACCCTGTTCAGGACTTTCATGTTTGCATACGTAGAAGAACCCCGAGAAAGAATATGTGCAAAGTATTTGTTGGTATTCATTACAGACTTCTATAGTATGTTGAATACATTTTCTGATAAGTTGACATGTTTGACAAATGTCCCTCTTTTTATATTTTAAAAAGAAATCCTCAAAAATAAAAAACAAAACAATACCTGTCGCCTAAACCAAATGGCCCCAAAAGTCCTGAACAGGGTGAACAGATCGATGAAGCCAACAATATTATTTATCTCAGGGCTCAGGTTTGGTCTACATCACACTCATCCTCTGTGAACTGATCCTGAGCAGACCCAGTTCTCCACAGAAACACCCTGTTGGTTACTGCATGGCCCTCTTCTCTCTGACATCTTTCCTCTTGGGTTAGAGAGCTGGATGACCTCAAACCCACCAGACAGTGAGATACTGTAAATATCTCGTCCCCTTGCATATCTGATGATGACAAATCCACTGAACTCCCAGTCACTGTGGTTTCTGTGTGTAATGACATGAAAAGAGTGTTTGCAGAGTGAGGCATCGCTGCTAGAATAAAGCCCATAATAACAGGCCTGTTTGTTCACTGTCTTGTCTGGATTATTTGGCGTTATGTGAAAACCTGTGCTGGATTTTGCAGACAACAGAATCATGTCAGTTGTACTAAAAACTAACAGAAACACCCGTGTGGACCAGTGATCTTCAATATCAGGTCACCAATCAATAGCCTCAATAGCAAGAATTCAACAACATTACATTTTAAGTTAAAAGTTTCTTGGCTCCCCTCAGTGACTGCTGAAGTTGTGATATTATTTAATTACAGTTTTTAAAGTTAAAAAAGATATTACTGAGGTTTGCTCCACCAGCTTTCACTTCAGCGTAATTCCCAGACGTCTCTCGATGACCCATAAAACTCTCGGGTGTAAGAAATCATGAGGAATACTTTGTGAGGACGTACTTCAGCGCTTCTGAAGTCAACTCTGATGTATTTTCCACGTGTGTTCTAATTTAAATCCAGACCCGGTGGAGGAGGAGAGCTTTAAGAACATCGTCCGTGTAAATGTGGTTAAAACAGTTAACACAGTCCTGGAGCCCGTCGCGTAGGCAAGATACAAACAAGTTCCTAAATTAAGATTTGTCTCTTTATTAAATCGGGGATCTAATTAGCTCCTCCGGTAAAAAACGTTCACCCTCTTGTTGCTCTTCAACATTGAATCCATTTATTTTGGCTTTTTTTTGACGAAAAATTTGCAAAAATGAAAAACATATAATGTAAAATAGGTTTATACCAACTTCTAGCTTTTCCTTATTAGTTTACCTTTTATATATTTATTAATTGACATTAATTTGTTAGAAATCTGTCTTCACTTTGACATGAAAGAGTCTTTTCTTATAAAAGCAAATTATGTTCAGCAGGACTCAGTTCTAAAAAGCAATAAACGTGGAAAAGGGGTTGAATGCTTTTAATAATCACTGTGTGTGATGCAGTATCATGGGAAGACATTATTGGGAGAGGAAATAAAGCAGAATGTCTCACTATCAGCTGGCTTCAACCTCATAACCAACTGATTCGGTCGTACTTTGCTTTGCTTTGTTGTTATTGCAGATTGTAGTTAACAACTAGCAGCGTTTAATGAGGGTGTTTTTCACACTGATGACATGATTTTACATGTAGAAGGCCAACCAGGATGCTTTCAGGTTCATATATACTCTAAAACGATTCTCTCTTCTTATATGGAAACGTAAATAAAAATTTTAAAGTTCTGAATATACTGCAACTCCAAATGCAAATGTGGTTCCCTTTATGGAAATTTAAAATGTAAATGTGAAAGAAAACGGATGAAAAACCTTAAAGCTCAGCCCATAACTCTTAAAATTCTGCTGCTTCATGCTGCTCTTATGCTCCTGCCCAGACAACGCCGGCTACTTTCAGATCCAAGCTAAAGATCCACCTATTTACTGCCGCTTTAATGTGAACCTACTTTTATATCAAATCGATGTGTTAGTTTGTTTTATCCGTGCGCTTTATTTTTTCATTTACTTCCTGGCCTTCTGCCCGTGGACTCTGTAAAGCACTTTGTGCTGCGTCTGGGTTTAAAATGTTTCTTCAATATGTCTGTGACTTTATAGAAACTCTTGATTCTTCAGTTAAAACTCCTCCAACTACGACACACATCGAATACATTTGCATGAAAGCAGCCAGATTTAGATTTGGACCGAACACACAACAAGTGACTGTCCCCCCCGTGTCCTCAGTGTTTAGACATAAAAGGATTTGCTTTTGCAAATTTATGAGCTTCGAATTATAAGAATCTGCCTGACATCCATCCTGAGAGTCAAACTGTTTTTCTTAGATGTTTGTTTCTTTGGTTTTCAGCAAATGCAGACATGAAAAGCTCCCGTAACAGTAAGCTGGTTACACAGACTGAATGCACAGTCAGCTTCAGATAATTGTCCATAGAAAATGCACGAGGTCAGCAGGGATGTGCTTTACGGAGCGACTGTGCAGCTGCTGTTGCTCTCGTGTCTTTAACATTGATCATTAAAAATTTACAGATATACAATGAGGAGAGACGACGGTTTAGTCTGGTGAAGAATCAGCCGCGCAAGATTGTGGAGAAGGTGGCCTTGGATATCGAGAAGCTGCTGGCTAAGAAGCGCAAAGCTCTCGACGTAAGTGTCTTGTGTTTTAACGGTGGATGCTCCAGGATGGGGGTGTTCAGCGTTCTTAAATGTAAGAATAGTAATGAAAGCAAAGTACAGCTTGTACAATGAAGTGCACGTTCCAGTCTGTCTCCAGCATAAACACTCAGCTGTTCTCTCAGCAGGAGATCAATCCGTTGAAGATGTGATTCAGATTGGTTTTGTGTGAGTTTGCTGACGGAACAAAAGTTTCCTGCAACACTTGCATTAAAGTTTTGTGACGATACAGCCCGAGGATATAAGCACGACTCGCTTACAGCGGAAGCTCAACAGAGAAAGTATTCTGTAGATGCTTTTTTATGTTGGTTTTAACTGGTTTAATGGATATTTTTAGTAGCTACAAGGAAAAACCGTTATACAATGACAAGAAAAGTGCAATTGAACACACTTCTTCCAGCGTTATTTGGAAAAACCTCTCAACCCAGGTGTGGTTCAGCTTCTTTGTTGACTGAGTAAATCACGTGTCATCATACGTGTTCCTCTAATGCTTCTCTGTTTGCTCCATGCAGAGGTTAGCCAGCGAAGCAGAGCGACTCCAACGAGAGCATCTGTGGCAAGATGGAATCAAGGTAAAGCTTTAAACTTTGCATTTTAATTGTAATTTGTCGGCTTTATTCCATTTCAGTTCCATTTGTGTTCATGATTGTTGAACATTCATACCAACTATGAAGACTTGGGAGTTTCTGGCTCGTTTTCAAATATCTGTCATTAGTGTCGACCAGTTGTATATAATATATATTATATATATTTTATAACCTTAGTAGGCGCATGAATGACAAATTAAAGTGATATAAAGTGTCCTCGTAGGCCTCAGTGTGCCTTAGCATTGATTCCTGGAGCTCTACTGGAGAGATGATTTTTCCAAACATATC
>NW_007577741.1:417781-436323 GCF_000690725.1 Stegastes partitus
TATTTGTTGGTTAAACCTGATTTATCAAGTTTTTGGCTGCAACTATTCACATCTGATGATTTTTAAAACTTTTTTTTTTAACAAAGGTATTTAGCCCTTTATGCTACAACACCTGCTAGTAGGTTTAAAAGGCATGTTTTCTTTTTTAAAAATCACCAAAATTACCCTTTTTATCGCGGCCAGAAACTGTCAAAACAGAAAGAATCGTCTCATTTTCAACTCTCCGAAGGTCCTGGAAACATGACTGGAACTGTGATGTTTCATTCCAGTAGAAAAGATCTAAGCTTGAAATCATGATATTTAATCAAAATCATGTTATTCTATATGCCCCATGCAGAAATGTGCTTAAAAAAATAAATCATGTGTCCTAATCAGATTCTGGAAAAAGCCAAACAAATAAATAAATAAAAATAAAATAATAAATAACAAATAAATAAAATCTGTGCTTTAGTCCTTTACCTATAATCAACAGTCATGTGGCAAAAATTCAGGAAGTTTTCAGCTTAACTGGGCTGAACACAAAGAGATATGGGACAAGAATGGAAACAAATTAAAAATGTAAGTAGTTCAGTATCTATGGATAATTTCAAGATCATCTTTCCCCAATATTGGTAACACCAAGGGGAAAATATTATATATATATATAAATTAATCATTGCTTAATTTTGGAAAACACAATAAAAAATATGTGAAATCTGTCACTATTTAAAGCTCATATGAGACAAATAGTTAAAAAAATTATGACAATATGCCATTTTTTAGATCGATGGACTTAACCAGTAAAGTACATTAATTACAAATAGCCAGAATGACCGTGATCTGAAACCCTCCCTGAGTGCTCACAGTGTGACCAGATACTGGCTTGACAACGTGTCCTCACAATGTTTCACAGTTGTCAGCGTGGCAGCCTCCTCATATCTCCATCTGTTTTCTTCTAGGAGCTGGACATGGCTTACTATGACTCCAAGGCAGACCTGGGTTATGTGAGTAAGGGACAAATAAACTGACTCTTCTGCTACCGAGGCCGGTCGACTGAAGGAAGACTGTAGTGACAGTGACGGATGAACATCTATGTGTCATGTATGTGCTCTCTTTCAGTACCCCGAGGACGGGGAGGGAGAGGTGGAGAACTCCTCTCGCATCAAGCTGGAGTTTGTGTACGATCCAAACTTCAAGAACAATGTCAACTATTCCTACACGGCTGTTCAGATTCCCACTGATATTTACAAAGGAGGCAAGCAGACTAATCACATGTCAATTTTTAGCACAGCAAGATTTGAAAAACGTGCTTTTAATCTCCTCCACGTCTTTTCCCATCAGCTCCAGTCATTCTGAATGAGCTGAACTGGACTCAAGCGCTGGAGAAAGTGTTCATGGAGAACAGTCGAGAGGATCCGTCTCTGCTGTGGCAGGCGTTTGGGAGTGCGACGGGAGTCACTCGCTACTATCCAGGTAGTTTCCTCACCTGGTGTCAGATGTGACAGATGAACCAACATTGGCTGAAATAACACGAGGTGAATGTCCTCTGTTCGTCTTTGCAGCAACACCGTGGAAAGTCCCCGATAAAATTGATCTGTATGATGTCAGGAGGAGGCCCTGGTACAGTATGCCGCTTCCAACATGTCGGCCTCATACAGGTGCCGTAGAACTCCAGCTGAGCATCCTTGTTTTCTTTTTGTCCACAGGTACATTCAGGGCGCCTCATCCCCCAAAGATATGGTCATCCTCGTCGACGTGTGAGTCATTGTTAATATCTTGGAGTCGCTCTGGGTTTTTCTCATTAGCTCTCCCTGTAACTGCAAAAACTGTTTCTAGCGGTTGTCTTCGTTTAGCACAAATACTAGAAACAGGGGGAAATAAAAAGCCTGGCAGGCCACCTGCAGAGTGCAGGAAGTAACAGCTCCCAGCCAAGAAGCAGTCTGGCACATACCCACGTAGGGCAGCAGAGTATTGCATTTGCACTTTGGTTTTTCATACAAATGGGACAACATGTTAAAAGCGAGCTATAGAAGTGCTGGTGAATGAATCCTGCTGCCTTTGGACACAGCCAGGCTCGCTGTTTCCCTGTTTATACGAAACCAACCAGCTGCTGGCAGGAGCTTCATATTTAACAGACAAACATGAGAGTGAGAATTTCCCAAAATGTAAAAAAAAAACAGAAGTATTGCTTTGAGCTGGAACACGATCAGGCCGAGTGTTGTTGCCTGTTTATTGTGTAGATCAGACAGCGGTGTGTTTCGCTGAGTGTTTTTGTCTCCACTGGTTGCTATTCATCGTGGTTATAAATGGTCGTTCACTGGCTCTCTGTCCGAGGTTAACCCTGCTGTTGAGCGTAATGAGGAGAACAGGAAAGCTACCAACCTTTTCATCAACAATAAAACATGTTTGTTTGTTCATCACATGTACGAGATGATCACTGAGGCGGCATTCAAGTACAAATTGGGACAAAGATTGCTAATGAAGTGTTGGAACAGCGTGTTTTGTTTCAGTGTTGGATTAGATTGTGTTTCTCAGACAGCAGAGTGTGAGCAACAACCGCATCCAATGAGTTTAAAAGTCAACCTTCTATATTGCGTCTGAGAAGAAATTTAACAGTTCAGTCGCTTTTCTTTTCATTAATATTTTCTCACATATCCTCTGTTGTCGTGTGGCGACTAAACAAATGCATCTCCACGACTAATCTGCATAAAATGTGTCTTAAAGAGGAGAAGATTAGGTCCTATTCAGCAGCACTCAAACCTTCAGTAAATACCCTCAAATAGAAATAAAAACTCGTGCTTCTGTATAATTTTGCATCGTTTTATCTGCTCGTATCCTCCTGTGTGTGTGTGTGTGTTCATGTAAGCGTCTAATTGTGTTCCCTCAGGAGCGGCAGTGTCAGCGGACTCACCCTGAAGCTGATCAAAGCGTCGGTGATGGAAATGCTGGACACTCTGTCTGACGACGACTACGTCAACGTGGCCCGGGTTGGTGTCTGACCGCTGATTCTCACGTCTCCCCGCTGCCCCTTTAGTTTCATATTTCCTCTCAAACTCCCGTCTGCGTGTTTCAGTTCAACGAGAAGGCCGAGGCCGTGGTTCCTTGCTTCAAACATCTGGTCCAGGCCAACGTGCGCAACAAGAAGATCTTCAAGGATGCAGTGCAGCAGATGCAGGCCAAAGGCACCACCGACTACAAGTCTGGCTTTCATTTCGCCTTCAATCAGCTGTTAAACGTAAGTGATTTAGTTAGTGGCAAGGATTGTATGCACAGTATATTGTGTTTACCAACCCCTCTGGTTTTGTTGTTGTCATATTTTTTAGAAGACAAACGTCCCCCGGGCGAACTGCAATAAAATAATCATGCTGTTCACCGACGGAGGCGAGGACAGAGCTCAGGATGTCTTCATGCAATACAACTGGCCCAACAAAACGGTCAGTGTCCTCCCATCATCTCACTTGCCTGCGTTTAGCGTCCTCGTCACTTCCAGACATTTTGTATTAAATCTTCTCTTTTTGTTCCCCCCTAAGGTTCGAGTATTTACCTTTTCTGTAGGTCAACACAACTACGATGTCACACCTTTGCAGTGGATCGCCTGCACGAATAAGGGTGAGCTGCACTTCCTGTCACTCTATCTGTTCCCTGCATCCTATACTGTAGAGTTACAACTGAATGTTAACGCCTGTAGTTCATTTGTAATGCTAAGAAATAATGAGAACTAAAAGATAATTATGCAGGTATTACTGTTTATGCATCGTTACATACAGTCATCTTCAAATGTATTCATCCCCTTCCATTAAAGAAAAGGCAAAATTCACAATAGTCACTCAAATAACTAGAAACTGAAAAAAGTAGTAATAAATAAAAATTTGCTAAATTATAGTTTAGTGAAATGAGACATTGCTTTTGAATTGTGGTTGAAAAGAATAATTAAAAAAAAAAAAAACTGTCCCGATTTTCATTAATTTTTAATTTATTATTACTTTTGTCAGTTTCAGCTTATTTCAGCTGTTTTTTCTTTAATGGGAGGGTATGAATACATTTGAGCACTACTGTATATGTATGATAGGCCGTGTCTGTTCGTTAAACTGATAAAATAGTCAAACCGTTGAGCCTCATCTGCAGTACGTACCGTAACGTGCACTGTTCCCAGTAGAGAGCCAGACGTTCAGATCTGTGTGCACACAAGTGTTCACCATCAGTTCAGTTTGGCTCCTGGAGATCAGATACAGTGACTTACTGACTATGAGAATAGTTTTTCCTTTTGTTGATGCGGAGCTGTTTTCATCTTGCGTGTGGATTTCATCATAACTCTGACACACAAGGCTGCATTCAATCTGAGGGAGTAAAAAAATAAAAAAAAGTTACCCTGGCCACGTCCATTAAATGATATTTTATTCTAAAACTATTCTCCTGTTGTTACCCCAGTTTTTATTTTATTCTATTTTAGTATGAAATAGATCAACTGAACAATCAGTGTTCTGTTTTGTAGAGATTATAGCCTGAGCTCTGTTAATTCCTATCGTCAGTGTCGTCAACATATCCTCCGCTGACCTTCCAGCAGCACAGTCATTACATTTAAATTCTAGTGAAGATGCCAAAATTTCAAAACACACTAAATTTGAAATTCTGTGCAGCACAACCATAATATAATAAAATGCACGATGAAGGTGTTTCTGATTGAATGTTGTCGACTTAAAAGCATGCACAACTGTTTTAATCTTAAACCTTATATTGTTATATTACACCTTGGCTGTTACGGGATCGGGACTGAGATAAGTAATTTAGCATTTTTGCTCTCTAAAGGAGCTTTAAGACTGATCTAATGGTCTTGATTGAACTGAGTAAATACAGACACCTCCGTCTTAAAGCTTCCTATCTGTGGGATTCAAGTGGCTGAGTCACTGGTCTCGTAACATCTAGTCAAATCTGGAATATTTATGAGCGCCACTCCTGTTTTTTCTGATAGAACTGCTCACACATGCGCTCTCTCTCTCTCTCCCTCTCTCTGTTTGTCTTTTTTTCTTTTTTTTCTCCATCGCCTGCCAGGTTACTATTTTGAGATCCGTTCCATCTGTGCTATAAGGATTAACACCCAGGTGGGTTTGTCTAGTGCCTCTGACACAGCTGATCCCTGTTCACTGTTTCTAATTATCCTTGTGGCTCTCGCTCGCTCTGCACAAACACCTATTCTCATTTGTTTGCACAACCCATTCTCCCCCTGGCCTGATGCGGTTGGTGTTTGGGAGCTGCAGCCGGTCATGTATGTCTGTGTTTCTGTCAGGAGTACCTCGACGTGCTGGGACGCCCCATGGTTCTGACAGGCAGCGATGCCAAGCAGGTTCAGTGGACCAATGTGTACCAGGATGCTTTGGTGAGACCGCACGAGCCCGTTGGTTTAGCAAATACAGGAAATACGTTGAATACACAGTGAAAAAACCAGCTCATGTAAATTTGCATTGATGATTTGGGGCTTTGTTTTTGAAGGGTCTTGGCATGGTCGTCACCGGGACGCTGCCTGTGTTCAATCTCACCATGGATGGAAACTCACAGGTAACTACACGGGTTTTTATGTTTGCATGTTGCAGGTTATGAGTTATTTTCTTTACTTTGTTTTAGCTGATACGGTCAATTGTACTCTTATAATTCAGTAGAACAGAGTTGAACAGAGAGTCTGGGGTTGAATTTGAACTTTCTTTCTTGACTGAGATGAAAAACATCATGAGATCAGGGAAAGATGTGAAGGAGAGCTCATAAAGACATAGGATAAGACAACCGTGGCGCTGAGAGAATCTGACTACACTCACACTAAACTACACACCCACGTGATTGTTGATGTTACTGACGTGGGTCTGCACTGATTTACATGTCGCTGCTGCAAGACACTGTAAGATAAGATAAGAGATACAACACAAGCAACACAATGTAGGTAAAATAATAAGGAAGATAAAGTAGAATAGAATAGAAAATGTAATAGTGGCAATGATACTGGAGTAGTAAAGTAATAACCGGAATCAGAAATACTGTATTGATCCCTGAGGGAAACTTGCCTCATACACACACATGATAAGGAAATATTGCACATGATGCTAAAACTGATGATGTACAAGCTTTGGAGGAAAGTTATATTGCAAAGGACAATGATATGATTGTTGAGATTTAGGTGCCTGATGTTTAAGCTCAGTTAGCATCATTACCTCGCAGCTGGAAGGTCGCCGCTTCGCGTCCCAGTATCTTTCTACATGGAGTCTCCATGTTCTCCCCGTGCAGCGGGGGTTCTCTCCGGGTTCTCCAGTTCCCTCCCACAGTCCAAAAACATGTTGAGGTTAATTGGTGATTCTAAATTGTCCGTAGGTGTGAATGTGAGTGTGCTTGGTTGTCTGTCTCTAAGTGTAGCCCTGTGATAGACTGGTTACCTGTCCAGGTGAACCCACCTTCACCCTGAGTCAGCTGGGATAGACTCCAGCCCCCCATGACCCTAGTGAGGATTAAGCAGTGTGGAGACAATGCATGGATAGATGGATGTTTCAGCTAGCATTCCTGCAGAAGGCTCGTACTTAAATAGTTTCATGGTAGAAAAGATCTCCTGGAGCACGTTACAGTTTTGAAGATGATGCTGGCTAAAACTGAGTAGCAATACATCTGCAGCATGGATCTGTAGACTTTCAAAGATCTCAGTCTCCTCAGAAAAACCTTGACAGAGTCTCGATGTTTACAGTCCAGTCCAGCTTATTGTCAGACAGCATATATCCTTGCTTTTTGTAAAGGATTGTCCAGTACATCACATCAATGCTAAAGGAGAGAAGAAAGGAAGCAACGGAGGACCTTTCTTTAGCATTTAGAGATTTCATTTAGCTGCTGCTTAGATACCTCTGGATCATATTGTTCAGTGAGGAACCTTCCCACGCAAGACTATTCAATTGCAACCTGGCTCAGTTAACTGAATCCAGCTCTTCTAAACCTCACAACATAATATGTTAAGTCTCATTTGATTAAGCTGGATTAAAACTGTAGTGTAGAAACGACACGTTGAGGTTATGCAGGGGGTTATGGGTCCCACTTTTCTGAGCTGGATGCAGTGACTTTGCGGTGCTACGTTCCTTACATTACAGCACTGTGTCAGAATGGTTTTGGCTGCATCTCATTTTTATTGTGCTCATCAAAATCTTGTTTCTGTTTTTTTTTAAAAACAAGTCATATTTGTTGTGGGTGGTGAAGAGCCCAAGTTGCAGTGATGGTGCCCCAGTGTCAGGGGAACTGCTCTGGTGGAACATATAGATTCAGGGAGGGGAACACTGTCATGTCTTACTGCATAATCCAACTTAGTGGTTGTTACTATTGTCTCATGAAATGCAGAAATGGTGGGCTTATACTGACGTTTTGCATCCAGTGAGTCAAACTAATGGGACTGTCCCTTCATTTGCATATATTTATCGCTGCTGTTCTTTTTTTTTTTTTTTACCAGAATCAGTTGATATTAGGTGTCATGGGAGTCGACGTGCATCTGGATGAGATAAAGCGACTCACACCCCGCTACAATGTATGTGCATCTCATTAGCAACCATTAGTCACATTTTTCTTCATTTGTACTTGTATGTGGCAGACAAAGCAGCACATCGCTGCTGTTCTTCACTGTTTTTGTGTCTGAAACAGCTCGGAGCCAACGGGTACATATTCGCCATCGATCCGAACGGATACCTGCTGCTTCATCCCAATCTTCAGCCAAAGGTGATCTAATCATGCAGGAAGCTTTATTTTTACACTTTAAGAAGCCTACCAGCCAAACCTGTTTTCCGTTTGATGTTCCATGTTGTACTTGTGACTCCTCTCAGCTTGTGAACCTTCCTGAACCCGTGACGCTGGACTTTCTGGATGCAGAGGTGGAGGACAGCAACAAAGAGGAGGTGAGCAAAAAAAAAAACTTCAGGCACTTTGTGTTCTTTTGTGTTGTTAAGTTTGCGTTTGAAGTTATTACCAAGCCAGTGAACAACAATATCTGCCTCAGGACAAGCTGCCCACCAGTGTGCAGCGTCTCTGTAGGTAGNTTATGCAGTGATTTTATGACTGAGTTTCATTTCTTCAATGTATTTTTCAGACTTGAATTTCAAAGTTTTGCACGTTATTGCTTTACAGTAAACGTACCGTCTTAGAGGTACTGATTGAAAAGTCCTCCTGAAGGATGCACATATTAAAGTTATTGACAATAATAAGAGAAAACGACATATTCTAGTGAATTACGACAATATTATTACCTACGGTGTGCAACAGAAGTGTCACTGAAATATTTCAAAATTTGATCACCTTACAGAAGTTAAACATTCAGGTACAATCGTGACTCGATAATCCGACACTAAATGTAGAATCTTCTTTTATGTCGGATAGCATGGCTGTCGGATTGTCAAGACGGAGGTCGAGATGCGAGGAGGGCTTGATGCTGGAAGGCTCATTTGTTAATATTCATTGTTCATAGTTGTTATAATAACCAGTAGGGCTGGTCCCAATAGCACTTTCTGGGCTCAATTAATGATGAATATCAGAATATTCAGGGAGCGCTCTAACAGGGTGGAAGTGACCGGAACGCACAGACAGCACTTGGCTGCTGATGCTAGTTTAGTTAGCGCTCACACTTCTGTTTCCACACTGAGCACGCTCGCTGCGTGTCACGTCGTCGTGTCCTCTTCTGCGCATGCGGGACACTTTTGGGTCGTATGAAGTTCACACAGCAGATCACATACAAGTTGCATTGAACTGGAAATGTGAAGGAAGTCACAAAGAAATCGGATTTCACAAAAAATCCTCATTGAGCTTCAAGTCCTGCAGTGTGAACGTAGCCAATCTGTGGGATTGTTCAGTCAGATAATACGCCGTTATCCTGATTGGTGACATAAAATGTCACCAATAAAGAATCCAAGGCTGTCGCTATGTTAAGGCTGTTTTTATGGGTTCTGTTGGTTTTTCCTAAAAACCTGTCGGATAGCAGGTTTAGGATTGTTAAGGGTCGATTATCAAGTCACGACTGTATTTGCACTGATTCAAAATAGAAAACAAAACGTTTAGATTTACTGTATTAAAAGTATAGCTAGGCCCCACAGGAAGACCTTGGTCCAAAAAACTCATTACAAATGGTTTATCCTTTCAGTCCTTCCAATGTCTGCCACTGTTTCTGATGAAAAACTCGCTCCTCGTCAGCGTGGAGGATACCAGCGTCGCACAAACTTCTGATCTTCTGTCGTTCTTCAGAGACGATGTTTTTCAGCTTCTCTTTGCTCGAGGCATTGTTTTGCTCTAGCGTTCTCTTTAAAACACCCTGAAGGTATCCTGTTGTATTCAAGTCAGGCAACATACAGTCTTCGCTTTCTTCTTCTGTGGAGACTCGTGATTTTAGCAGAGTGCTTTGAAGCGTCATCACGCTGGAATATTCCTCCTGCGCCAAGCTTCTGTAAACCAGGAGTTGTCTAGTCAGCCAGTGTGTTGGTTTATCTCCCGGCGTTCGTGGTGCCGTCTATAAATGTCACCTTTTGAACTCGTATCAACCCACTGCTGCCCCATGCTTCACTGTCAGGACGGTGCATTCACTGTCGTCAAGGCCGGATTCACACCAAACACGCTGAATAAGTGTATCTTGGTCTCATTCATCAGGCTTCTTTTCATGTCCGTAGGTAAAGTTTCATTTTGCAATTTTGCGCCAAACAGCAAGCAGGCTGAGGTTTGGTTGACGTCCTTCACGCTGTCGCCACAGAAACTCCGATTTCCGCCGATAACCTCTGTGAGAAGTCCGAAGCTCTTGCCTGCTTGTTTTTTGTAGTTGTTCAAGTAGCGCTCTGTCTGTGGTGTCGTTTTACAAGGATGCAGCTCTGACTCTATTCTGGCTCACTGACTCCTGATTACCGCTGCTGCTCTGTTCTCACCGTTTCGCCTCCTTGTGTCCTTTTCCATCTTCGTGAAGTCTCGCAGTTCAGATTTGTCGGTTCCACTGGAAACTCTTTTCCATGTGCAGCCATTATGTAGACGGACACAGACCATATAGGTGCAAAACGAGGAAGGTTCTGGTGTTCACAGGTCATTTTATAACCATGTTAATGCAGTTAGGCTACCTGGAAGTGATCACAGGTTTCTGCTTTAGGGCCTGGATTTGAAATGAAGTCTTTCTAGGTTTTTGGTTTCCACGAGAGGAAACACTCTACTTGTCAACTTATTTAGAGTGATAGAATTTAAAATTAATGGACATTTAGGTGATATTCTGCTGCATATCCTATCTGGTCTGGTCCTCTTTCCATAATAAAATGAGTTTTAAATGTTAATTTTTACCATATCTCCTTTTATTCTGGACATTATTTATGTCCACCTCTAACCGCTGATTAAAATAAATCACATCAGATGGGTATCTCTCTGAGCGCTGTGGCTGGAAATGGGACGACCTGAGAAAGAGAGAACATTTGCACCAGTCGGCTGAGCGGATCCCTCGGCGCTCGGCCGGCTCAAACAGATGACTGAGTGCACTCAGCCGTGCGGTTCCGTTGAGTCCGACACGCATTGGCATTCTACTTTTCCACTCGGTCTGCTTCATTTGCCCGAGAAAACGAGACGAGGTTAACCTCATCCTCTCACATGGCCTCTCACATCCTTGTCTGAGCCGCTGTATCCCCCTGTCATTTTAAACGACTACGCTGGTGGTTCTCCATGTTTTAACCCATCCAGCTGTGCAGGCTTTCAAACGCTCTTCTGAAGCGCGCTGCACACTTTCAGGCTGCTCCTCTACCTTCAGCAAGCCTTCGTTTTCCTTTCTTCACTCTTCTTTTGGATGAAAAATGATGAGAATTATTGAGGGAATTGTAGACTTTCAGAGCTTGTCTTCTACGTGGCTAAATTCTGACAAGATGGACCGCTATTTTACTGTTGTGTTTAGACTCAATGAGATTTCAGCTGCTTTTGATGCTCACTTTTTGTGCATATTCATGTCAGCAGATGGTCACTGCTAGTGTATTCATAATTCTCTCATATTCACTGTGCATCATATGAAGATGCAGTTTATTNCGTTTGAAGTTATTACCAAGCCAGTGAACAACAATATCTGCCTCAGGACAACCTGCCCACCAGTGTGCAGCGTCTCTGTAGGTAGTTAAAGGCCCACATAACACGTTTTGGTAACATATTGGTGACTGCTTTGCGTTTTCACTGTGCAGATTCGCCGCCAGATGATTGACGGGAGACCAGGTGAAATGCAGGTTAAGACTCTTATCAAGTCCATAGACGAGGTAAGTAAATGTCCCCACACATTTCACCTATTTAGTTATTACTGTGCTCAGTTGTAATCTTTGGTAAGATGCTTCACACGCTCATAAACTCACAACTCTGTCTAGTAGGTCCATGAAACGAGCTGCTCACAGTAAAAACACGCTTTTTTTTCTACCTTTAATATCTAAACCAACTATTTGGAAATGAGACGAAGAATTCAAAAAGTTTTTTGTATCTGAAATATTAATCACTGCAGGGCCTCTTTCTGGGTCAAGTTTATCCTACTGTTTGAAGTAAGTTATGACTTTAAACACACATCTTAGTAAAACTGTTTTTGCTCCCTAATCAGACTGTTTCACTGCATAATTTATGTAAAATCAACAATAATCAGTTCATGTCGCCGTTCCCGCACACTGAAACAGAAAGCAGTGTCATAAAGTAAACAGTTTAAGGCAATCATTCTCATCTTTCCCTATATGTTTGTCTCTAAATAAGGTTGTTTTATCAAAGGAATAATTCTTATTCTTGTGTCTTCCTACCAGCAACAGATTCATTATGTTTTCAGGTTGTCCGTTTGTTCGCCCCATTTTTATTAAAGCTAAACTTTTTTGGATTTGCCACAAATGTTCATTTGATTGGTTCGATTTTTTTAATGATCACTATAATGTCATAAAACACATTTTCCAAATCAAATCAAGTTTATTGTCATTTTGCTGTACGTACACAGCAGTACAGGCGACATGAAAGAGCATTTCTTCAGGATCCAATAACTTAAAGCAATTTAAATAATGAAGTGTTTGCATATCTGGATCAGCAGTCCAGCGTTCTGACAGCTGGTGGAATGAAGCTGTTGATCAGTCTGGAGGTTCTTCTTCTTCTTTTTAGTCATAACTCAAGAATTCAAAAGTCAAATACGACAAAAATTCACACAAATGTTTAAATAGGTTAATATGATAGCATTTTATTCCCAAAAGGTCAAAGGTCAATGACACTATAAAAATGCTTCTCTGTCCATTATTAAACAGCATCTCTCAGCAACAGAGGTGCACATCGTGACTGTAATAGTATGAACTGGTAACACTTGAAACTGGGGTGACTATAAATCCTCTATGCTGCTGCACTGAACACGTGTGAAGCATCCGTGTTTACTCTTTGCAGCAACATGCACACTGAATGCACTGCTGGCTGTCATAGCTAAAGCTTTGTCTTTGTTATATTATAGTCTATAATACTAAAGAGTGTCAGCAGACATGGATGTTTGCTGCAACTTGCTGGGTTAGTGGAGGCAAACAACCACTTCTTGGCAATTCTAATTTATTACTGTATTTAGAAAATGTCAGTCAAGTGCACACACTGTGAGTGTAATTAGTCTTAATACTCATCATCTCATCTCAAGGTCCCCTCGGTAGCTCTTCTCATCTATTCTGATTCAACGGCATGATGTTATTGATACATCATCGTGCCGTGTTTTCTTTCTGCTGATCAGAGGTTAAGATATACAGTTTTCTCGCTGTGCATTTAATCACATCAGAAAATACATTGATGTGACTACATTTTGTCCAGCATTTTCACTTTATGATCTGTTGAAGTTTTGGGGTTGTGGCAAATTTTTTCATATTGATCACACATTGGGCGTTGGAATAATAGAATCTCCGTGCAGCTTGTTCTGTAGCCTGAATAGACTGTGTGTTGCCAAAAATATGGTGCAGCTTATCATTGTTGATGTGGATCTTGGGTAAAACTGCGATATTAGTTAACCTGTAGAACCATGAGCACAGTCACACCTCCAGAAAACACCGCTGTAAATACATGAAGCACAACTGAGTGAACTGCAGTCTGTCTCACACTGAATTGTCTCTGCTGTTGTAGTCATACATTGATGAGGTGTTCAGGGGTTACACATGGACTCCCATCAATGGCACAGATTACAGGTGAGCTCATGTTATGAATCACAAATCGTAGCTGGAGTCTGATGAGGACTGCAGATGGATTCACTCTGTTATCCACCTCCTCTCTGTCTCTTCATTCATGCGTCTTCGCGTCGGGATGCCACCCCCTGCAGTCTGGGCCTGGTATTACCTCCCTACAACGAGTACTACATCCAGGCAGACCTGAGTGATGTGATGCTGCAGCTCCAGTGTGAGTACAGAGAGGCGGCCTCGTAAAGAAATGAGACATGAAAGAAAACATCACCGTCTCCTCTTCCTCTGTTGCAGATATGCAGTCGCTGCTGCCCAGTTCCTTTGAATCATCGGGACACGTGTTTCTGGCTCCAAGGTGACCATCTTTATCTCTCCTGACTTCACTCTTTAGTCAAACATAAAGGTGCTTATTTATGGTTTTGTCTCTGCAGGGAATATTGCAAGCGCCTGCAGCTTTCTGACAACAACACACAGTTTTTGCAGAACTTTCTGTCCCTCATGCTGGACATCTCTCCAGAATCTGATGAGTGTAGGTGCATTAACAGAGTTTAGTGGTAATAGACGGTACGCTGCAGATGAGATAATCAGCTGGCGGTTTTGTTGCAGGTGATCAAGGCCTCATCCACAACCTGATTTTGGATTCTCGGATTATCGGGCAGCTCGCCTCTCGTGTATGGAAGAACAAGGACCTGAATTCGTGAGTCGACTTGTTGTTGCTCCACACAGCGAACATACAAACCATCCAGCATGACAAAAAACTCTAGAGCTGACTGAGTGAATCGTTTCAGGTACGGCTTCCTGGCTGTGTTTGCATCCACAGATGGAGGAATAACGCGAGTTTTTCCCAACATGTGAGTGAGATTAAACTGCTTACCTACTCAAGCAGCAACACGTGTTAGCGCTGTCACACACACGCTCTGCTTTCAAACATGCTGTAATGTGTGTTTTATGTTTTTACAGAGCTGCAGAGTTGTGGGATGAAGATCCTGAACCGTTCAATTCGAATTTCTACAGACGGAGCCTCGACAACAGAGGCTACATGTTCAGGCCTCCGCTTAGATCCAGTGAGTAACTAAACTGATGCACTTAGTGTAACTCGGCAGTCGCTAAACTTCCAGCATAGTGAAAACAAAGTGGTCTGAGAGGAGATTCAGCCAGTGATGGCGGCCAATCATATGTCTTTTGTGGAGTCATTTCTATTGGCTGTTTACAAATGCAGACACACATCCCTTCAGATGACTCAATGGCAGAAAATCCTGCAAGAAAAAGTTGCTGTTCCAGGAGTTGCAAAAAGGAAAACTGAGCAATCAAAAAGACTTTGTGATCGTATCAACCTCAAGTTGGATTCCTCTCCTGGACAAGTGTGCTGCTGTCACCTCGAGGTGGTTACAGGCCCATGAGCTGCTATATAATTGCACCAGGATCACAATTATGATCAGGATGGTTTAAATTAATGACCTGCAGGTTGTTGTATCGAGTAATGTTGTTCAGAACAAGCTCACTCTACAGCACTTTTGGGACAGTTTAGGCCTTTTCACAAACGGAGGAGAACTCTAGTCTGGGATCTTGGTCTGAACCAGTCTGAGGGGTTTACAGATCCACTTTGGTGTTTACGTGTTAAAACTTGGATGGTTACGTTTGAATGTTTCCCAACAATGCAAAGCTTTCCAGCTCTTAAAACAAATGTTAGCTACAGATAATACAACTGATGCAACCCATACTGACGACATCCCTGAACCGCTTTCTTATTCAGACTCCTTTAGCCTTTTGTTTTTGTTTCTCACTGCAGCGTTACACCAAGCTGTTGCACTACGTTCTCTATTTTGTCCACATCTGTTTGTAGATCATATGAGGTGGTGCTCTGCTCTCTGAATGCTCCTCCTGGTGTCATGATCTTAACAACATCCTGCAGTGTGTGACGTGTCATCATCACAAGACTCTAATGAAAATAGACGGGGCCGTGGGCTAACGTTTTAGGGTTTTCTACTGCAAATGGAACTGTCTCACGTCTTTATTTTTTATTCTTAATTGGGATCCCCATTAGCTGTCACTGAGGCAGCAGCTCCTCTGAACGGCGTCCACACACAACAAGACAAGACATATAACTCGTGTAAAAGCCACAATCATAGTTGGTTCATTGTTCAGGTCTGTTAATTAGAGTTAAAGTGTTTTTTAAATAACTGGGGCCTTCGGTGGCTCCATATATTCCACAGTTTTCATTTCAAGGATTAATTTGGGTTTCTTTTCGGTTGTGTGAGGTGCCCATCAATCAGCTGGCGTATCACCTACAGTCCAGTCTGTTTGCTCCCAGTTTGGAGACGCAGACGAGGAGGACCAGCAGCACTGAATCGGAGCAGTGAACTGCTGTCGACGGGGTCAGCAGCAAAATGTATCAGAAAATCAATACCAGTTTAACTGGGGCTCTATATTTAGAATATTTTTCGCGGTGCTACCTTGCTGTCAGACAGACCTGTCCAACCGGGAACTGAAGCGGTTATAATTCTCTCTCCAGAGCCGCCAGACAGAGCAAAGTCACACAATAACACAAACAAACAAATCAATCGAGGCAGCAGCAGCAGCAGCAGCAGCAGCAGACTCACGTTTTCTTCAACAGCCTGAAAGAGTGGTGGCTTTGAAGAGGAGCTGCAGTGTTTGTCTCTCACATAATTCATTCATGAGTACAGACAGTTGGGTTGTTTACTATTACAATATTCATAAAGAGACTCATTAGATTGCATGCCAACCTATTATCTACGCTGAGCCATGAGAAGCTGGCATGTATTCTCTCTTTCGTGACTCAAATGTGCCTCACCGTCTTTAAAAAGGGTTACTTCTTTTGTCACATAGTCACCGAGCCGCTGTTTGTTCCAGTCAACTTGAGTTCAGATCGACTCATTCATTTCAAAAGGTTGCGTCATATCAGGTGGTGATACGTGTGCTTGTTCTGAACAGCTCTGGACGACCCCGTGGGAGCAGAAAACGGCACCGTCGGTATTCTGGTCAGCTCAGCTGTGGAGGTTAACTTAGGAGGCAAACTGCTCAAACCTGCAGGTAAGAAAAGTGCTCACGTTGCAAATGCTAAATTTAAAGCGCCACCTGCTTTTTTCATATCTAAGATATTAGAGTGTTTCAGCCTCTGTTCTGTGCTGAGTCTCGTCTTCTTCTGATCAGTGGTTGGAGTGAAGCTGGACCTGGAGGCCTGGGTGGACAAGTTCAAAATCCTGGCCAGCAACGTGTCAGACAGCCGACAGGGTTCACACAAGGTGCAGCACGGCGTCACTCATCTGTCGCCATTAATCACCTGATTAGAGCTCAATTCAAACAAAACTCTCATGACCTCACTTTGCTCATTTTGTTGAACAGTGTGGACCGTCCAGAAGCTGTGAGATGGACTGTGAAGTCAACACAGATGTAAGAACTTTATTTATTTAACTTGACTTCATGATCACTTTACACATGCGAACAGAGGTGTTGTTGTGGCCGGTTTCTGTTTTTTTTTTCAGATAAAATGTCCAGGACAATTAATACCATCCACAGTGCTGCTTGTGCACGATTATAAGCATGACCAGTAATAATCAGTCATTTAGTCACAGGTTGATCCTTGAAAACTTATTTTTTGTGAACAAGAAAAAAAAAAGAAAAATTTCAAAAAGGAAAAAGACAAAAAAAAGCCCAGCATGTGGAGTGAGATGTACAATAAGCAAGACTGTTTCCTTATTATTATAATGATTATTTCTTCCACATCTGACTTGTTTCAGTTATTTTATTAAAATCCTTCCTGCATATTTTTACATCAGTGGTTTGCCTAATTTGTTTTAACATTTAATTAGTTAGAAATTTGGAGCAATTGTACACTAATAATCACTTCCTAATCAACCATCATTTCAATTTTATCTGCATAATTTGAGACTAAATTAGTTCTAAAACATGTTTTTTTTTTTTACAATGCATATGTCACAGTCCAGATTAAAAAGATTTAAAATCTGCCTGGACAAAACTCGACCAAATTAAAATCCTTCTAACATTATAATGAGATTGTAATTATTATTTATTTATTATTTATTGTTATTATTGTTGAATTTCCCTTCTGGGATAAATAAAGTATTTTTCATTTAATTTCATTTAATTTCATTTATTCTGTCTGGGTACATTTTAAATCTTCCCAGGCAGAATAAAAATTTTGATTTCGTCTGGACCAAATTGAAATCATCCTTATAACAAACTGAAATTGTCAGCCTGCCTTGGGAGGTTTAAAATCTGACCACACCAAATTAAAAATCTGAATTAAATCAGAATTATAAGATTAATTTCACCTTGACCAAATTAAAATCGTTCATATAAATGCAGTATTTGCACCAGTCTTGTGTGACTGTTGACAACAGATGTGTCACACCTCTTCATATGTGTTTGTATGAAAATGTTGGTGGGACCCTTTGATGGTTTAAAGAATGAGAGGTTCACGCACACGATGAAGTGTGGAGGTTATATCAGATTAACACCTTGCAATGTGTCACTCGTCACTAGGCAGGACTACAATCTCATTATGATGTAGGATGGATTTTAATTTGGTCGAGGCCAAATCAAAATTTTAAATCTCGCCTTGGCAGATTCAAAATCCACCCGGACTTTAATTTGTATGATGTACGTGACTGTTGTCTGCAGGACCTCCTCTGCTATCTCATCGACGACGGTGGGTTCCTGGTTATGTCCAATCAGAGAGATCACTGGAAGAAGGTTAGTCTGCCCGACTCTTCTACGTTGTCTGCTTTTGAAGAACGTCTGCTTTATTCACTGCACTGACACAAAATCTAAACATAGAAATCCTGTTTAGTGTTTTCTGTGTTTGCTGTCTTCACAAAAGCTTTTGGTTTTTTGACTCAGTTGTCATTGACGGGCCACATGAATAAAACAAGATGAAACAAGCATTTAAAAGGTTTCTGTCAAACTGCTGTCAGATGTTTGTTGGTTCTTTCTCAAGCCCCCCGTGTCGGTCTTTCCTTTCATCCTGTCACAGATCGGTCTTTTCTTCGGCGACGTGGACCCCTACCTGATGCACGCTCTCTACAACAACTCCATCTTCTCTCGGCGACAGTCTTTCCAATACCAGTCTGCATGTGAGCCGGTCAGCAGCAGCCACACCGGAGCAGCACCCAGAGGCATCTTCGTGGTACGAGACAAACATCCGGGTGCAAACTTTTAGATGATGGGACAGTTTAACGTTTGCCCTCATCTGTCACTGTCCTCTGTTTCTGCAGCCGTCCGTCGCTGACATGTTGAACGTGGCCTGGTGGACGTCCACGGTGGCGTGGTGAGACTTTGTTTACTGCAAACCGAGTGACACCAGGAGCATGCGAGGTGTCCTTTAAAACAATCTTAAGTGTGTCCAGGAGCATGTGAGACGTCCTT
>NW_007577741.1:436368-437767 GCF_000690725.1 Stegastes partitus
AAAACAATCTTAAGTGTGTCCAGACTTCTGCACATGAAACCAGGAGGATGATTTTAATTTTTTTCATGCTTGGCATCTGTCGCTCGGTTATTTTCGGCTCCGTGTCGCTGTAGCTGTGGCACATGTTTGCTGTTATTTATTGATCTTTCCACTGTGAACTTTAACAAACATGTTTTTTCAGGTCTGTGATGCAGCAGCTTCTGTATGGCCTGGCCTCCAACAGCTGGCTCTACCAAGGTTGAGTAGTGAACTAATGGAACTTTTCTTTAGCATATTTACTGCATATTTACCTTGTAGTATCCCCTCCAAACTTGGCTAACCAGCTCTGAGTTCTCCTCATTAAAGAGACATCATGTAAACAGTACATTCACGCAAACATATGTGCATAAAACCTGCTCGACAGTCACTTTAAAGCAAACTATTACCAATACTTGCTAAGAGTGTTGCACGAGCATCCTACGAGAAGCTGATTTGAATGTGCGTTTGCCTTTCAGGTGACGTCCTAGTTGAAGGTTTTGAGACAAAAGAAAGCAGCTGCGTGAACATCCAGAGCCAGTTTTACTTCACAAACACCACAAACTCCTACAACGTGCTGCAGGACTGTGGAAACTGCTCGCGGTGGGTTTTTTGGAGCATCAGCAAAACATGTTTTACAGCGTTTGTGCTCCGAGGCCCGAGCTGTCCACACGGAGCCGGCTAAATATCCATCACTGTCTCCTACAGGCTGTTCCACGCCAAGCGGATAGAAAACACCAACCTGCTCTTTGTGGTCGCCGAGACGCTGCCCTGCAGCTCCTGTGAGATAGAGAGACTGACCCAGGTCAGGACTGAGTGTATCCTTTCAGCGCTCTCAAGTGCTTTCATTTCTGCTGAAGGTGGAAATCTCATCCGTCTTGTGTGGCAGTTAAGTTCACTGTTACCTCCCTTAACTGAAAGCGTGCAGTTCAGGAGGAAAATCCATGTGAAGTACTGAGCAATGCACGGTATCGTAAAGGCCCGACGTCCTGCTTTGACTACAGTGCCTTAGTAAGTACATACACGTGGAATTATATTTGTGCCTTAATCTTGAACTCTTGCTGAGACTTTCTGAGCATAAATACATCAGCACATAAACTAAAGTTCATTTTAACAAACAATATTGTCATATCAGCAAAATTATTCAGGTGTTATCACCCACTAAAGAACACAATTATTACCCTTTCTCACTCAAAAAATGCCTTTTGAAATGCTTATGAAATTCCAGTTATTAGGTAGTTTCTGCTGGCTTGTATTGGTAGGGAGCAAAGCAAATTTGTTCCCATAAAGAAAACTTAAATCGTGACTCTAAATCAACATAAATCTGATTCTATGATGTGACTTGTTGACACTCTGCTACAATTCATTTTTAAAGCAACTTATT
>NW_007577741.1:438259-445595 GCF_000690725.1 Stegastes partitus
CGTATCTGCCACTCCCCCACAGCCACTGATGGTGGAAACAGAAGTGTGAGCGCTAACTAAACTAGCATCAGCAGCCAAGTACTGCCTGTGTGTTCTGGACACTTCCACCCTGTCGGAGCGCTGCCCCGGGGTGGAAGTGGTCGGAACGTGCACAATGCACCGGTCAGTTAGGTGTGAAATCCAGCGATGTTCTAACAATACATTAGTTATTATAACAACTATAAGCAATAAATATTAACAATAAATGAGCCTTCCAGCATCAAGCCCTCCTTGTATCCTGACCTCCATCTTGACAATCCGACAGCCTTGCTATCCGACATAAAAGAAGGTTTTACATTTAGTGTCGGATTATCGAGTCACGACTGTACTTTTATTGTATTTTGCGGTTGTTATTAACTTGAAGGGGTAAAATAGAAAGTAGATTTTTTAGATCTTCTGCCCTTCCTCAAGCTCCCCCACAACTAGCCTCCCAGTGAGGATTGGACCCACATGACACCTGACTAACCGACAGTCATCCAGCTCAGACAGCGAGTTCTTCCTGAAGGAGGCAGGAACAGCAACAGCTCGTTGATTTTCAGAGTAAAACAGCCTGTTTAGAACCAGCCTACAACCAGGACGTTACACAGTCGTGGTCAAATGAACCATATTTGCAGTGTTTTGGGCTGAGAAACTGAAAGTCACATTAACTGAGAAGGAGCACAATAGGGGACCTTTAATAATTATGCCTGCGTGGGCGATGTAGCTGCAAAATGTCAAGGTACTGAATAAAATGCATATTTGTTGCAGGACTGAGCTACCGACCTACTTAGATGGCTGGTGAAGGGCAGAGTAACTCACAGCAGCTTCATAATTTGAAGGAAAAGTTGACTTTCACAGTGTTTCTTGACCTCTCTATTTATTACTAATAGTAACCGGATTGGAGATGAAGCAGCCACGTAGACGTTCTTGTTACAGCAAAGTCTTTTTTTGTGTGTCTACTCATTCTTTTTGAGCACTTTTTAAAATCACAACTCTGTGATTCTTTCCTGTATCTTTAGCCCTATCAGTTGCGAAATAAGAACAAAAGCCCCGTGTAGTGTTGTGATAAATCACATGAGAGTGGAACAAAAGACAGAAGCCAGATCAGCAGCTTCAGCGCCAAAGAAGAAGACGCAGGTTTATTCTACAGCACACGGGCAGACTGCAGCAGAACAATACACCAATGCAGTATGATAAAGAAATGAGTAAAAACCATAGAAGGTTGATCTGCCTTAAGTGTTTTAATGCACCACAACATGAGCTTGGTAGGAAACCTAAAGCAAACACACCCACACTGCTGCATGACCAACAGGTGTGTGATCGCCACAGCTGAAATGTTCACGGTGGATTTTTTGTCAGGCTTAATTACTTTGAGTCACGATTTCTCTGTAAAATAGGATTTCACACGCTTGCAAAAAAAAATGTGCTCAAAATGTCTCATTTGCACGTTCAGGATTAGGACACGTGTTTTATGCATGAAGTCCAAACACATACGTGCCTTTTGCCCTGGAGAAGGAGGATTTACTGTTAACTCTCTTTGCAGGAAAACACGTCAGAGTGTGGACGGGGTCATTCTCTGCAGTCCTCTATAGGAGTCCTTCTCTTCATTCAGCTCCTTCTGCCTCTCTTTCATCTCTTACAGACGCTCTGACATTTTTCATCTCTTTGGGTTTAGGCTCGGATCTACTGAAGGTCAGATCAAACAGCAACTGCAACATTTTTTGATCTACAAGCAGCTCACAGTGCATTGTGCTCGGAAAGAAAACCCTGGATCAGCTCTTAGTGCTTTTCTTTTTTTTTTATTTCGCCTTATTGCTTATGCATTCGTGGTGTTTCAGGGCTTGAGTGCAAAATGTAGGAAGGGAATGTGTTGAGTGTGCATGCCACTTTAACTAGGACAAGCATGTTTGGGTTTTTGTTTCTGCACACGGGCTCAGCAACATCATCAGTCAAGTCAGGGAAGCAGCCGAAATGTACTTTTAAACGGGCCAATGAGCAACCGCCCAGCTGGAACAGACGTCAGTCACAGTCGGACCGCTGGTGGGGAAATTCTAAAAGATCGAAACAACGCGTTTGGGTTTATTTGCTTTAAGTACACAGCAGCGAAGGAGGTAGTCGGATCTTCTGAAGGTGAAGCTGCAATACTGCTTTGTAGAAATGTAGTAAAAGTCCTGCATTTGAAATGTTACCAAAAACAAACTGATAATTTGACAGCAGAACTAAATTGTGCATCATATCATCAAATTAACAAAACTGATGCAACCAGTCCAGTGATGTAGTTTGTCAAGACGGAGCCACGTCTGGCTCTGTTGGACTGCACATAGTCAAACTATTCTACAGTTCTGTTTCAGTTCTGTTCCTCAGCTGTAAATGAATAAGCGTTCAGGCATTTTCTACACATTGTCTAAGTAAAATCTTAAAAATAGGAAGCAACGGGATCAGTGACGAAGTACGAGAGTTGCCCTGTGGGGTTTTCTGCTGCAGAGTTTCTGGTGACAATCAGTGTTTTGCAACCAAAGCACATGTTGATTTCATTTCCGTCCTCATAAAACCGTGTGCAGAGCAGATCTTCTTCGAGTTTACACCTGTGTTCTTCACCTGTGTGTCGTGCCAGCCGTGTGCTTGGTTATGGGAACGATTCAAAACGTGGCTCTATAGTGCTTCTAGTGGTCGAAAACTCCACAGGGTACCTTTAATATGCATCCACAGTCATACATTTTACAACCTCCGTCTGGTGTTTTAGCATCACTTTGGGATTATCTCTGTACTGAAACATGCATATCACATGATGGTTAAAAATGGAGTTGCCTGTGGAAGCAAGAAACAGAGGGTTGGTTGCTTCATTCACAAAAAGTAAGGCCCAATAGTTTCTTTTAACTGCACAACAGCGACAAGCCTCAGTTAGCATCCATGCTGAATTAACCGCTGCTTGTAAAGACTAATGTCACACGACAGCAGCTTAATAAACCAGGAAACAATGACCGATTAGTCCCAATCAGGAAACGACAGCAGGTGTCTGGGTCATAGTTTCCAAAAGGCTTTGTTTGGGCCTAAAATGCAATCTGAGTTTTCAAACTAAAACGATCACAAGTGTTTCCAAAAGTTTTCTTTTTAGAGAACACCTGGTTGTGTGGCTTGTAGGCGTGAGCGTAGCAGAAGTTATGCATTTTAAAATAGAAACACATTGACATGGATGTAGCCTCAGCGGCTTTCAGGTAATTAGGGGGCAGGAGTTACTTCTCATCACTGCATCCACCGGCTTTAAATCAGTTGAGCTCAGTGATCGGACAACAGCAGCAAGTTTGTAGAAGATGTTTTTAGATCTTTCATCATCACGTTATTGAACAACTCTTAGTATTCAGTATTTATATGGATTTTCAACACCAACGTCGTCCAAGACATTCACACAGAGGACAGTTCTAAATCATGCACAGCCTTGAAACTGTAAACAAAAACAGACAGAATCTGCTGCTGGATGAGCTTCAGACTCCCACCACAAGTTTGCTCAGATGCAACTTTGCTTTTGTTGGCTTAAAATAAACCTGCTGCGCCTGTTTTCGTTTGCATGCCGGGTCCTAGCGGAGCGTCTTCGCACACCGGAGCTCCTGCACCTGCAACTGTTTTTACATGATGGTAGATCCGGGCCTTAACCTCACTTTCACTTCAGTGTCTTTCAACCCACCTTTGACTTTTGCCAAGACAGTTTTAGTACTACAAAGTGTATCATACATGACAGGACCCTGAATGATTCCCTCTGCTCTCTCATGCTCTGTCTCTTATACGTCCTTAAACCCAACCAGATTCCAAACAGAACTTAGACAAAAAGTTCATTTTTTTTGTGCCCTTAAAATAACTTTTTACAGAGCACTTATGAGACTAGAGACGCCAATATGATGAAAAGCACCGCTGACTTTTCATGACACATATCAGTGAAGAAACATCTGTGTGGTTTCATTGTTACAGTCGAGGTTTGAAATGCTTCCACAGATGCTTGGTGTGATCTTGAAGTGCTTCCAGTCGAGTAAGATGTTGTCCAAGGATGTAAAATCAAACAACAGACGACCAAAATCATCCAACATTATTACGTAGGTTTTGTAAAAGTGGTAGTGCATCCTCGGTGGGCTACGGTATTTAGTAACACTGCACAGTGTTTAGTGCAATAATGCTATGATCATTGGGTACTTTATTCTAGCAGTAATATTCGATTTATGATTAAAAAAAAGAGAAATAATTTACCTGCAGTGTTATCGATGTCTAATAGCACAAAACGTGCAGAAGTCGCTGTGTGGCCAATATGTTTTTAAACATCTGTTGTTCGGGAAGCTCTTTGTCCTTTCTTTTGTATCTTGTATTGCCACTATTTGTCAAATCTCAAGTTATGCACTTATGTATGCTTCTGTATGGGGAATGTAGCTTCTGATCAGCTTTCGGTGTTATCAATATGTTATCGATATGTGATGCTTTTTGATCCCTGATGTCTCACTGACGGTGATGAGTCACTGTGGCAGAACATTTACGATTTATCATGCGTGCGACACTGCGGCGGAGAAATCTGAACAGAAGCGATGCACCTGAACGGCTGCTTAGTTCGTACAGCTGATTTGATTCAGTTGAAAACTGATTTTCTTCTGAATGGTTTACTTTCAAGACAGATTTAATGTTAACGCCATAGCACAAAATAATGACGTTCATTGGGGCAGCAACGATTTTATTTTAACTTCAATAATTAGTTTTGTCATCTTGTTCTTAAATTGTCATAATAATAATGATAATAATAATCAAAACAACAAAAAACAACCCATCTCAGTCTCTCAGAGTCCAGGCTAAAATCTAAAATTCATGATAAGTATTATTAATAATTAAGGACAAATAAATTAGAGACATATTCACGCTGAAACAGCTTAAACATTACTCAGATTATTGTTTGACTGTCAAAAGAGCTGCAAATTCATTTACTGTCGATTGCTCAATGGTTTCCGCTCTGCATAGATTATATTTTATGTGTAAATCTTTGTTGTTATTTAATATATTTAGTTCCAAAGGTGAGTAGGTTTTTCCAAAGTTATCACCAGAATCCCAATTTCTAAACACACTTATTGTGTTTACAGTGTTAGATGTCATGTCTCTGCCTCCTTTAGACACTTTAAGATGTTTGAAATACTGTGTTTGGATTAACAACTTGTGTTTGATATAGTTTTTCCACTAGAAAAGTTCATTTACTTAGTTAAAAGTTCTTTAAAATTTCTTCATTGCTCATAGAAAAATCCAGAATCTATAAATATGCCGTTATTTTTAGTTTTAAATTCTTGTCCGAGCTCCTTATTTTATCTTGATTTGCTTCTAAACTAGTTTCAGTGTCGCCAAAAACGCAGATTTAAGCTTTCTAGTGTCAAACATGCTGCACAGTAAAAGGTCAAACTTCCCCAAGTAACAAAAGAAAAAGCACATTTTTCAGCAAAGAGTCGACCTCTGGTGAAGACAGACGGGAGGTCGGTGTCTGCATGATAAATCCAGGAAGCTACTTCCCACAGTGATTCATTCACTCGTGTGTTTTTGTGTTCTCCGTTGATCCGGTCGCAGAGTTGAGTTACAAGGGGATATTTTTAAAAAGCTTTTTTGACAAAATATTTGTAAGATGCTGTTTTTCTCCGTCTGCCTGGTGTTCCGCCCTGCAGTGCCTTGTTGCACTTTTTGGATGGCAGGAGCATTTGGATCGTAGACGTGGACACTGATCCTGCAGGTTGCTCTGAAAGGACTCCTCGGTCGGGGAATCTGAAAAAAAAAAAAAAAGATGCTCTTCGTGAACTTAGGGAACATTTTTACCAGAGCACGGTTGTTGAAGGAGCAGCTGGCCTCCCCTCCTGCCTTCTCGTGGACACATGTTCGTCAAAGGAACCCTGCTGCCCTTCTGCTACGTGTCGTTTCTCTCTACACTGTGGTTCAGCCTCGAATCAAAGCACAGACACTGTCCATTTTCATAGATTTCTACTTCGTCCCATCTGCACACTGTATATTCTCTATTTGGCGCCTGTGGGAAACATGTACTTTTCAATTCGGACTGACTGAAACGAGTGAATGTTTATGTACAGTGAACCTACTGTTGTGCATCTCTGCTGTACCCGAGCATGGCGGGGACCCGGAGAGGCCGAATTAAAGCTCAACACTGATCGAAGACCTCAGCACAAACACTGCTTTCGAGACATCGGACAGACCGCGGACCTGCAGTATTAACTTCAGGCGGTTTTCTGTCGAGGAAAGACGTTTTGTGGAACTCTTTATAGCCAGTACAGTACAATATATTACTACAGTTGAGGTCAGTGTTGTAGTTTTTCTTTTAACCTTACTGGTATTTATTTGCATGATATTTTGAACAATTTACAGATTTGTGTACATAGTCTGATGGATATTTTACATTCCTGTCCGCATCCCCGGCTGCCCCGGCTCCACAGAGAGGGGGGGGAAGCGATTGTGCCCTCTGGGGTGGTTTTTGGGTGACGTGGAGGCTGACGAGCTCTCTGCCCAACGAACGAAGCTGAAAGTTTGACTTCAGTGAAGCCCACAGTGTTTGCAACTGTTTTGCAGCAAGAAAAAGCACAGAGAAGTTTAGAGTTATAAGCAACATACTGCCTGATTGATCTTTATTCATTTATTTAGGAACAAAAAAAAAGGTCCCCAAGTGATATATATAAGAAAAAAATGATTTATGCATTCAAAGGCTGTACAACAAGCAAACAAAGGCATGTGTGGGGGACGCCCCTTTATTGATTAACTTTGTTTATGAAGTAGATTTAAGTGTTCTTTTTTTTTTTCTTCCCTTTTCATTTACTTCTGGTTCATTTGATATATTCATTGATTTTGAGTATTGTGAATAATCTTTGTATTGAACAGAAAGGAACTGAATGTGTTTGAAGCTTGCGTGAGCACAAGAAGCAGTTTACAAGAAAAAGAGCAAAAACAGACAGAAAAGATCTCTATATCCTGTCCGTCTCCGTCCTTTGATTTACTGAGTATCCAACGATAAGAATGTTCATGTTTTTCGCTGTAACTCTTTGCTTTACATTTTTGCTGACGTTGTCGTTTACTCGGGACAGTTTTCCTCTCTTTGTGCCAGTCTCCAAACGCCACCTCATTTTTGTACAGACAATGTGAAGCAGTCAGCGGAAGATGAAGGCCAACTTTGTAAAGATTTTGTCAGTCACATTACAAAATGGATATTTAAATGTTTATATCTTTGGTGATTAAATGCTATTGATATTTTTCACTTCAGCTCTGAATGGTCGCTCTTCTTCACTGATTTCATATTTTATAGCTGCACACC
>NW_007577741.1:447218-451170 GCF_000690725.1 Stegastes partitus
GCTTGAAATAACAGACTCTCCGAAAATTAAAATAAGATTGAGCAGATAGTTTTTTTATAATTGTTATAGTGGCCCATCGATGGGCAGCTATAGAGCAATCGTACCCGTGTGTTTGTTTTTGTCTGTTAACACTCTAGCGCTTTACAGGAGATGAGTTTGAACCTAAAACTTCATGTATAACCTCAGTATGGTCCCTCCTCGGAGTGATGAGATTTTGGGGTCAATAGATGCGTTGGTGACCACTACAGAGGTCAAAGGTTCCCAAAAACACCTCTGTATGACTGAAAATGCACAAAAACACTTTAGTTTAGTTTACTAACATAGGAAGACATTCGAGGCAAACTGGTGACGACCTTGAAACAAAGGTCAAGGTCATACTGAAGGTCTTGCATCATCACAAACTTTAAATCCATTAGAGCTTGGAAAAGGTGTAAAATTAACACATAGATTCTTATTACAATGAGAGAGGAACCCATGTTGGATGAAAGGTCAAACTCACGATCATAACTCTTAGGTCAGGGGTGTCCAGTCCTGGTCCTCGAGGGCCACAGTCCTGCATGTTTTAGATGTTTCCCTCTTCAAATGATCAGAATCGTTATCAGGCTTCTGCAGAGCTTGATGATGAGCTGATCATTTGAATCAGGTGTGTTGGAAGAAGGGAAACATCTACAACATGCAGGACTGTGGCCCTCCAGGACCAGGATTGGACACTCCTGTCTTAGGTGCTTAGCCATAGCCGTAAATTACAGCAAAACGCTTCCCCTCCACGCAAAATATCTGCATTACATGATAGTTTAAGCTCTTGTTCAGGCAACGTCAAGGTAAGTTCATCCTCAAGTAGGCCCACAGTAAAACACAGAATCAGGTAAACAGCTATATCCTTCTACTGAGGGCTCTCTAGTTTAATAATCTCTTTTGATTCATTGATAATTTTGATTAATATGATTAATTCAATTCAATTTTATTTGTATAGCGCATATTTACAACAACAGTCATCTCATAGTGCTTAACAAAGGCAAAAACAGAAACACCCAACAATCCAAAGCATTTGGATTCCCTATAAGCTTCAGCAGTCTGCAACAGTGGGAAGGAACCGAAAACCCCCACAGGGGAAAAAAAACCTCCGACAGAACCAGGCTCAGGGAGGGACGGCCATCTGCCTCGACCGGTTGGGTGAGAGTGGGATGATTACTATTCAGATTACTGGATGCATGGTTCTGTGAATTATTTCGGGTGAATTTTGTTTAACTTCCAGTTCAAAGCTCAGAGATATTCAAATAGCTATTATATGAGACAATGAAATCCAGGAGAGGATGTTCATGTTTGAGAACCTGGAGTCTTAGAATGTCTTTTTTTCTCCTGGACCCAATCAGTTAATTGAATATCAGTGTTTGTTTTTCTTTACAGCACCAAATGAAATGTTGCTTTGTTCCTCTCTGATGCCAAATTAAGAAGAAACACAGATATTACTTTGGTGCTGATAAATAATCGATACACCCATGAAGCTTCCCTTGTTGGCTGTTTGACATCAAAACAATTATTTTTTTGTATTACAAGCTACTGAATTGTAGGGTTTAAATATGCAAATCAGATGTTAACTCATTACATTTGTTCTAAGTAGCATGAATGTCTAATAGATAAAAGTTGACCAGTGCAGTTAGGTTGTAGTTTTATCACATTAAACGAATAATAGTAACTGTATTTGTGTTTTTCTCAGTCTGTGATGATTATAAGAGATGTGTTTTATGGATCAGCAGTGACCTCTGACCTCTGGACTCCACCACCTGATGGATGGAGAGAACTTTCCTCCATTCTGCTTCAGGTTTTTTCTAAATGTCTACAACCAGGTGTGGGTATGTCAGCCAGATTCTCAGGAAGTTACCGGTGCCCTGACGCCACAGGTTTACAATGCAGCGCACCGGAGTGAAGCTGCCGCATTATCGGTCTTATCATGTCAGCACATTCCAGCGAGCAGCTCTTTCTTTATCTAATGCGGAGCGGCCGTGTTTCTTTGTCAGCTGTTGGGGATTAAAACGTGAATTTTTGGCAGCCTGGCCGAGGACCAGAAAAGAAATCCAAGAGTGGAGCAGCCAGCAAACTGCTCCCAATGTCAGTCAGCAAGGATATGAAACAGTAGGCTGAGGTCTTCAGAGGAAACACGATAGGTCACCGACAACGAAAACCCTGGATGGGAGTTATGGGATGTTTTGGCTTCTATGATTCAATAACCCAAAGTGGTGCCGGCCAGCTGCTCTCAGTAGTCCTGTTTGGACAAGCGATGCCTTCTATCCAGCAGGCAGCGTGCCTCGTTATGTGGCTTAAAGACAAATACGGCGTCTGATTTAGCTCTGATATCAGACCATCAGTGTTCCACGAAGCAGTCTGAGTCCTATTGTCATTTTATAAATCATGTTGGATTTATGCAGCAGCGTTCCGAAGCCTGTTGCTCATAAGTTGAACATAAGAGACACAGAACACACAAAGCGTTGAGGGGAGACGAGGGAGGATGCAGATCTGCTGCAGAGCTTCTTCTGGGTAAAACTGCTTCTTATTACGATTAATCAAAGAGCAGAACTAGAATCTAATGTAGCATCAGATGTGGCGTCACTTTTGACTGGCCTTTTTTTACTCTTACAACAATAATGACATGTTTATATCTATGTATATGCGTCTTAAGTTATTGTTCTAAAGGCATTTATCTGGTTTAACCCTATTCAGGACTTTGATGTTGCCAGAAGGTCTTTGGGGGTCCATTGGATCCCAAGAAAGAAAATATGCAAAATATTTGTTGGTATTCATTATATTATTTTATACTGTGTTAAATCAGTTTTCTGATAAGTTGACGTATTTTTGGTTCCAAATGCATGACAAATGTTTTTATATTTAAAAAAGAATCTTCAAAAATAAATGTAAAAAAACAATACCTGTCACCTAAACCAAATGGCCTGGGGTCCAAAAGACCCCAAAAGTCCTGAACAGGGTTAGGATTGTGTAATATCTGCTTTCTTTTTTGTGGTCAGAGATACTGTGATGCTGAGTGGGCCGAGGTAATACAGAAGCAGACTGATGGAAAGTCTCAGTGGCTGTTGTGGGGCCTTTTTTTGTTTCGTGAATGCATATTACATAGTCCAGGCTACTTATCAGGGGACAGAATTTAGGCTTAACAGGGTTAAATTATTCAGCATGTAAAGAAACATATTCTAAAACAACACATTTGGCTGTGTGCTGATGTTTACGCATAAGAATTAAAAAGGGACAAAGACTACAATAATTGTCTGCCTCCTGTGTGCGCAGTCAGGAGGGACCTCCAGCAATAACGCAGGACTCTAAAGTGTCTGACTTGCATATTTAGGAGTAAACAGGTGCAGTAAGATTAGCAGTGGGAGGAGGCAGCTGTCAATTTTTACATTGTTAATGAAAAGACTCCCTAAAGGGGAAACACTTGTTGAACGCTTTGCCCCAGAGGATTTCTGTAATTTACTTTTCATTCTTTACTGTCAGGCAGAGCAGCGATGCAGCACGCCCCATTTAAATGACTAATATCCAAGGAAAATACTGTGTTTACAGAGATGGTGTGTTGGACATGATTCATGACAGTTGTGATTGTTAAAAAGCATGTGTTCAACACTTTACCTCAGGGAGAACTGTGCTGTGGTAAAGTTGAGATGAACCCTGTGCAGGTAGGACAACGCTGATGTGTTTTCAAAGTCATCAGTTTTCTAAAAATGTAAAATATGTGCTCGAGCATAAAGCCGTCTGTATCTGAGTCTCAGCTGTTTGCAGAGCAGCCTCCCCCTGCTGACAGGATACCAGAGGTTAAAGTCCCTCTCTGGTCATTAACTAAACCTCTAAAAACCCATCTCTGTGTATCAGAGTTTGGTATTTAGAAGTTTTTATCATGAAAATAATCTCTTTCTCTTATTAATTCAGTCATACGTGTTCAAGACAGAAA
>NW_007577741.1:454631-457330 GCF_000690725.1 Stegastes partitus
ATCTCCATCTCGTTGAGGTCTCCCTCCATCTTCTTCTTGATTCTCAGGGCATCGTTCCTGCTCCTGACCTCAGCATCCAGAGTGCTCTGCATGGAATCCATCACTCTCTGGCTGTTCCTCTTGATCTGCTCAATCTCCTCGTCCTTCTCTGCAAGTTTTCTGTCAACTTCACTCTTGACTTGGGTGAGTTCAAGCTGAACACGGAGAATCTTAGACTCCTCATGCTCCAGGGTAGCCTGTGAACAAGTGTGACCTTTGTAAACTACAGTGAAGAACATCTTTTGTATTAAAAAATACAGAAACTGAATCATGCTAAAGAAAGGTCGCCCATGTCGAACACCTTTACAGGACCAGTCTCACAGAGATATGGTTTAAAACTCTGCTTTTAGTTTCAAACTCTGTAAATGTTCTTTTAAAGAATTTGAAATGTTATACCAGTTCTTTGTATTGCTAATGAACCTTGGTCTCTCATTGAACTCTTGTTCAGTTAGTTCTGCTGTCAGTGTCACTGTAAGTTAGCACGTAGAGCTCAGTTTTACCTCGGCCTCCTCCAAAGCAGTCTGGATTTCTGACTTCTCACTTTCCACTGTCTTCTTCCCCTTCTCAAGCTCATGGATTGTCTTACCAGTCTCACCAAGCTGCTCGCTCAGGTCTGAGATCTCCTCTGTTGGAGCACATTATCATTGCAGAGGCATAAAATAATATATTTGAATAAAATAATCAAAATACTTAAAATAAACTGTGTGTGTTTTGGGAAATGAAGCGACTGATCAAAAACAGGAATGACTGTCTTACGTTGCAGGTTCTTGTTCTCCCTCTTCAGGGTCTCCAGGTGGTCCAGAGCCTCTTCATAGGAGTTTTTCATTTTGAACAGCTCAGTGCTCATTGAGCGAGCCTCCTTCTGAGCTCCCTCCAGCTCAGCCTGGCTCTCTTCATACTTCTGCTTCCACTCTGCAAGAATCTAAAGGTACAGCAAACNGGATGGATGGATGGATGGATGGATGGATGGATGGATGGATGGATGGATGGATATCAGGTAGCTGGACCAGCTTTATCCTGTAGAGGGCTGGAGTCCATGTCAGCTGACATTGGACAGTCCATCCCAGGGCTGATTCAAAGAAGACAGACAACTATGCTCGCTTGCTCTCAAACCTACGGCCAGTTTAGAATCACAGATTAACCCTCCATGAATGTCAGCGGACTGAAGAAGAACATGCAAACTCCACACAACTGACCAGCAGGTTTGAACCCAGAACCTTCATACTGAGACACAACGGTACTAAACAGTACTACGGTAACATATATTACAGGAATAAGATGAAGAGAGCTGAAAATATGGTAGAAACATGATTACTGATGGCTAATTGTATAATGCTTCTGGCCAATCTGAGCAACGAGACACCAGCAAAGACTGTAATGACACCCAAAACTATACACGCTTGTCTTTCCTTCAACCACTGTTAAGTATGTACCAGACAAAGGAAACATTGAAGGCAGCAGACTGGCAAAATAATTTATTGAATGTAGATCTACAACATTTAGGGAGAGAATTTCAATGAAAGATCATATTTTATGATTTTCATTTGGGTCTCTCGTAGAGCTGGCAGCTTATTCTTCAGCCTCCTTTGCCTGAAAGCAAGAGAGAAAAACGAAATGAATGACCTTCAGCATGCGAGAGGACTGATGTCAGAGAAAATATCCTGTCATTAGCTTTCATTTGGAACATTTAAGTGAAATTTGAATTCAAATCCACACTTAACAACACAATGTAATAGTTTTCTTTTATAGCTTTTTAAATGCAATGATAAGTTATCTTCATTGCTTTTTATGTGCCCTTATTCACCATAACATACCTGTTCATGTGAAAGTTGTACACACAGTCTTTATTATGATCTTATATTTCTTGTCTTGTTTTATTTTTACTATGCTTCATTGTTATCTAACTGCTCAACAAGCCCCAGTGAGGCATCAATACAGTTGAACTTAACCCAGTCGTATCCTCATGTGGCTCATTAAATCCGTTGTGTTGATGAACTGTTACTCAGTGCTTGAGTTTCATGTGCCACTTACTTTTCCGATTTCCCGACTCTTTGCCCTCAGCTTGTTGACCTGGGACTCGGCGATGTCGGCACGCTCCTGAGCCTCCTCCAGTTCGTGCTGCACCTTCCTGAGCCTGGACAAGTGAGTGTTGGCCTGCTCCTCCTACAAGGACATACAACACTGGAGTTACCATCCACGACGACTGACGATAGAGACTCTGTGATTCTGGTAATAACTGTCAGACTACTGTGATCAGAACCAACTGAGACAACACAGAGCAAAAGGTAAAATACAGAAGCAAATGTGCGACTCACCGCCTCCTCAGACTGTCTCTTGTAGGCCTTTACTTTCAGCTGCAGTTTGTCCACCAGATCTTGGAGCCTCACAACATTCTTCTTGTCCTCCTCAGTCTGTGGCCACATTCATTTACAAATTCATTTATACGCACTTTCAGCGGATGTCTGCATCGTTCAAATGGGAAACAAAGCAGCTTCCTACCTGATAGGTGAGCTCCTTCACTCTCCTCTCATATTTGCGGACACCTTTGATGGCATCCGCTCCTCGTCTCTGCTCACCCTCCACTTCATTCTCAAGCTCACGCACCTGAAATATGAGTCGTGTATTACTGGGAGTTCAAAACTGACAATAGTTGGGATCAC
>NW_007577741.1:458680-459981 GCF_000690725.1 Stegastes partitus
ACTGTACCTTGTCAAAGTTCCTTTGCTTCTTGTCCAGGTTAGCAGCCAGAGCATTAGCTCTCTCCACATCGATCATCAGGTCCTCCACCTCACCCTGCAGTCTCTGCTTAGTCTTTTCCAGAGAGGCACATTTTGCATTCACGGCCTCGATGGACTCCTCTGCATCCTGAAGACGCTGGGCAAGCTTTTTCCTATTAAAGATGTTCGATTTTCAAACTTACAGAATATAACAACTTACACTCAGTACAATTTGGCAAAGCTAAAACTGAAGCTTACTTTGCCTCCTCCAGCTCCTCAGTGCGCTGAATAGCATCAGTCTCATATTTGCTTCTCCACTGAGCCACCTCGCTGTTAGCCTTGGACATTGAACGCTGCAGCTCAGCTTTGGCCTCCTGCTCCTCCTCATACTGCTCTCTGAGCAGGTCGCAGTCGTGACGGGAAGACTGGACAGCATGAGCCAGGGCGTTCTTGGCCTGTGAGCCAGATAAGAACCAGACAAACATTAGATCTCAACTATCACGTAGCTTTTTTCTCACTGTGATTATTCTGCTGTTTTAATAGACTCTCACCTTAACTTCCTCCTCTATGTGCCTCTTCAGCTCTTCAATCTGCTGAGTGTAAGCCTGTTTGCCTCTGGTCAGCTGAGAAACAAGAGCTTCCTTCTCCTCCAGCTGACGTGTATATTCACCTAATCACAGATAGTAATTAGCATAATGTACAATGATACAAGAAATTAGTAAAACTGTAATTTGCTGTAGTTATCTCCAGGATAGAGGCATAAACCTTGAGCTTGTGTGCCTTTTTGTTGTGACCTTAAGACTACAATAAAAAAAGATGTGTTTTAAGCTTTACACAAATCAGGCCACATACTAAAGAGTACTTGTAGAGATCTTGGCTGCTTTTTGCCACATATAATCTGTTCCATGAGCACTGGGTGAAATGATGAAGTGATGCGGATTTCACCTCGTGGATAACAACCTTGTGTTTTCACCATAATGTAAAGAAGCTCTAAATGAGGTTCATACCATTTTCAGTTTGAAGTCGTGCTTTGTGTGCACTAATGTCATTCAGCTGACGAACGTTCTCCTCATTCTTGGATTTCAGCTCACTCAGCTGATCTTCTAATGTCCTGCACATCTTTTCAAGGTTTCCCTGATGACAGAAAGCATCTATTAGTAAAAAAAAAAAGATTACACTTCATTTTCACGTGATAAAAAATGCAGCACCCTGACCTTGGCTTTAGCGATAGCCTCCATGTTGCTGCTGAGGTCATCGATCTCCATCTTGTATTCGCTTTTCTC
>NW_007577741.1:460944-470813 GCF_000690725.1 Stegastes partitus
TGGATATTAATTTGAGTTACTACCAAGCTTTAATCTACACTGAATAAAAATAACATATTGTTAAGGAGAAGTCTTATAACCTTGTTCTCAGTGGCATGTTTCTCCTTTTCCACTTTGGCCAGGGTGAGCTCCAAGTCATCGATGTCTTTCTTTAACTCGGAGCACTCGTCCTCCAGCTTCCTCTTCTTTGCAGTCAGCTCAGCGTTCATTTCCTCCTCATCCTCCAGTCTCTCAGCTGTCTCTTTGAGTTTAGCCTCAAGCTGGATTTTAGCCTTAATGAGCCCCTCACACCTTTCCTCTGCATCAGCGAGGTTTTCACCTTCCTAAAGGTGAATGCAAGTATGTTTGTTAATCATGTGAATCACTTGATATCGCATAATTTGTACAAGTACATGCAGTGTACCGATCAAACTCACAGACTGCACTTGCAACAGCAAGTCATTCTTCTCCTGCAGCAGAGAAACCATTTTTTCTTCAAGTTCCTTCTTTTTACTCAGAGCCTTTGTTAGATCGTCTTTGGTCTTTTCAAAGTCTTCTTTCATTTGGGCCATCTCTTTCTCAGTCTCTGCACTCTTTAGCAGAGGCTTGATCTTGAAGTACAGCTTCATCCATGGCCAGGTTTTGACATTCATGAATGAGCGGATGTTGTACTGAATGGAGAAAATAGCCTCCCTGATTTAAAAAAAAAGAAAAAAATTAATCAGAAAACATTTATTGTATAAGAAAGGTTGCAGCCTTGAAATACATGCTTTGAAAGTCAGACAGCATCTCTAACTGTTACGACCCTGGGCTATACGCTGCTCCTGCATGTTGTGGGTTTAACCTTTTCTGCAGGTCCCTGCAAATCAGTGGCAACAAACTGCCCCAGATTTAAAGCAGTCGTCATGCTCTCGGCACAATACCAGCCCCATTCAATCAATTAGCCGATTAATCCGACTTCAGTGTGGGGTAAAGAAATATCCTGGGCGAGCCCCCGCTTTGTTAAACTTACTACTTTTACTACAAAATGAACATTTGGGCTGCTGTTTGCCTTCAGCAGAGGAAGATGAAGATGGAAAGGGAGACGGAGAATACTGATGTGTCCAAATTTGAAAGTCCAAAAGTTTGGATGGTGTGGGCAAGGTGAGTTGAGATTTGATTGTGAAGCTTTTATTTTGTTAAAACAGGATTGGTATGTGTTTACGACTAATGGTAGGAGTCCTATTTTTGTTAAAACTGTGGTTTAATTTGGCTAAACAGTGTCCACCTGGGTGTTACCTTTGTTACCAAGTGGGATGGGGTGTAACAGTAACAGACATACCTCCTCTCCATCATCTTGACAAACTCTACTCTCATGAGGAAGCCTCTGCAGAGAGCCTGAGTCATTGTGACCAACTCAGCCAGTTTCTCATCTCTCATCTCCTCCAGAGTTCCCAGCAGACCGGCTTTGAAGAACACCTGAGAGTCGATAATTCAAGTTATCTTTAAGTTATAACTACCTATGGTAGTTCTTGACAGCTGAATGTTTCTCACTCTACCTTGGTGTGGCCGAACTTGTACTGTGAGTGATCCACATTGATGGATCCCAGCAGCTTCTCTGAGGCCTTCTTGTTGTCAATGAACTGGCCCTCTGGGATGACGCTGGCATTTAATACTTTGTATCTGAAAGTAGAGATTTCATTCAGTAAGTTAGGCACAAGATTTAAAAAAAAAAAACCCTTTTAAATGCCTGAAAAGATGATATCAGTGCTACCTCTGCTTGAAGTCACCATAGAGGATTCTGCTGGGGAAACCCTTCCTGCAGATCCTGATACCCTCCAGCACACCGTTACACCTCAGCTGGTGGATGACCAGGAAGTTCTCCATGAGACCTGCGACACAATGTGGAATAAACTCACATGTTTAGAAGTTACGACACAATGACATCATAGCAGTCAAAACACATCAAACTTTTCTGGCATTCTAGCATTTGTCATGTACCTGGTGTCTTTGATTCATTGGGAATCAAGCATCGCACAAAATGCGGATGTGTGCTCCTCAAGTTGGTCATCAGTTTGCCCAAATTCTCCTGAAGAATTACATAGTCAATAAATTAGCAAAATGCATGAAAGCATGAAGCACACAAGTCCTTGTCTCACATCTCACCCTGAACAATGCAGACACCGTCTGGAAGGAGCCACCCTTCTTCTTGCCACCTTTCTTGCCACCTCCTTCAGCTGTAACACGACGAATAAAAGTCAATTACTTACTTACAACCGATTTAAAACATTTTATATAAACAGTATTCTGTTTCGCCACCAACATACAAAACAGATGCACCATGAAATTTAATAAAAGTGACAGAAACTCATAATTCTGTTGTGATCGTTACCTTCTGCTGAGGCATGAGATGCATACAGGAATGCCAACAGCTTTGTTGAAGACTTCTGGTAGAGCTGCACCACAGAGTCATTCAGGGGGTCCTTGTTCTTGTCCAGCCAGCCAAAGATGTTGTAGTCAACAGTGCCGGCATAGTGCACCAGAGAGAAATGGGCCTCGGCTTTGCCTTTGGCCGGCTTTGGCTTCTCAAAGGATTTGGTCTTTCCGAGATGCTGGTCATACAGTTTGTTCTTGAAGGTCATGTCTGTCGCCTTGGGGAACATGCACTCCTCTTCAAGGATGGAGAAGATGCCCATTGGCTGTCATGATGAAAGGATTATTTTAAACAAAAACTTCAGATTGTTTCCATGTTTGTCAGCTTACAGCACAGCATGCTGCTCACCTTCTCAATAAGCTCAATGCAGGCAGCCAAGTCCATGCCAAAGTCAATGAACTCCCATTCAATGCCCTCTTTCTTGTACTCTTCTTGCTCCAGGACAAACATGTGATGGTTGAAAAACTGTTGCAGCTTTTCATTGGTGAAGTTGATGCACAGCTGCTCCAAGCTGTTGAACTGAATATTAACAGGAGAAAGGTGGAATACAATTTAATATTTATTTGTATCAAACCCATATAACTTGTTTAATGATGATTAAAATATTTTTGGACATTAGACATCATCACCAAACCTACATCAAAGATCTCAAAGCCAGCAATGTCGAGCACACCGATGAAGAACTGCCTCGGCTGTTTGGTGTCCAGCATCTCATTGATTCTGACGACCATCCACAAGAACATCTTCTCATAGACAGACTTGCAGAGAGCCATGACGGCATTGTTCACCTGATGGTACAGATGGATGTTGTCATAACAATTAATGAAATGATTAAAACTTTCAGGGGTTAAACGGGTTTAGGAGCATCACACGGCTTTATAAGAATACTTCACCTGTGGGACAGTCTGACCCTTCGTCACAAACTCGTTTCCGACTTTCACTCTTGGGTAGCACAGTGCTTTCAGCAGATCAGCTGAGTTCAGACCCATGAGGTAGGAGATTTTATCCGCAACTGGAAAAAAAAAAGAAAAAAGAAAATTAAGTAAAGCAGTTGTGACTTTGTGGAGACAGGAAGGAATCTGATTCGTAGTTAGTTGTCAAACGTACTGCCTGTAATAAACAAAAGAAAAGTTAAATGTACCCTCAGTGCCATCGGGCTCAGCCTGCTCCTCTCGCTGCTTCTGCTTAAACTTCATGTTTCCATGTTGCATCACAGCACCGGTCAGCTTGTACATGCTGACCTTCTCTTCTGCAGTGAAGCCCAGGATGTCAATGGCAGTCTGTGAACATTCAAAGAAACCAAATTCAGCATTTTGACGAAGCCCTACAAATTAGAACTCTCTTAATAATAATGCTGTGTATTTGGTCATTTTCTTACATCAGTAGCGATGAATTCTTCAATGTCATTGATACTCTTGACAGTGATTTCACCCTGACTGATCATGGGATAGTCAAACGGGTTGGTGGTGATGAGAAGAGCCTCTGAAGAAAGCAAAAAAACATATTTAATAAACCAGAACATACACCAAATTGAAAAAAAAAAACAACATGAATAATGAAGTAATCCCACACCTATGAGCTCAGGTTTGTGGCCTGTCATGAGCTGATAGAAGATGTGGTAGCTCCTCTCAGCAGACAGCTGGAACGTCACTCGAGACTTCTCCAGCAGATCTACAAAACACGGCAAAGCAGTATGAGAGCAAGAAATCAGCAGTTTCTCCATAAACTAAAGGTACAGCAACACAATCATCTGTCCGATCCTTACATGTTTCAATGTCTGCTGAGGCCAACTTTCCAGATGTTGCGAAATGGATTCTGATGAATTTACCCTATTCCAAAGACAAATGTGGATTAGAGTTATAACTTCTTGCTTTTTTTATGTTGTGAAGACTTAGTTAACTAACACTTACAAAGCGGGATGAGTTGTCATTCCTCACAGTCTTGGCGTTACCATAGGCCTCCAGCAGTGGGTTGGCTGCAATGATTTGATCCTCCAGCGACCCCTTCATTCACAAAAAAAAGACTTAGGAGGGAAAAAAAGGAGCTCATCTAAGATAATCTAGTCTAAGATAATGTTCAATATGTCTGTGTGAGCCTGGTCAACACAGTTGTGCTCATTCACCTGCATTTTTCCAGAAACTTGCTCAGCTTTCTTGCCTCCAGCCACTGCGATTGTCGCAAAGTACTGGATGACACGTTTGGTGTTGACAGTCTTTCCTGCACCAGATTCTCCACTTGAGGCAGAACAACAGCTCAATTAGTGCGAGGACCATCCGGTTTTAGGCAAACAGAGCAAACCGCAAAAGAAACTGTTGTTCTGATTAGTGGTGCAGTGTCCGGTCAATATTACTGTATATTGATTAGTTTATGTTAAAAATATGTTGTTTCAAAACCTGCTGAAGTTCAGTTACACTGACTGCCCTTCTATGTGGTGGATCATTTGTGTTAAAAGAGGCAAACTTACGTGATAAGGATGGACTGATTCTCACGGTCTGTAAAAACAGGAACACATCTTCTCATTATTTACAAAACCTTATTTAGTACAGATACAAAACACATATACCAGTGATGTGGAGTCCCACTATGAGCACTCCTTGTCTAGTACGTGAAGATTTCCAGATATTTTACACAACAGTTTTCCCTTTAAAACATGCAAAGTGTTCTTTCCTACCAGTGAGCATGAACTGATAGGCGTTGTCAGAGATGGAGAAGATGTGGGGTGGAGCCTCCACTCTCTTCTTGCCCCTGTATCCTGCAACCACCACTGCATCGTACACCGGGAGCCACTTGTAGGGGTTCACGGTGACGCAGAACAGCCCCGAGTAGGTCTGTGGAGACGGAGAGCATCATTCACAGCTTTCTGCAGTCATCATCCTGTTTAATGTGCTGATGAGAGGATCAGGTCAAACTCACGTAGATCATCCAGGCTGCATAGCGCTCTTTGAGGTTATACAGCACAGAAGGCTCGCTGAGGTGGGTCATCATGGCCATGTCCTCGATCTTATCGAACTTCGGAGGGTTCATGGGGAAGACTTCTGTGTCTTTCACGGTGATAGACTGAAGATAGAAAAGACGTCAGTGTGTTCGATAACGATGGACAATCAGAGGTGGTGACCACTTAATATCATGTCGACTACAGTCCACAGGTTAAACAACTAAACATAGTTTTACAGAACCGTAGGGCATCCACTGGATTTATTCACTGTTATGTTTACCGGTTTTTTACCCCCCTCTTTTTCTTTTCTTTTTTTTTTTTTACCACAACAGTCCTACATTTAATGTTGCATGAGAGCACATCAGTGCAGCTGTTCTGCATGCTCGACATGCTTGGACAGCAGCTTTGACAGTGAAATTAAAAGTGCAGTGAACTATAAATTTCCTTACCTTCCCACACAGAGTGTCCACGGTGGCTTTGCCGCCCTCTCTCTTCACTAGTTTCCCTTTAAGGTACATCTCATTGGGTTCAGTCACAAAATAGGCGGTTTTAGCATCAAAGGGGGTGTTCTGAGCCTCAATTCGCTCTCTTTCTGGCTTCCGGAGGTAAATGGACGCCGGGCCGAAACACTCCATTTCCGCGTCCCCACTCATGGTGACTGGTTTACTGCAAGAAAGTCGAGGAAGACAGCTGTCATTAGTTTCAATCATCATTCTCGTTCAGATCTGCACTCATCATGATCCCTCAGAATTTAATGAAGGAAAAACACTGTTAGTGATGCGATGGACGTTTCACTTAAATGAAGAACAGAAAGAAACAGTATTATGTTTTAGCTGGACTGTATTAACAACACTTTTTGTAGTAGAGACATCTTTGTTAAATTTTTTGAATGACTTCCTACATCTGTTCCAGTTCTTTGTTAAAACGTGTCACTTAGATGACTTTAAAGGCAGCAACACTAAAACAAATGTATTTTTTCCATTTAGTGATGCTGACATATTGATGGAGTTGGATGGGATGATGTAGAAGATGTGCAAGAAGTTGTAGAAGATGTGCAAAATTACCTGTGTTAATTAATTTGTTAATGATTCCATGCACGATAAAGGTTTAATGAATATTTAGGAATTCATAAATCACAGTCTGATTTGTCATAGACACACAGCTCAGGCTTCAAAAGGACAAGAGAAAAGAGATTTATTACCTTCTTCCCTCCTTCCAAGAGAACAGCTGCCGATGGTCTTATGAGCGTTCTGAAGAAAGAAAGAAATACAAATAGCTCAAATTAATAACTGTAATTAGGCTATTCTGTAATAAAAAATGGGCTCGCAGTGCCGTGAGGTCCTGGCAGAAAAACAACTGCTCTGTGTCTGGCAGTAAGTGGTCATGCCCTGCATTGTTCATTAAGCTGCTGGCTTTCCTCCTGCTAATAAAAGTCTGTAACTCACTCACCTTGACTAGTGGCCTGACAGTCCTTGGAGGAGTCCAGCCTTCCTTCTTATATAGAGAGATCAGTGTTCACTCAGCAGAAATGACCTCCTTTATTTGGTCATGCTGTTTTACGTTCTTTGCTTGAGTATTTTTGCCCCCCATTCTGATCTCTGGCATCCTTTGGGACGAAGCACCACAGGCGGTTCATCACATGGCTCTTCTTCCTTTTGGTATTGTGTGTCCAAGGAGGCACATTTTAGACAATGATAAACATTTAAATGGTAAATATTCACCTATAAGACTCCTAAGATCATGGTCAGTTAGTGTATTGTCATGACAAATGCTGCTGCTTACTGCCAGATTAACTTTACAAACTAACTCATATAGGTACTGTTGTTTTCCCTTGTTTTTTTTTTTTGTTAAACTACTATTTAGTGTCATTTATTTGTCTAAAATAGAAACAACAGTGTCCTTAGGTGCCACAGTATATGGAATGAGACAGAGCGAGACAAGACATAACACATCTGTCCTCTTGCAAACTGCCCCACTGGAAGCGTAACGGTGCCACACAATAAACGGCAGTAAACTAAAGCCAGATTTTAAAGGAGCATAAATAGATCAAGACACTTACAAAGCAGCATTTTTTTAACCTTGTGTAAACATTGTTCTGGCACGCGTATATGTTACTGAAGCTCAGGCATTGTTTCGGTCTTTACAATAATCTCCTTAATGCACCTTGGCACTGCGGAGGATTTGAGTTTAGCCGTGGAGAAGCTCTCATGTGTCACTGGTATTCTGTTGCAGAAGCCTTGCAAGTCTTTCCTGTGACAAAGGAGCAGAAATGGGCCTAACAGTTGCTAATCTAAGAACTTGTGAAAACGATGATACCTCGTGATAGCAGAAACACGCGCAGAGGGCTGTGTTTTATGAAATCCCAAACTTAATTAGATTTGATCAGCGGGGGAAGAAAGGACAACAGAAAGTAGAACAATATTCATATTTATAGCGCTTTAATTTCCTCTGTCCTAGAAATACATGTCTGGGAACAAAAAACAAATGTCAAACACACGATGACGGCGTTTGCTTTGGAATTCTCCTGATATAAATGTCAGTCAAAAAACGCTTTTAGTATGAAGAATATTGGCATATGAAAACTTTTAAAGGTCCACGAGCTCACTTTGAATGACAGCAATGTATGAAACAGGGTCTAATAATCTTGTTCTAACAAACTAAGGATGGACATCTTGGCGTGGGGACGATGTTTAGGTTAATGTGATGAAATTATGCCTGCTTGTAAATAGTATATAAATATGTAATATGTGACAAACTATAGAAGAACTGTGTTTATTCATTACATTTGAGCGCATTTGTCAGCTCCTATAACTCCTTGCTGCATCTACAACTGCTGTATGAACAGATGATAAATGACAATACAGAAAAAAGCTGTTTGAATTTAAAAAAATAATCTTCATAGGAGAAATTCTACTTGTTGACAAGTACTGTACATGAATAAACACTTGTGAAAAGTCCCTCTATTCTAACATGACTTCATTACAGTGTGCTGTGAAGCATGTTTTAAAGGTTTGCATGCTGCTCATGAATGCTAAACATGTCATTTTTGTTATTTTGTTTGTTGCCTCTGAGGTTGTGTTGTTTTTTCTTTTGTCTGTCTGTCAGCAGGATAAAGCTACCATTTCATGAAACTGAGACAAAAGAAGAAGCCATTAAGTTATGGTGCAGCTCTGGTTTAGGTTGTGAAAACACAAATGAACAGGCGCTTGGCCTCGGCGGAGGTCTGCGCTCCTCGAGTGCCGTTCTACTTATATCCCGTTATTACACACGGTTGTACTACACAATACATAGCATGACACAGACTTGTGCCGCAGAGAATGGTGCTAGAAGTTTGACATTTTTCTTTTCTTTGGGAGGATAACTAATTTCACCAGATTATATCGAAACAGCGGTTCCATTTTTAGACTAATGACATATTATCCCAAAGAATTCCAGCAATCACGGAGGAATAAATGAGGCTCGCGGGACATATTGGGCTGATTGTGCTGCAGCGAGGAACAGACAGGTGACGGTCGGAGGGATCCTTCTTCTATTTTTATACATATTACTCTCCATCCAAGACCACAGTCTGAGTCATTTATTAATATCTTTTTCGGTACTATTCCTTCTTACTGTTTTCTCTCTGCTGTAATCTGCTGCTGTCTGATTTTTTGTTATATGTCTAAATGCATTGTTGCCCTAAAACGACTTGTGTGAAACTTCACCATGTAAATAAACTTGAAGTACACAGTGAAGGCGGCCTGTGTTATTTGTTGTGTTCGATGATGGAAGCTGCCCTGTGGACACTATGATGTTGTTTCTTGTCCTAATTTGAGTATCTGCACAGATCAGATGATGGAAGCTGCCCTGTGAACATTATGATGTTGTTTCTGGGTGTCATTCAGTAATTATGTCTATAGAGTGATGACCAACAGTCTGGTCACATCACCTCAAAGGTCAAAACAGTTGTTGCCACGTCTATACGTTGTTCTTGCCTGAAGAGGAAACCGCGTCGGGTTTCCATTAATCCTCTACTGACAGTGAGCGAACGCAGTCTGAGGTTTGGTTTCACCTTCGTTTCAACACATATTTAGGCCTCAAGGCTCACAGCGCTCTTATGAAACTGCAGAATGTGAAATATTTCGCGAGGTAAAGGCTCAGATGTTGTATTTTAGTTGCCGTGGACCAAGGTGCTATAATCCTGGAGCGCAGGCCGATGACAGACGTCTCCACGCTAACGGGGTCGTCTGGCTGGAGGTCAGAGGGCTTCAGCTTTCTAGGGACTGACTGGAAATGTGATATGCTTTAGGTGCTATTGAGGCTACATAAGAAGAGAGCGATTAGAATTATATCTTTAGAGTATATGTTTACAAAAACAGTTGTAAAAGGTTGTTTGACACCACAGTTTACTCACATGACTGATGTAAACTACCCAATCAGAACAGTTTTATTCTAGTGTAATTTTTCATCTAATCAACTCAATAAAATGTCTTTATTTTAGACAGTAATGCTGACATTTGGTTTATACCAGGATTTCTGAATATGGCCGAAAGATGAGCAAAA
>NW_007577741.1:471570-492833 GCF_000690725.1 Stegastes partitus
TTTTTGTGGTTCAAAATGAACCTTTGAGGAAGCGACTACACTTCACACTTATTATGAATATTACAGTGAAGTCAATGAGTCGTATTAGTTTTCTTGACAGAAATGTAAGCAGCTTCCTGTCCTTTCTGACTATTTGATAAACAACGAATATCTACTGTGCTTAAGTAAATGAAACCAAATAACAATTAATTAAAAATTTTTTACATTCTTGATTCATCCAAACCTCCTCAGGGGGCAGCAAAAATTCAAGAAAAATCCTGGCTTGCCAATTTGATCCTGTCATTTGTTTTTCCTCGACCGTCCAGGTTTTCTCGTGTAAACAATTCAACTTCAAATGCCGACTGATCAAACACACAGTAAAGACGATAGCCCTTTTCTTTACTTTAACCTTCGTCATCAATCAATTGTCCTCTGTCCATTTGTTTTTTTTGTTTTTTTTAGCACTTTCACTGGTCATACATTTCTCTGTCTCGGATTGCGTCGCTGCATTTTTGACGCTCTAACCAGTCAGCGAGGGGTCCCGCATGCTGACCCCGTCGTCTGCTCCCTGTGCAGCTGAAGGTCAAAGGTTTGAAGACACAGACAGCTTTATGTTGAGGTCGAGCCGCCGCTGTTGACAAGTCAACTGTCGGCGTCTGACAGGAGGAACGCTTCTGATGTCTCTGACCGTAGTAAATCACCTATTCCAGCGCCCCACGCGACACGGCGGGAAGCGTTTGAAGCCCTAAACATTCAGTAAAGGTTTATTTGTTTGCAGAACCGTAAACTTTCTATTGTCCGACGCGGAATCCGCAGCGAGCAGGTGATCAGATCGGTGTCTCCAGGTCTTTCGAGGCAGGCACTTGTGTTGTCTCGAGGGCGCAGATGTATTTTTAAACCCTTTCTTTAAATGGTCTTGTTGCGCTGCGGTGTCCTGACAGATGAACTGAAGACAAGGCCAGGATTGTAGCTTGACCTTCCCCTAAGTCAAGTGTTTGTTCCCCATACGCGACAAGGAGGGGATCATGTTATATGATGTGTAGTAGTTTGCATTCTTTCCTTGTTGAAAGATGACACTGAACTGGCAAAGAAGGGGAGCGGGCATTAGGAGCTAAATACTGAGGACTTGACACCCCACAAAATAGGCCTATATATTCAATAAAAATGTGATACTTGATCTCTTATGCTCCCGGGTGTGCTTATTAGGAAGAAACACAAATATAGCCGTCTCCTCAGCAATGCTCTCAGAGCTCAGCCATTTGTTCCTGCCTCAAGTCTTATTGTGGAACAACCTTTGATATGAAACGATCACGCCCTCGGTGGTCTCCTTTATAATCAAAGACGGGTCACCCACAGAAGATGTGAGTTCAGCTTTACACAAACATTTTAAATACAAGCAGTAGGTCTGCTGATGCCTTTATCAGTTTGCTGGTTTTCAGATGTTCTAACTCTCCATTGTGTTGTTGTGTTCTGTTGTCATATCGTAGTTTATCAGCAGACACTGATGTATGTTTAAAGGACTAGAACACAGACAAAGTGATCAACCGATTTATCATTTCTGTAGTTTATCAGCGAGTGTTTGACAGTCATTAGACATCTTTAAGTTGTATTATATAGTGATTCTAATGAGTAGAAATCCAACTGGCAATTTTTTATTTTATTTTTTTAGCATAAAATAACAGATTATAATACAGTTTCTTAGCTAAATATAATTTACTTTATCAAACTGTGGCAAAAATCCAACAAATCCAACACAAAGGCTCCTTCACAGATTTGCAGAATTGCCCACAAAAGTCTGATATAATCAATTAAATTCATCTTTGTCAGACACAGTCCAGCTAAACTGTTAAAGTCAGGATTCGTGGTTAAATTCATCTTGATTCTTCCTTATCAACAGGTCGGACTAATTTTTCTTCCCCTGTCTGTGTGCTGCACTTCACTCTTTATGAAACCATTTCCCAAATCCTACACTGAACATGCTACCTGAGTGAAAGCATGTGGATATAATCAGGAAAAAAGTGTCCCCTCTGACTGTTGCACTACTATCTGTTTGATATTATATCTGTTATGTGTTGGATAAATGTAGTTAAGTAAAAAGATGTAGTGGAGAAAGACTCAAGTACATCAAGTTCTGCTTTAGCCCCCGAGAAAGTATTCTGCTTGTAACGCACACACATCTTGGTAACTAATAAGTAAGGGTGGATGTTATAAATATCATATATATTAGGGACTATTCAGTGTAAAACATTGTCAGTGTCTGTTTTCTTGCATCTGTATTCAGAAAAGCTCAATTAACAGTCAACAACTTGATATTTAATGATTGTAAACCTACAGCTAACCAACCAAAGACATCAGCGCTTGTGCTTGGGCATGAGCAGAGGTTTCACTGCAGGTTGTGACTCATAAATTAGTCTATTTTCATCACACAACCACAACTTGATATGGCGCAGCATATGTTTTGGAGCGCGTAGAAAAACTGTAAGGCCACTAGCCTGTCAGTAACATTAACACCACAGGGCAAAGATTTGCAGTTATCGTAACCTGGGGAACTTCTACGTGATAACAGGAAACAGTTGACAAGCGGGTTATTTTGAATGATGAAGCCGTGCGGCACACATTTAGACACTAAACGCAGCAGATCAGATCGCTGCCCGGGTTCACTGTTAGTAGCTGTGTGCTCCTCTAGTAACACCGACTGATGCTTGTCATTTCATGCTTTCGTATTACGGATTTTGTGACGGTGCGTTAATTGGCTGTGATAAAAGACTCTCACAGTATGATTAGGCTTCGTCCACACTGCAAACCTTAGTGCTTCATTTGGATTTACTGCTCAGATCCATCGTTCACAACATCTTTTTTTAATGTGGCAAATATCAGATTTCTGCTGTTGCATCTGCTCTCAGATGTACGTCGCTTCGGATAAAAGCGTCAAGTGCCAAATGAAACTGTAGAATTGTTGTATGGAAATAAACACGGAAGCCACTTAAGTCAGCATTGTACAGTTTCATTTAGAAGTTGACGGGCAGTCGACAGGAATTCAGGCCATCCCAAACACTCAGGAGGTCTAACAAGTTACTGTCCTTCCATGACATGAACACTTCAAGGGATGAAAAAGACGGATGGGTTCCTATAAATCGGTTCTACTGAGGTCACGATGCAAAAGAATCTGATCGGCATCTGATTCAGGACCACACATAGATGTGACCCAAATCAGAAATTTAAAGATCAGATGAGCTGTGATCTGTGCTCTTCCCACTGTTCAAGTTCACATATAAGCAAAAAAAAAAAACCCAAAATAACTAATGTGGGACACTGTAGCGACGAAGCAAAGGAGTTTTTCTAACTATATTTTGACAGCACTGCCTAATTATTGTAAAAGGTTTGTCAACTGCCTGATTAGAGCTTGTGTTGTTTGTTTGTTATTAACTATATATCCATACCCATGTACTTATTATTTAAGTTAAGAACTTAAAAAACAAACACAGAAAACGATATCCAATTGCTCGCATGTTTATTTCTTGTTACACACTTTAGACAAAAAGATCATATTGTATGATTTCTCGTCCCGTGTCAGACTGATGTTCATTCTTCAGCGTCCTTCCCCTTCAAATCAAAAACCAGACGGTGAGAAATTAGTGGTGAAATATTCTGCAATCATTACTGAATGAAACGGAAATAAAACGTATTGTACCCTAACAATGTCGCGGCTCTTGGCTCTCAGCTTGTTGACCTGCGACTCGGCAATGTCAGCTCTCTCCTGAGCTTCCTCCAGCTCATGCTGAACCTTCCTGTACCTGGACAGGTGAGTGTTGGCCTGCTCCTCCTGAGAATAACAAAATGAATGGAATGAGGCGCCTTGTATGGGATGGAAATCAGTTACTAAGTCATTCTGCATGGTGCTGTCAGTGGTCACATCTTATTGCTCCTTTCAGGTGTGGGTGATGAAACACTTCTAGTATTCTAAAGTGACGACATTCTGTCATTTAGATATCGGTCATTGATGGTTTTCATGGTTTATACAGTAATTAGAGAGAGCTAAGGGTCATTTATGATACTTGGCATACATGGGACATTGGACACTACATGAATTCCTAACGACTGAAAATTTGAAAATGAGGAATGTTACTTTATCTACCTACTGAATCTTAAGGTAACATCACTCATCATGGCTACCTGTCACCATATTCTGCTCAGTAACATCATTAATTTAGGTCCAGTTCTAACTACAGGCTAACTACGGGAAGCATCCAGACGCACAACGATGCCATGAGTCTGTTGTGAGGCTGTGAAACCAAAAAATGTCTGCAATTAAAATAAAATTAAGTTTAGAATCACAAATCAGACTTACAAGTAAGAGAACATCCTGACAGCTGTGACGGAGCTCATGACTCATCTGTGTAAAGAATGATTTAAATGTAGCTTCACCTGTCTGACGTGTTGAACCTGATCGATCCTGTCCTCATGTTACGGATCATTTCTGACTGATGAGGCTACTGCTGTTGTGCATCAACGTGCAAAACTCTCTCGCTTTGGAGATGCTCCCACGGATCCTGCTGCTGCTTGATGCAGTATTATTTAATTAACTCAGTAAAAAACAGACCAACAGCTGGAAGCAAGACCTGTTAGTCTCCATGTTCACAACAGCAAAGTGTCGTGGTCATTTTAGTAGGAATGATTTTGAACTTGTAGAGCAAAGTGAATATATGAAAGGTGTTTTGGGATTTTGAGGGCGTCTGTTTGTGCGCTTTAGGCATGAAAACTCTTGAAAGAACTCAAAGTGCTTCCTAATTTGCATGCCTCACCATTAGCATGTTGAAAGTGATACTTAAATGTTAGCGGGTCGGATCTCGTAAGATTTACGGAAAAGCGACCGGGGTGCTCATCCACACAGGAAGCCGACACGTTCAGATGCCGTCAGATTAATGGAAAGGAGTGCGAGTCTGAAAGGGGTGTCAGTGGTGTGACGCCTATTTGTGTCGCATGTGTCGCATATTTCACACTCACAGCTTCCTCGGACTGCCTCTTGTAGGATTTCACTTTCAGCTGCAGCTTGTCCACCAGATCCTGGAGCCGGGCGATATTCTTCTTGTCCTCCTCGGTCTAGAGGCAGCACACAGTGGAGTGTGTTTGAGAGCAACACTACAGGGAGCTCCTTCATCCCGTCTTGATTTATGAACATCTTCAGAGCACACAGCACGCTCGCACATTCATCTTCCACAGTGAAGACACTCCAGAGAGACTTACGCGAGGAGCTACAACAACCAAACACGCTGCAAATACTGACGACATGAATCGATTCTACAACAGCAGGGACATTTGCATTCTGCTGCCGGCACAGGCTGTCTTCAGGGGATCCATCAGTGCAGCACAAACATCTTTTAGAGCACTGTACATGCAAGACTAGCTCCTCTTTCCAGTTTTTCTTAGTGAAAATCTGTTAAACGCCTCCATAAATGCCACGAACATAAGCACATATCGTCATGTATTTACAGCTGCGACAAGCGTGCCTATTTTTAGCCAGTTTCTATTCTATATCAGTTACTGTTGGTGCAACAGACAAATAATAGATATTGATGCCCTCTAGGGGTTGATACAGATTCTGCATCCAGTTTGTCTTCAGCAGCAGCAGCAAACAACATGTGATGAAGCCTTTTTAAGCAGGTCTAGATACAGTGTGTTTGTGTGCTGTACCTGGTAAGTCAGCTCCTTCACTCTACGCTCGTACTTGCGGACGCCTTTCACAGCTTCAGCTCCACGCCTCTGCTCAGCATCGACCTCGGCCTCCAGCTCTCGGACCTTGGCAACAAGAAGTTGGGGTGTTGATAGAGGTCAAACAGAGGATACATGATGCAAGTCTTGTAAGCTTGTTAGATAAAACAACTTTAAGGCATGAACAGAGCTGGAGAACACTTACACTGAGTGTTACAGGGAGGATGTTTATGTTCATACAGGATGAACAGAGTAGAACTCCTTATACCTTAATGGGTATAAAATGGGCAACTATTTCTACATTCTTTATTAGAGGTAGATGTCTAGAGCCTCAAATTAATGCAACACCAAACAAAAAAGCATCTCTAATGCAGGATGCATACCCGAGCCTCCAGTTTCTGCAGCTGCTTCTTGCCGCCCTTCATGGCCAGATTTTCGGCTTCATCCAGGCGGTGCTGCAGGTCCTTCACTGTCACCTCCAGGTTCTTCTTCATCCTCTCCAAGTGAGAACTGGTGTCCTGCTCCTTCTTCAGCTCTTCGGCCATCATGGCAGCCTATACATGCAGCAAGTAGAAAAATGATCAATAAATTGAATTATCAGAGAGTGTAGACTAGAACAGAATTAGGTTCATCTGCAAATATAAGACAAAAGCTGCTTTATTTTTATTTCATTGTGTTTTATTTATTGTTTTTGATGCTCTGTATTTTAGCCGTTGCTCCCCTGTTTTAACAATTTATTACCTTTATCAACATTGTTTTTGTTCTTATCCTGGTTTTATTATTGTTGTAAAGCACTTCGTGATTTGTGAATATAAATACTTTTTACCTACTTACTTACTTACAAAAGGCTTTAATTTCAAGTCATGGAGGGATTACAATATTCATGAAAGGTCAGTGTCATCATTTCTGTCACATCTTTTTATTTCATTTTTCTAGCTCATGTTCTGAATCAACAGGTTGTTACTGTTTCGTTTAACTGATGCAAACAGTCAAACGTTTCTTACAGAAGCAAACCTGTTGCCTTCATGTGATTCTCAACTAGATCAGGGTGTGAAACATCTCATCCAACCGTCTTTTATGCAACCACGCTTCACTGCTAAGTGCTTATTGGTGGCTGTCTTTAATTTAAAATCAGGGTCCGACAGGCTGCTCTGAAGTCACCACTGAAATGTTTTGAAAGGCATCGACAGTTGGATTCTGAATTAACAGACAGCACATGTTAAAATGCTTGAGCAGGACTCACATCAGTGATGGCCTTCTTGGCTTTTTCTTCAGCGTTTCTTGCTTCCTGGATAGCATCTTCCACTTCACCCTGGATCTGGGCAAGGTCAGCCTCCAACTTCCTCTTAGTGTTTATGAGATTTGTGTTCTAAAGAGACGCATAAACATATGGTGATGTTTCCAGTTTTTACTCGACTATTATTAAATGATGTTGTATTTCAGCACTGATCGGTACCTGGGAGTGCAGCAGGCCCACGCGCTCGCTGGCATCCACCAGCTCCTGCTCAGCCATCTTGCGGCTTCTCTCCGTCTGCTCCAGAGCAGCTCTCAGCTCCTCGATCTCAGCCATCATCAGGTTGTTCCTGCGCTCCACCATTGCAATCTGCTCCTTCATGTCTGCCTAACCTCTGAGCGCTTCGTCCAGGTGCAGCTGGGCATCCTGGAATGAAAATTGCATTCAGAATGTTACATATCTTTGAGTCGTCTGCATTTGTTTTTACAAATGTATATATTTATGTCAGACCTTAAGCTGTCCCTGCACGTTCCTCAGCTGTTTCTGGGCTTCAGCTGCCTGGCGGTTGGCATGGCTCAGCTGAATCTCCATCTCGTTGAGGTCTCCCTCCATCTTCTTCTTCACTCTCAGGGCATCGTTCCTGCTCCTGATCTCAGCATCCAGAGTGCTCTGCATGGTCTCAATTGTTCTCTGGCTGTTCCTCTTGATCTGCTCAATCTCCTCGTCCTTCTCTGCAATTTTCCTGTCGATTTCATTTTTCATCTGGGTGAGCTCCAGCTGGACACGGAGAATCTTGGACTCTTCGTGCTCCAGGGTAGCCTGCAAAATGAAACGTGAGGTGAAAATTTTAAGAAGTAAAATGTGTTAACTACACATTAGGCTGCAAGCTTCTGAACAAGATCTAATTTCACAGATATTTTTTTTTACAAATATGTAATTTTCAAATACCTCTGCTTCCTCCAGGGCAGTTTGGATTTCTGTTTTCTCAATTTCTACAGCCTTCTTTCCCTTTTCCAGTTCATGAATTGTCTTTCCTGTTTCGCCGATATGTTCGGTCAAATCAGTGATTTCCTCTGTTGAAACAAACACAAAACTCATATCATACTTTAATTGTCTGCAAGGTTTAGCATAACAGTCAGTTCTAATTATTGCATTCCATCACTTTTGTTGTCTTACGTTGCAGGTTCTTGTTCTCCCTCTTCAGGGTCTCCAGGTGGTCCAGAGCCTCTTCATAGGAGTTCTTCATTTTGAACAGCTCAGTGCTCATTGAGCGAGCCTCCTTCTGAGCTCCCTCCAGCTCAGCCTGGCTCTCTTCATACTTCTGCTTCCACTCTGCAAGAATCTAAAGGTACAGAAAACTACTGAGTTTTTATTTTTTGACCTAACACCACATATTTTGGTGTGGGTGTCCACAAACATACTGTACCTTGTCAAAGTTCCTTTGCTTCTTGTCCAGGTTAGCAGCCAGAGCATTAGCTCTCTCCACATCGATCATCAGGTCCTCCACCTCACCCTGCAGTCTCTGCTTAGTCTTTTCCAGAGAGGCACATTTTGCATTCACGGCCTCGATGGACTCCTCTGCATCCTGAAGACGCTGGGCAAGCTTTTTCCTGCACAAACAGGTTATGATGAATCAATGCGATATCAGACTTAATCCCACTCTACATCCCCAAGAGCTGGTAGAGTTTTCAGTGCCTGAATTTGTCATCGGTAGCGTTCATGCTGAGGTAAAACTGAAGCTTACTTTGCCTCCTCCAGCTCCTCAGTGCGCTGAATAGCATCAGTCTCATATTTGCTTCTCCACTGAGCCACCTCGCTGTTAGCCTTGGACATTGAACGCTGCAGCTCAGCTTTGGCCTCCTGCTCCTCCTCATACTGCTCTCTGAGCAGGTCGCAGTCGTGACGGGAAGACTGGACAGCATGAGCCAGGGCGTTCTTGGCCTGTGAGCCAGATAAGAACCAGCTTAATGTGGAAAATCAAGTACAATCACATTTTTTCTTTATGATTAAGAAATACATTTGTTTCCAGAATAAGAGACTAATTAAGTACCTTGACTTCTTCCTCAAGGTGCCTTTTAAGCTCCTCAATCTGATGAACGTAAGCTTGCTTTCCCCTTGTCAGCTGTGAAACCAGAGATTCCTTTTCCTCCAACTGACGGCCAATTTCCCCTGATTGGAATAAAAGAAAATTAATTCAGAAACAGTCTTTGAATGTAAAAACTTACTTCATTGGGATTTGGGGGCATTCATTTCAAGACCAGATGTCTCACTCACCATTTTCAGTCGTCAGTCTTGACCTCTGAACATTCAGTTCATTTAGCTGACGCACATGCTCGTCATGCTTAGACTTCAGTTCACTCAGCTGATCCTCCAGAGAGCGGCACATTTTCTCCATGTTGCCCTACAGTGCAGACAAAGGTGAGTGTGATGTACCGACAATCACACTGATTCTGGAGATAATAAAAAATAATTGTGGTCATTAATGTTAATTTTCATTCAAAAGAAGCATGTGAAAGCTTTACTTTTGATTTGGCGATAGCCTCCATGTTGCTGCTGAGGTCATCGATCTCCATCTTGTATTCGCTTTTCTCTTTCTCCAGCTTCTGTTTGACTCTCTGGAGGTTATCAATCTGTTCTCCCAGCTCTGCCACACTATCAGCCTGCTTCTTGCGCAGAGCTGCGGCCGTGGCTTCGTGCTGCAGGGTGGACTCTTCAAGATCACGACGCAACTTATGAAACTCGGCCTCGCGCTTCTTGTTCATCTCGATCTGCACTGATGTTGCTCCACCAGCTTCTTCCAGCCTCTCACTGATCTCCTCGAGCTCCCTGGAGAGATCAGACCTCTGCTTCTCCACCTTGGCCCGAGCAGCTCGCTCAGCTTCGATCTCCTCCTCCAGCTCCTCAATACGAGCCTGTAGGATGCAAAAGTTATGTTTGAATGTAAAGGGTGCTGTGCATGTATTTATCCATTTATTCTGAGCAACAGTGAGCAAAAACAAAAACTAAGACCTACAATAATACAGAGTTAAATCCAACATCTCAACATTGATGATAAAATATTTTTTCCTTAAAGCAGAATAACAACAATCTTTTTGCTGTAATGGCATTGTAACCACAGGGCACACAGACTGGATTATTATGCCATTACAGAGAAAAACATACTTTCTTTAACTAATCTTAACTGTTTATTTAATGGCTTAATTAAATGGTGGTGTGAGCTAGAATTCCACCCATCCAACTACCAGCTATTTTCATAAGATAGATTACTGTATACTTGTGTTTTTAATTGAAAGCAACCGCAGACATTCAACAAAACGTCCATCCACAAAGCCACTGAACACATTCATCATTACCTGCAGCTCCTTGATTTTCTTTTGAAGCTGAATACTAAGTGCTTGCTCATCTTCTATCTTGCCGAGACACTGGCTAATCTCAAAGTCTCTCCTTCAACAGAAAGAAAAAAAAAACTGTTAGACATATTATGTTACTTTGAGAATGGTGACAGCCAAACAAAGTTTTCATTTCTACGTACTTCTTTACTTTCTCCTCAGACTGCTGCTTGTCGTTCTCCAGATCCATGATGGTTTCATGGGCCAGTTTCAGATCTCCTTCCAGCTTCCTTTTTGATCGCTCCAGATCCATACGGAGCTTCCTTTCTTGCTCCAGTGAACCTTCAATCTAATGAATTCACATGAAGGACAATAGTGGAAATATTTCTTTAGAATTGCTGCACTTGGAGGCGTCCTGCTGATTCAAACCAATATACAGCGACTCACGTCGTCCACTTGCTGCTCCAGCTTGGTCTTGGCCTTGGTCAGAGTGTTGACTTTGTCTTCCTCTGCCTGCAGGTCATCGAGGGTCTGCTGATGGGCCTCTTGGAGGGCTTTCTTCTCTTTGGTCAGTTTAACAATGGTCTCGTCTTGAGAGGCCATTTCCTCAACCAGGTTTTTAACCTACATTGTTTGCATAAATGAAATTAATATTTTAACAACATATGCACAGTGTAGTAAATGGAAACGAGCGACACAAACCTTGTTCTCAGTGGCGTGTTTCTCCTTTTCCACTTTGGCCAGGGTGAGCTCCAAGTCATCAATGTCTTTCTTTAACTCGGAGCACTCGTCCTCCAGCTTCCTCTTCTTTGCAGTCAGCTCAGCGTTGACTTCCTCCTCATCCTCCAGTCTCTCCGCTATCTCCTTCGTTTTAGCCTCAAGCTGGATTTTGGCTTTGATGAGCCCTTCACACCGTTCCTCTGCATCAATGAGGTTTTCGCCTTCCTAGATATGCAACACCATAAAATTATATAGTCAGCTGTTACAAGACAAGGTGTCTGAAAAAGCAATCCCCCCGTCCATTTAACGTACAGACTGGATTTGTAGCTGCAGGTCGTTCTTCTCCTGTAGGAGAGTAACCATCTTCTCCTCCAGTTCCTTCTTCTTAGCCAGAGCCTTCGCTAGCTCCTCCTTGGTCTTCTCAAAGTCTTCTTTCATTTGGGCCATCTCTTTCTCAGTCTCTGCACTCTTCAGCAGAGGCTTGATCTTGAAGTACAGCTTCATCCATGGCCAGGTTTTGACATTCATGAATGCGCGGATGTTGTACTGAATGGAGTAAATGGCTTCCCTGGGGATACAAAGCACAGAGAATTTTTCTTCCCTTGCTCAGGTTTATATAATGCACACACCTCTCTCTATCTGCTCTTTGAAAAAGAGTAGGAAAGAAGCAATGCCATTTCTGGGAATAATAGCTGTATAGATGTGCAGTAGTTAGGAACCGAACATATTTCCAAAGAGTTCAGTGTCTTTATGGCATCATCCAGCAATGGTAGAAAAAATGAAATCCTCCATGACCTACACTTTAGGAGTATCTGAGCCTTATCTCACTGCTTTAGGATGATAAAGCTGCTTTCTTAACTTAAAGGTATGAAGATTGTGTTTCAAGTAAATTAATTCAGCTGATTCAATTTTTCATATCAAGTTTTAGAGTTGTAGCCATGCATAGCAGAAATATTCTTCCGCATTGTCTGACTTACAAGCATGACTTCACTGCTGTCAAATGTTTGCAGTTAACGGTTAAAGACCACCAAGATACGCTGGGTAGAAGTTGTACTCACAGTGATTCGTCCCATTCCTATTGCAGAGATTTACTACTATCAAGCTCTATTTCAAATCTGTTGCTCCATGCAAGCTTCCCTCTACATTCAAGTGTTCAGTCGACCTACCTTCTCGCCATCATCTTGACGAATTCTTTTCTCATCACGTAACCTCTGCAGAGAGCCTGAGTCATTGTGACCAGTGTAACCAGTTTCTCATCTCTCATCTCCTCCAGCGTACCCAGTAGTCCGGCTTTGAAGAACACCTTTTGATAGACGTGAAAACTTTGGCTTAAGGGCACACAGTGATTTCACAATTTCATCTTTCTAATTATTCCATCAAGTCACCTTTGTGTGTCCAAACTTGTACTGAGAATGGTCGACATCAATAGAGCCCAAGAGTTTCTCTGAGGCCTTCTTGTTGTCGATGAACTGTCCCTCTGGGATGACGCTGGCATTCAGTACTTTGTACCTGCAAGAATTCAACTAAGTCAGATCACCAACAAAACAGAATCTGTGGACTAAAACACAAATAGAGAAGTTACCTCTGCTTGAAGTCACCGTAGAGGATTCTGCTGGGGAAACCTTTCCTGCAGATTCTGATACCCTCCAGGACACCATTACACCTGAGCTGGTGGATGACCAGGAAGTTCTCCATGAGACCTTAAACGCCAACAAAAACAGTAAATGTAATAAACATGAAGCCCGTCCACAGGTCAGTGATACTATGGGAGAGACGGTCTAACCACACAGGGGGTGAATGAATCAACGAGTACCGGGTATAAGTGAGTCAGGGATTCATGGGGTGGTTATATTAAAAACCAACAGCACAGACAGACAGACAGCCTCAGTTCAACAGTGAGAGACAAGACTGGTTTTTAGGACCTACCTGGTGTTTTGGATTCATTTGGAATCAAACAGCGCACAAAATGTGGGTGAGTGCTTCTGAGGTTGGTCATCAGCTTGCCCAGGTTTTCCTATTCATAGGCAAAGCATTTATCATTTTCATTTTTCCCCAAATTGCGACACTGACATGACTGCTAACTGACATAATGCATAAAAAGTAGAAATCATTCCAAAGAATGCATTTGAAATGAACATTTCAATCATAAAACTGTCTCCTCTGAGTGTGCTGTCTCCTTAGATTAGACCAGCAGCACCCATGTTGAAGGTCTTTCTAATCAGAACATCACCTTCATCTGCAGCTGGGTGTATTCAGCTAATGAGGAGGTGCTATCATAAAGCTAAGCTACAGACAAGCTACTCATGCATTATCAATAAGATCTCCTTGTGGTCAATCACAGCACTGTTTACATATAATCTGTCATTTAAGTATTTACAAGTGAAGGTAAAGATTACCCTGAAGAGAGCTGACACTGTCTGGAAGGAGCCACCCTTCTTCTTGCCACCACCCTTCTTTCCACCTTTAGCATCTGTAAAAAGCATTCACAGTTTGATTTCATTCTCTGTCCTCATTTTAAAAGATGTTTACATTTACTTAAATCTCACATACAGTACTTTAACATTTTGAAAAACTGTACCATCTGCTGAGGAATGAGATGCATACAGCAAGGCCAGCAGCTTCGTCGAAGACTTCTGGTAGAGCTGCACCACAGAGTCATTCAGGGGGTCCTTGTTCTTGTCCAGCCAGCCAACAACATTGTAGTCGACAGTGCCGGCATAGTGCACCAGAGAGAAATGGGCCTCGGCTTTGCCTTTGGCCGGCTTTGGTTTCTGGAAGGGAGCACTTTTTCCAAGATGCTGGTCGTACAGTTTGTTCTTGAAGGTCATGTCTGACGCCTTGGGGAACATGCACTCCTCTTCAAGGATGGAGAAGATGCCCATTGGCTGTTGATAACACAAAGCACAACATTTTTAATCTGGTAGAGATAACATTACTTGTCTTCATAGTTAACATTTCTCCTGCAGTACCTTCTCAATAAGCTCAATGCAGGCAGCCAAGTCCATGCCAAAGTCAATGAACTCCCATTCAATGCCCTCTTTCTTGTACTCTTCTTGCTCCAGGACAAACATGTGATGGTTGAAAAACTGTTGCAGCTTTTCATTGGTGAAGTTGATGCACAGCTGCTCCAAGCTGTTGAACTGAGATGAAAGACATTGCGTTAAACTTTTGTTGTGTCGGTGCAGCCTGCATAAGAACTGTTTATTATAGTTTACTTACATCAAAGATTTCAAACCCAGCAATATCTAAGACACCGATGAAAAAGTTTCTGGGCTGTTTGGTGTCCAGCATCTCGTTGATTCTGACGACCATCCACAAGAACATCTTCTCATAGACAGACTTGGAGAGAGCCATGACGGCATTGTTCACCTAAAAACGGGAAGAGTTGGACTTGTGGTTAAACTAAATAGTTTTACATTTGGTAGTAAATGTATGCTCATTAACAAATATCTTTTTTCTAAATTACCTGTGGCACAGTTTGGCCTTTAACCACCATTTCATTGCCAACCTTGACTCTTGGGTAACACAAAGCTTTGAGCATATCAGCAGAGTTAAGGCCCATGAGGTAGGCGATTTTATCGGCCACTGATAGAAACAAAGACAACAAAACAAAATGATGGTATGAGAAGCTACATCCAAAGTGCCTCTTCTGGCAACAGTTCTAATATGAACTCCAAGACACCCTAAGATTTATAATGCAGTAATTCTACATTGTAGAAGCGTGGCTGAATATGCAAAAAACACATATTAAAAAACAAACAATAATAGTAATAATCATGCTGTGTTATGCATGTTAGTACTGATAAATTAAAATAAACAGAGTGTCATAATTGGATCATTATATTAAGATGATATATTGTACCCTCAGTGCCATCGGGCTCAGCCTGCTCCTCTCGCTGCTTCTGCTTAAACTTCATGTTCCCATGATGCATCACAGCACCGGTCAGCTTGTAAATGCTGACCTTCTCTTCTGCAGTGAAGCCCAGGATGTCAATGGCAGTCTGAAAAACGTATCATGACAGACACAGATTTATGGTTTTATCTGTTATCTACAATTTTTGATTCTTTACAAAAATCCATCACTAATAAAACTTCACTTGTTTCGTGTATAATCAGTAAAATCAGGAAATGATGGCATATATTGAACCTTTATAGTATGTGCAATTTCATTATGAATGTTTTCCTTTTAAAGTTTGAACATGGACTTTAAATCTTTTGAATTTTGCACCATTTTACACTCACATCAGTAGCGATGAATTCTTCAATGTCATTGATACTCTTGACAGTGATTTCACCCTGACTGACCATGGGATAGTCAAAAGGGTTGGTGGTGATGAGAAGAGCCTCTGAAAAAACAATGCATATATACTTCAGTGTACAGATTCAGGTGAAGCATCTATAAAACTATGTCCTATGTAGCTACAGTGCTCACCGAGGAGCTCAGGTTTGTGGCCTGTCATGAGCTGATAGAAGATGTGGTAGCTCCTCTCAGCAGACAGCTGGAACGTCACCCGAGACTTCTCCAGCAGATCTACAAAACACGGCAAAATCATGGCTTACAATTTGTTCTGTCATTACACCTTCTACATAATGACGGGTTTGAAGCTTACATGTTTCAATATCAGCAGAAGCCAACTTCCCAGTGGATCCAAAGTGGATTCTGATGAATTTACCCTACAGGAGTACACAGTCATTAAACAGCTGCAGATAGCGGAGCAGAAACAGCAAAAGACTATGCAAACAAAAAAAGTATCCTCACTTCTGATCCTGAGCTACAGCATGAAGACAAAAACAAAATAAAAAATGCAGAGCGTACAGGACTAAAAGACCATCTTAAAAACACAAAAACAGGATTTTGAGAAGCAAAACTTACAAAGCGGGATGAGTTGTCATTCCTCACTGTCTTGGCGTTACCATAGGCCTCCAGCAGGGGGTTGGCTGCAATGATTTGATCCTCCAGCGACCCCTAAAACGATGTTATACGACGCATATGATTTACATTTTCACAAACATTGCATATATGCACAGTACATGACAACATTTACCTGCATTTTTCCAGAAACTTGCTCAGATTTCTTCGCTCCAGCCACTGCGATTGTCGCAAAGTACTGGATGACACGTTTGGTGTTGACGGTCTTTCCTGCACCAGATTCTCCACTGGAATGTACACAATTATGGACACATGCTGGTTTAAATCTGACACAACAAAGTACAAGAATAGCGATTGCAAAATAGGTTACTTTCATTATCACTTACGTGATCAGGATTGACTGATTTTCACGATCTGTTGAAATAATAAACACATTTTTGTTTTATATGTTTACAGCAGCCACAATGTCTTGATAAACTACAGATTTTTACAGGCTGAATGCTTCTAAAGAATCCTTTCTTGAGACATATTAAAGCTGAAAAACAAATGGATACCTTGGAGCATGAACTGATAGGCGTTATCAGAGATGGAGAAGATGTGGGGTGGAGCTTCAATCCTCTTCTTGCCCCTGTATCCTGCAACCACCACTGCATCGTACACCGGGAGCCACTTGTAGGGGTTCACGGTGACGCAGAACAGCCCCGAGTAGGTCTGTGTTAGGAAGAAGTGGACACGTGAAATGTCAAGAAACAAAACCACCTCTCACAGATAAAGCAAATAACACCATCCGCTAATCATGCTGTCTGTGGGATGTAACTGACACTTCACGAAGTCAATGTGAAGGACGTTGGAGAAACGGGCAGGTGTGAAGAGCTGAGGGACTTTTACAAGGGAGTTGGAATATCTCTGAAACAATTCGTGGGGTGCCCCTAAGCAGCCGTGACCACATGCCACCGGCGGTCCGAGGCAATGAACTGGCAGCGGGGTGTCGGGGGGATGTGCTGTCGACTGTGAGCGTCGCAGCTTACGGGACTTAAAAGATCTGCTGCGAATGTGTTGGTGCCAGAAATCAGAGGGCACCTTCACAGATTTTGTGGAGTCAATGCCCCGGTAGGTTGGAGCTGTTCTGGACCAGCATATTAGGCCCATCAGTGTATGTACAGCACACAGTATGTCTATGAAAACAGTACAAAAAGCTTCATTTTCTGTCTCTTACGTAGATCATCCAGGCTGCATAGCGCTCTTTGAGGTTATACAGCACAGCAGGCTCACTGAGGTGGGTCATCATGGCCATGTCCTCGATCTTATTGAACTTTGGAGGATTCATGGGGAAGATTTCATCGTCCTTTACAGTCAGGCTCTGTTCCAAGACAGTCAAGAATGTGTACAAAGAGTGTTCAGATACGTACATATTACTTTTGGAAGTCTGTTGTACGTTTATAGATGCCTACATACCTTCCCTGCTGAAACTTCAACTGTGGCTTTGCCCCCCTCCTTCTTCACTAGTTTTCCCTTCACATACATCTCAGTGGGCTCCGTCACATAGTAAGCTGTTTTAGCATCAAAGGGAGTATTCTGAGCCTCTATTCTCTCCCGTTCAGGTTTCCGGAGGTACACGGCCGCCGGGCCGAAACACTCCATGTCCTGGTCACCCATGGCGCTCTGTGAAAAACAGCACAACTCAATTTGTATTTAAATGACACACATTAGATTCAATAAAATATGAAAGTGCAGCAAACATTTTTTCAGTCCTGTCACTAGTTGCACAGACATGACTTACCTTTTTGCTGTGTTGTGATGCAGCTGCTGTGTGGATACTAAAAAAGGAAAAGTAAAATTAAAAATAGATAAACATCATTGCCAGAGATGACTAACTTTGTGCATGTTTGAGCAAAGCTTTCTTGTGCTTCTATTTAATCTAAACCCCAGAAGACTCACCTTTGTTGGCAGCCTGTCAGTCCAATGCTTTAGCGGAGCCCGGGAGAGCCTCTTTTATACTGAAGCCTGTGGCCACCATATGGGAGCAGCCCTCCTGTTGAGGGCTCTGGGCTTTTCTTAGAAAAATGATATCACATGGCTCCCCCCACCTCATCATCACTTCTGTCACCTTATCCTGCATCATGCAAAAACAAACTTTAAATGAAACCCGGCATCAGATTTTCCTGTCCAAAAGCTAACCAGCCGCTAAGCGAGGGGCGAGTTTTGCATTTTGATATGTTAATGCGTCATACTTTGTGCACAGGTGTTCAATTAGGGAGTGACGAGGATAAATTCCTACATGCTGCACTTCCTATAGACCACTACCACAGAGCCTTTTGCACAGATGAACATTAAGAATTGTTCTTATAACTAAAAGTCTGTTCACAGGCCACAGATTTTTATTTACAAGAATACATTCTCCATCTACATAAGGGAATAATTATACGATAAAACAAATCTTAGGCACTGACATTGTTTCAAACATCTCTCAAGAACAGTCCTCAGCGTGTCGTTGAAGCTAATTTAAGATCCCATTATGGTCCATTATGCTGTTGGGCTTTCTCTCCGAGGAAAGTGGATACTTAAGACATATTCTCTTGTGGTATGATTAGGTTGCAATAAAAAGTGACATTCAATATGTCTCGCATTCCTTTACAGTCTTATTAGGACCTAAAGCAAATATAGCCTCCAGCTCATAAATGCCCCGGCTCTTACATTTGCGATTGTTGACAAATGCATGCTTCTGTTAATTACATGTCGGATATTTTTTCGAGATCCTGTTACTAAGTACATCAGAAAAATGCCGAAGCTGTGAAGCTCAGTGTCTCCGACTGTCGGCATTGTGAGTAAGTCATAAACTTATCAAGGTTTCTTGTATTATTGTAAGTAAAATGCTGTTTCTCTGTACTTTAGTGGGTTTGATATGTGCATGGTTTGGGCCTGTGATGCTGCAAATGCTTCTGCTGTAAGAAAACGTGACGGCAAAATAAGGTTGTGTAACTCTGGGATTCGGTTTAGGGGAAGAGAAAAGTCTGTTTAGTTGTTCAGAGCAGTTCAAAAGGCTCTTCTGCTTGTTGCTCGATAGGAGTTAATGTACATGATGTTGCTAGGAAGAGTTTTGTATGGCTAAAGTTAAGAAGCAGAGACAAACTTGTGCTTATATGCTACACCGTGCAGCACCAGACAGAGCTGGAAATGGTCGCTGTGCTGTTGCTGCATGTCATTTTGTAAACAAGAGGAGGACAGTGGAGAAAGTTGATGAATACTGACAAACCTCAGTGTAAGTAAATTAAAATATAATGTATTGTTAACCAGGAAAGAAGGCAAAAAAAGCCAAAGAGATGCCTGATCAGTGCCTTCATTTTACATGACCCAGACATAAAAACTAAATAATTCTCTACCGGAGCAGTTTACTACCACCACATGCTCTGTTTTCTCCACTGATTTGTTATGTGAGCCTCCAACTGCATCCACTGTATAAAATGCAGGAAACGTAGAGCCAGTCAACTGCACATATTTGTCTGGATGTAAATTAATTAGCAAATTTTCCCAGACAGACCACCTGCTGGGTTTCTGTAAACACTGCCATAGCTTCTGGGAGGCCAAGTTATTATTGAATTCCTGAGGAGCAAATATTCCCCTGTGAGTGATAAATAAGACATCTCTGTGCAGGTGCTGCGCTGCACACTGACGATTTTGTGTGTGTTTGTGTGTGTTTGTGTGTGTCCATTTACTCTTGTGTGAGACAGAAATTTGAATTAGTGAAGGAGGCAGAGAAGGAGCAAAGAAAAGAGAGATTAGGAGTAACAGAGATGATGCTGAAACTGAGCCATTTAGAATTACCTTCATAATCCTGACAGCAGACAGTTCAGGTAAGTTAAATACTAACTAATGTACAAATAGGCCTTCAGTGTTAGTTAATGCACCTGTCATGCCCTGTCTGAACCTTCATGTGTATTGATCCTGGTTGATGTAACTGATTGTAACTAACCCGCAGTAACTGAGATGACGTAGAGTTTATCACTTAAAAACAAGGCCAGCATCAAACAGAAGCACTAGTTTGTAGTCAGAGGCTTGTTACTGTGTGTGTGTGTGTGTGTGTGTGTGTGTGTGTTCAATCTATTATTAATGCATGCAGTAAATTATTTAATGCCTGCAGTGAAAACTTGTTTGGTTTAGCAGAACTTTGCCCATCTAGTTTATACAACTGGTTTAAATCTGGCTCCCTATATTTGGGTAAAAAAACAAAATGCTAATATTGTTATATAAGCAGGTTGTTGGAGGTACGGCGTACATTATTTTGCCACTTTAGGCCACAACACCATAACTCTGCACCTCTTGTATATCTCTCCCTTTTACAGAAATAAGTATTTTTCCATTAGGATTAATGGTGCACACTTGTGAATAGCATTAAAAAACACAGCACACTCAGGCAAGTGTGGAAATCATAAATGAAATCATATCACATAGACTCAGATTCCAAATGCTAATTGAAATAATCCAGGAACATGTAGAGTTTTAATGAGGTTTAATTCTGCTCTAATTTAGATTTTTGTCTTATCACCGGATTTGTCGCACATGAGACAGAAACTTTAACAAATCCTCTCAGCTGTGTGCCAGAAGTATGAGCCAGATACCAGATCATATACCAGTTTAATGTGTTATGGATCAGATGCTAGTCTGTAGTATTTGCTTTGTACCTTTAAATAAAATGTAAGAGTTCATTTTCTTTTGCTCATAGTTAATTTTAAAAACAATGTGTTTCATATATTAATAATTGGACATATCAAGCCAAGTCAGTTAGCTGTCTGTAGACAGTCTATAACATCATCTTCATGTTTATTCTTTATTTTTTGCATCAGTGTGAGGAGGTGGATTTTGTTTTTAACTAGAATGAGTTGCTCGGAGAGCGCAGACCTCCACCGAGCAGCTCATTTCCACCATGCTGTGATTTCCAGCCAAAGTTAAAGTCCTGCATTCATTTTATCTCCACTGTTAGATTCATGGAGAATCAGAACAGTCGCTCTGTACTCGCAATATTTTGTACACTTATATTATTTCTGCAGTTACTTACTGGCTTTTAAGCTGTTAGCTAATGCTATGCTAGGCTACAGCGATGATATTGCAAACATAAACAGACAGGGAGTAACTTACGCTAGGTTAGCACAACTTTAGCAACATAAATGAAAAGCATGACCGACACAACGAAGCACGCGTCACTCGTCCTGACTCATGGCAAAGAGAGTTAAAGTGAACCAGGAGACATGCTGAGTCATTGTTAACGTCACAACGTGGTTATGAACTTTTCTGTCAGCCACTCCCGTGATGCTGCCTGGCTGTAGCTTCCTCCTGAACTACTGAGAAGACAGCGGTGAGGACTGAAGGACTGAATGGAGTCGGAGCTCCATCTAGTGGACAAACGGCACAACGACAGCATTCTGCG
>NW_007577741.1:493687-504635 GCF_000690725.1 Stegastes partitus
CTTCGTTAGTGACCTTTCTATCTAGTTCACTTATTGTCTTGCAAATTAGGTTAACAAAATGCACATTTAGCCCGTTAATGATAAATGAACAAAAAAGCTAACAATGCATCTGACACAATGAATTTTTCTTCTACTCAGTCCATTTGATTGTTTGTTTTGAAAGGACACTGAATGGAGGATTAAAGCACAGCCCATAAAAACTGCTTCTGTGGTTCTGGGAGATCTTTTAAAAATTGGGAGAAAAAAGCCAGATAATGTCAACAGAAAGCCCACGTCACAACCTGGTGCTGTGGGCTTTCAAAGAAGTGAGCACTTAGGAGGCAGGACAGATCTAATAAAAGATGGTGCTGAGGATTATGGTCAATGTAGGATCCAGTTTATTTTCAGAGCTGCCACAACATTAAAACCATCAGCTTCATACTGTGTAGGTCCCACTTGTGCTGCCAAAACTATTGTGACCCTTCGGGGCACAGACATGGGACGTCTGGCGGTGTCCTGTGTTGTTTGACACCAGGACTGCAGCAGTGGATTATTGGGGTCCTGAGGTTTCCTCCTGAGTGGTTTCTGTGGTGTGGAGGGGTACACGGGGCGAGGCCGCTGCATGCCGTCTAAGAATACCATTGTCTAGGGGGGCGTGCTCGATCTGCAGCAGTGTTTAGGTGGGTGGCCTGTTTCAAAGTAGCCTAAAATCCACATGAATGCCAGGATCTTGGACCTCCTGGCAGCATATTGCATTGTAACAAGATTATCAGTGTTATTCACGTCACCTGTCAGTGGTTTTAATCTTGTGGCTGAACGCTGTACAGTCAGGCCTGCTGCTTTTGATGTTCACCATTCATCTTTTAATCTGTCGTTCGTGAGTTTCTGAACTTTTGGGAAGTGCAGCGCTTCACTGCCCAAGTGCCACTTTAACAAGGCTATAATTACTGATGGCTCAGTGAATTAATTAATAAATGTCTATACTGGGCGCGTTACATCAGCGGCCAACAGGAGGTGACACATAAGCATCTTGTGACAGAACCCTGCGACCGGCGAGATTGGTTGTATTTCTAGCGATGCTCTCAGTAGGTTATACAAGACCTGCCCTGTATTAATTTAAAGAAGCTTATATTTAAGTTAACTGTGAACTCTGTGTACAAAGAAAATTGGTTTTAATGTGATAAAAACTGTATTTCAAAGAAAAAGATCGACACACCTCTCATCACAAGCAGACACATCACAGCTGTGACACATCTATGGAGGAGTGAGAGTGTCAAATTACAAAAATAAATCAATAAAAGAATAATAAAATAAAAGTGGAAATACAAAAAAGAATAAATATTATTTAAAAAAAATTGTGTGGCAATATTAGGCAATATTAATCAGAAATGAATCCATAGAAGAAAAGGATAATAAAAGTAGAAATATAAGGACAGATAAATAAAATAATAAAAATAATAAAAAGATTTTATTTTATTTTATTATTTTTTAACTTTTACATTTTTTATTTGTGTTTTTAATTATTTTTAATTGATTTTTTTCATTTGTTTTATTTTTATTATTTTTTCATTTTCTTATTTATTTACTTTTAAATTTTTTTTATTTTTGTAATGTTGCTTTAGGAAATATGCACAGAAAAATGTGCGCAACAACATTTCTACTGCACACATTTTTTGCACATATTTCCTTTGCTTTTAAAGTGACATTATTAAAAAAATTGAAAAATTAAAAAAATGAAAACAATAATGAAAAAATTATACTTAAAAAAAATAAATTAAAAAATAATAAAACAAATTGATAAATTAAAAATTGCCATATTATTTATTTTTAATTTATTTATTCTTCCTTTTATTTCCACTTTTATTTTATTATTCTTTCATTGATTTATTTTTGTAGTGTGGCACTCTCACTACTCCATACACATCACAGGCAGAGTTAACAACATGTATGCATGCATAAAACTTTTAACTATGAGTCACGATTTGTGCAAAAAAGTTTTGATTTGTAAATGTGTCGCACCATATTTAAGTTAGACAGTCAGTCAGTTTGTTGTTTTTGTATTAGAAATTAGGTTAGCAAGCTTAATATAGTTTAATATAATGTTTAACATCAACAGTCGGTGTAAATTGGTGAAGTGGTGTAATGTTAAGCGACCAGAGGACGATAATGACAGAGAAGCTGGTAACATAAGCAGCATGTTTACACCTTTGCAACTTGAGGCTCCCTCTGGTGTTTATAAGATACCAGTGACCCCCACCGCCAACATTAAGACATGCATTCGTGTGACAGTTATTAACACCACAAGGAACTGACAGCTACTCAAACACCCAGAGCAGCAATATAGAAAAGCTCCTTTCAGGGTGCAAATGGTAAGAATCAGCCAACAATTATCAACTTGTGACATAAAGGTCAGTTAGTTTACCTTTTTTAGATTACTAACATGATTTGCTCAGCGGCACGACGATGCCAAATTTCATTTGCATGAAGCCATTAGCTTCGAAAATATCATTTATGAGCAAGAGATTGTTGGAGACAGTCAGCCTCACCTTCTTACATCCTAATCTCAGAGTTCTGACAAATATCCAGAGCATAAAAACAAAGCTCGGACCTAATTTTAACAAACAACACACAAATCTTGCCAATAACAAAATGTCCTGACATTCTTCAAAATCTAAGTGTTTATAATCAGTATATATTTTTAATACATCTTAATGTGAGCATGCATTAAAAGACAACATTTCAACTTGCATCCCCAGCATGAACAACCACAAAGCGATCAAAAACAGCCGCATAATGAAATTCTTTAAAAGCAAAACATATCCTTGAGACAGGTTGATTCACAGGTTGCACCATTAACAAGGTCAATGTACACATCTTGGTTTCCAAAAAACAAAACACAGATGATCAGTTTGCCTTTCTCATCTCCCAAGTTTGATTCAAAATAGTCTAAATGACATGACACAGCAGATAACGTATTCAAATTCAGAGTTTACGGTTAGTGTTTACATGCAACTACTAATGAAATCTGAAAAATAGCAACAGGTACAACACCTTTCTACAAAAAAATCATAATAACTAAATTATAAATAACTGCAAAATCAAAACTACGGTTGATATATATAACTAGAAAAGTACTTACAAACATGGATGCTACTCTAAGTGCATATCCATGCTCTTAGTGGTCAGCCATTGGACTGGAATGTTACTCAACACTCACCTTGGTTTATTATCTCGAGCCCAGTTGTTGCTCTTTGACAAATGAAGAAACTGACAGACGTAGATCAAAAGGCCGTAAAAACACAATAAGCCTCTTGAGCATGTGGCATTTGGCTTGAGTATCAACACAAGCCGGGTGCTATATTTGAGTTTTGCCCTAATAAGACAGAAGATTTCGGAGCAGGTATCGTGTGACACATGTTCACTGAAGACAGAGGCTCATTATATCTTGTGGGTAAGCGCTTTAGAATTTCTTCTTCTTCTTCACTGCTGTAAGTTGATCCTTTTTCCAATGGAAACACCGTCTAATGGTTGTCTACCCACACTTTTAAATTGTGCTTGCTGTGTGTCATAGTCTTGGCAAAATTTTTTATAGATTTACCATCTATGCCAACATCTTCAGTCGACGTCCAACAAACAAAACAGCTTAACGTCCCTAAAAATGCTCAGAGAAACATGGTGAACTTTCATCGACATGGGAAATCCCTAATCATGAGGTCATTTTTAAAAGACAAAAAGGAAGAAGAGCTGGCATCCGTCGCTCAGCTGCTCCACATTTAGGGATTGTCTCAGTCCCCCTTGTGTATCCCCTAAGAACAAGAATAAGAACAGCTGTTGGCGCTGTTGTGAGAGGTAATCCCTCTGCAATCCTTCCTTTTCTTTAAAGCTCATTGGCACTCATTTCATTTTTTAATAATTTCTGACTTGTAAGGACCGTGAAACAGTATATCAGTGACTTTTTAAAGCTTCTCCAAAGCATAGCAAAGAAGCTCTACTGTTGTGCCAGAGCACATTATAAAGATGCATTAGTCACACCTTTGGACTGTCTGTAACCGCTGACTTAACTCTGACCAGGAACTGAACCAACTTCACATCTGTGCATCCTCAGAAACACAGACAGAGCCAAACTCTCATCTGCATGCTTGCATCATATTTCAAAAAACACATGCATGGAGCTGAAGATGTTACGCTCATCTTTACATTTTCCAACAACAAATACAGGCGATGCTAATGGCAACACAATAATCTCATTATGTGCCAGTAATCACGGGTTTTTTTTAAAAATGAAATTTAAATTCCCAACCAATTTTAAACTCGTCAGTCATCTGGTATGACGGACATCACATAAACTTTGTAATGGCATGGATAGAGGGAAGAATTTCTGCACGAGCATAACACCACACGACATGACCAAATACAGCAACACCCACAAGATAGGCCCCCATCACTCCAGATAAAAGGAGCAGCAGACCCCCGTCACCATGCACAGCCATCCAGCAAAGGTAAGTTTCCTCCAGGCATCACAGAAAAAATATGCCAACATTGTGTTTCAAATATAAAATCATCAAAATATTTTCAGATTAATTTTTTTTTAAAGGATAATAGAGTTAAAGTGTTATTTTTTCCCCCCCAGAAGTCTGCACTGAAGCTTGCAACAAACCCTCCTGCTCACCTGGTGTGCTCCAAGGTAAACTAGATTCATAGAATGAGAATAAGTACTAGGAAATATGTGCTACTCTTATGAGCATCACAACTTTTTGGTACCTGTTAAAGGTGGGACAACCTGTATTTAAGCCTTCTTAATGGCAGGGCAATGACTTGACTGCATTGCTGTCACTAATTAGACACAGAAGAAGTTACTACCAGAGAACCCATCTGTCTACTTATGTCTGGCTTTTAAGATAAATGACAGTTATCTTGTTTCCTCACTTGCAGTAAAGGGTCATCATGAGTGGGGACCCGGAAATGGAGTGTTTCGGCCCGGCGGCCGTTTACCTCCGCAAGCCAGAAAAAGAACGACTCGAGGCTCAAAACACCCCCTTTGATGCTAAAACCGCCTATTTTGTGACTGAACCCAAGGAGATGTACCTTAAAGGGAAGCTGGTTAAGAGAGAGGGCGGCAAAGCCTCCGTGGACACTCTGTGTGGGAAGGTGAGAAGGCAGCACTGGAATAAACAGCTTATAGGTTGATGTAGTGTCTGGACTGGATGCATTAGTGCACCATTGCTAAAATGAGTGGCATTGTCTTGCAGCCATAGTTCCCCTGGTATAAATATAACAGCACCTCAGCTTCCCAACACAACATTTCTTACTAAGCAGCATTCAGATAGTGAGAAGAATCCGAATTAAGCTCAAGCGATATTGTTATTCCGAGCAAAGAGCAGCTTTCCAAGCATCAAACAAAACTAGAATGAAGCTTTCTTTAGGGCACTCTAACACGCTTTGCTGAAAGTAGATCAGTTGTATCCAAAGCACAACCAGGCAGACCAAAAGTCACCAAACCGTCAGAAGATCAAGACATCGAGCTTCGTTCGCTGAGATGGAAAAAACTTCACGAAGGATGCAACAATCCACAAAATCACTTCTTAAGAGTTGAACAAGGCCAAAAGCTTGAGGTGGCCGAAGATACACAAGCACCGTGGATGACTGGGAAAGTCCAGATTTAAGGGTGGTGGTAGTCAGAGAAGGGTGTATCTAAGGAGATAAACAGAACAGAGAACGATCCCACGGTGTATAAACCCACAGTGAAACATGGTGGTGGGAATGTTCAAGGACTTTCTGATGCTCTGGAGTTGGATGCCTGCACTGAAGTGACTTCATCCTTCAGTGACTTGTGTCACTCTGTGGTTTGCACCACAGTAGAGAAGGATTCATATTGCAGCAGGACAATGACCTCAAGCACGTCGTAAGCTTTGGAAAGAAGGCCGTGGAGTCACCTGATCTCAACCCCGCTGACATTTACGGCGACAGTTAAAGACAGAGAAAGTCAAGCATTTCTGGCATCATTAGAAGCGACTCCTACATCAGTAAGTCATGCAGAGACAACGTGGGTCATCAGGTTTTGCACCCCCTTGTGGAGTCAGTGCAGCTTGCTGTCATCCAAACAAAAGAGGGAAACACTGACTTTCAGCTTTGCATACCCAAGCTGACATTTGTGGTGGAAACATTTTGGATTAATGTAAAACAAGCATCTTTACAGTTTTTCTGCCTTTTGGACACACTGTTTATATCATGTTTCATCATTGGTCTGCAGAGGACAAATGATTCATTTAAGACAAGCGCGTACGACTCTTTTAAAACCTTTTCTGTGTCGTTGACAGTCTATCACCGTGAAAGACGATGAAATCTTCCCCATGAACCCTCCGAAGTTCGATAAGATCGAGGACATGGCCATGATGACCCACCTCAGTGAGCCTGCTGTGCTGTATAACCTCAAAGAGCGCTATGCAGCCTGGATGATCTACGTGAGTTTGACACGATGATCTCATCAGTATATGAATCAGGATGATGACTGCAGAGAGCTGTGAATGATGCTCTCCGTCTCCACAGACCTACTCGGGGCTGTTCTGCGTCACCGTGAACCCCTACAAGTGGCTCCCGGTGTACGATGCAGCAGTGGTTGCAGGATACAGGGGCAAGAAGAGGATTGAAGCTCCACCCCACATCTTCTCCATCTCTGATAACGCCTATCAGTTCATGCTCCAAGGTATCAATCATTCTGTCAGCGATTGCGTGTTCAGAAACTCAGACTGCCATAGTTCAGAACTCCTGACAGCTATATGTGATTCTGATGCCTACAGATAGAGAAAACCAGTCAATCCTGATTACGTAAGTATCAACAAATGTCATATGATTGGGTATTTCCAAAAACAGTAATGATTTCTTAATGATATCTGAACACACTCCTCAACCCAGCGGAGAATCCGGTGCAGGAAAGACTGTCAACACCAAACGTGTCATCCAGTACTTTGCGACAATCGCAGTGGCTGGAGGCAAGAAAGCTGAGCCGACTCCTGGTAAAATGCAGGTACGCAAAGTTGCACAATGTTTATATGAACTCTAACAATTAAACAAAGGATTGTTAGACTGACTAAATGAATGCTGTCTGTAGGGGTCGCTGGAGGATCAGATCATTGCGGCAAACCCCCTGTTGGAAGCTTATGGTAACGCCAAGACTGTGAGGAACGACAACTCTTCACGTTTTGTAAGTTATTGTGATGATTTTCCATCCATTTGAAATCATTAGTAATTAGTTGTGACAATCATGCGCTGTAGCAAACTTTCATTTTTGATATCAATCTGCTTGTGGACAGGGAAAATTCATTAGGATTCACTTTGGGTCAACTGGAAAGCTGGCTTCAGCTGATATTGAAACATGTAAGCATTTAAATAATCATCTTTCTTTTTTTTTTTTTAAAGAGAGATTTCCTGTAATTATTCACAACTTAAATCCAAATAGATCTGCTGGAGAAGTCTCGAGTGACGTTCCAGCTGTCTGCTGAGAGGAGCTACCACATCTTCTATCAGCTCATGACAGGCCACAAACCTGAGCTCATAGGTGAGCACTGGAGCCACATAGGACGTAGTTTTATAGATGCTTCACCTGAATCTGTACATTGAAGCATGTTCATTGTTTTTTCAGAGGCTCTTCTCATCACCACCAACCCTTTTGACTATCACATGGTCAGTCAGGGTGAAATCACTGTCAAGAGTATCAATGACGTTGAAGAATTCATCGCTACTGATGTGAGTACAACTTTATTTATTACAACTATGTCTGACCAGGCTTATTATGACTTTCATGACTATGACTTATAGTTATATAAAATGCTCATCAGTGCAATCCAATAATATATCCCTGTGATAAATCCTACCTCTATGAAGCTTACTGAGAATTTGTCTGTAAAAGGTGAATTCAGCTCTGTGGTAAACTTTCAGGCTGTCATTTAATGTGTGCTGCAGTGAACTATACTGCATGCAAAGGGAGAAAAATATTTATGATGGTCCGATAACCCTTCAGGTTTTAGCAGTATGGTACACCGACCCGTGTCTTTCTTGAGAAACTTTTGTTTTCTTATTTTATCGTAGATTAGATCTACCTGAATGTTAGTCCGTAGCTTTATTAACATAAATCAGTTTTATTATCAATTAGCTTCTTTTCACTTAAAAAAACAACTAATCTGTTTGTGTATTTTAAACTCATTCGTCACATCACAGACAGCCATTGACATCCTGGGCTTCACTGCAGAAGAGAAAGCGAGCATGTACAAGCTGACCGGTGCTGTGATGCATCACGGAAACATGAAGTTCAAGCAGAAGCAGCGAGAGGAGCAGGCTGAGCCCGATGGCACTGAGGGTACGAAGCCACTTGAAAGAGGAGCTTTGATTTATAGGTACATCTATGACTTTATCATATCATGTGTTTTAAAGACTACTGTTTGTGTTCTTCTTTCAGTGGCAGATAAAATCGCCTACCTCATGGGCCTGAACTCTGCTGATCTGCTAAAAGCACTGTGCTACCCAAGAGTTAAGGTTGGGAATGAGTTTGTGACCAAAGGCCAAACTGTTCCTCAGGTACAGATGAATAAGACACTTGTACATTGGTAATACCGTTCTCACTTAAGTTCACAATGTAACCAAAGCTACTTACCCGTACAGTTGTTGCCCCCCTCAACCCCCGTCCCCCCCTTTTTTTAAAAAAAAACTCAGTTTACTTCTAACATCCTTGTCAATATTGTACAATTCATCTGTACATGCAGGTGAACAATGCCGTCATGGCTCTCTGCAAGTCTGTCTATGAGAAGATGTTCTTGTGGATGGTCGTCAGAATCAATGAGATGCTGGACACCAAACAGCCGAGGCAGTTCTTCATCGGTGTGCTCGACATTGCTGGCTTTGAGATCTTTGATGTAAGTTTGGTGATACAGTTAAATATTTGTTTTGTTTTTTTAATGTATAATGCCTCAAAAAAATATTTGTATATAATGTATATAATTGTATATAATATTTGAATCATCAATGAGCAAATTATATGGGTTTGATACAAATAAATATTAAATTGTATTCCACCTTTCTCCTGTTAATATTCAGTTCAACAGCTTGGAGCAGCTGTGCATCAACTTCACCAATGAAAAGCTGCAACAGTTTTTCAACCATCACATGTTTGTCCTGGAGCAAGAAGAGTACAAGAAAGAGGGCATTGAATGGGAGTTCATTGACTTTGGCATGGACTTGGCTGCCTGCATTGAGCTTATTGAGAAGGTACTGCAGGAGAAATGTTAACTATGAAGACAAGTAATGTTATCTCTACCAGATTAAAAATGTTGTGCTTTGTGTTATCAACAGCCAATGGGCATCTTCTCCATCCTTGAAGAGGAGTGCATGTTCCCCAAGGCGACAGACATGACCTTCAAGAACAAGCTGTACGACCAGCATCTTGGAAAAAGTGCTCCCTTCCAGAAGCCAAAGCCGGCCAAAGGCAAAGCCGAGGCCCATTTCTCTCTGGTGCACTATGCCGGCACTGTCGACTACAACGTTGTTGGATGGCTGGACAAGAACAAGGACCCCCTGAATGACTCTGTGGTGCAGCTCTACCAGAAGTCTTCAGCGAAGCTGCTGGCATTCCTATATGCATCTCACGCCTCAGCAGAAGGTAACGATCACAACAGAATTATGAGTTTCTATCATTTTTATTAAATTTCATGGTGCATCAGTTTTGTATGTTGGTGGCGAAACAGAATACTGTTTATATAAAATGTTTTAAATCAGTTGTAAGTAAGTAATTGACTTTTATTCGTCATGTTACAGCTGAAGGAGGCAGCAAGAAAGGTGGCAAGAAGAAAGGTGGGTCTTTCCAGACTGTATCGGCGCTGTTCAGGGTGAGCAACACAAACAACTGCCTCGTTGCCTAACTGCGTCTGTACACCTTCTAATTTCAGATGCAAATAAAGGTAGCACTTAGAGCTAACAGGATTTATTTATGAGTATGTCACAATCCATATTTTTCCATATTTCAGGAGAATTTGGGCAAACTGATGACCAACTTGAGGAGCACTCATCCTCATTTTGTACGTTGTCTGATTCCAAATGAATCGAAGACTCCTGGTAGGTTTAATAATAATTTATGAAGCATCGTTAATTATGCAACACAAAACTGAATTTAGCATGACTCTAAGGTCTCATGGAGAACTTCCTGGTCATCCACCAACTGAGGTGTAACGGTGTGCTGGAGGGCATCAGGATCTGCAGGAAGGGTTTCCCCAGCAGAATCCTCTACGGTGACTTCAAGCAGAGGTGAGTATGGATGAACCACATTTCACCCAATTTTGTGATCAGTTATTTTTCAACAATCAATTCATCTCCTTTCAGATACAAAGTATTGAATGCCAGCGTCATCCCTGAGGGACAATTCATTGACAACAAAAAGGCTTCAGAGAAGCTCTTGGGCTCTATTAACGTTGACCACACTCAGTACAAATTCGGACACACAAAGGTAACTTGATGTGTTTCTTTAAAACTGCTGCTAAATTCTGATGCTGCCAGTGAGCTTCACCATTTTGTACCACTGTTTTCCAGGTGTTCTTCAAAGCTGGTCTGCTGGGTACCCTGGAGGAGATGCGAGATGAAAAACTTGCCATCCTGGTCACGATGACTCAGGCCCTTTGCAGGGGTTTCCTCATGAGGAGAGAGTTTGTCAAGATGATGGAGCGCAGGTACTGCAGACGTTTTAGGTTTACACATCCAACCAGAGCTGTGTAATCGTAGATGACAACCTGAATGTCATGTCTGAGCCAACTATGTGTTTTGGGGTTCAACCCATCCTTGTTGTTGCAGCTTTCAAAATCTGAAAAAAATCAATTTCCCTCAATTCTGCCATCCCCAGGGAGGCGATTTTCTCCATCCAGTACAACATCCGCGCATTCATGAATGTCAAAACCTGGCCATGGATGAAGCTGTACTTCAAGATCAAGCC
>NW_007577741.1:507795-510316 GCF_000690725.1 Stegastes partitus
TCATAACCTGTTTGTGCAGGAAAAAGCTTGCCCAGCGTCTTCAGGATGCAGAGGAGTCCATCGAGGCCGTGAATGCAAAATGTGCCTCTCTGGAAAAGACTAAGCAGAGACTGCAGGGTGAGGTGGAGGACCTGATGATCGATGTGGAGAGAGCTAATGCTCTGGCTGCTAACCTGGACAAGAAGCAAAGGAACTTTGACAAAGTACAGTATTTATTTTTGCCTTTCACTTCGACCACAGGCAATAGAATTATGAGTTAGTGAAATAAATGAGTTATCTTTATGTTTTAAGGTTCTTGCAGAGTGGAAGCAGAAGTATGAGGAAAGTCAGGCTGAGCTGGAGGGAGCTCAGAAGGAAGCTCGTTCTCTCAGCACCGAGATGTTCAAAATGAAAAATTCATATGAAGAAGCTCTGGACCACCTGGAGACCCTGAAGAGGGAGAACAAGAACCTGCAACGTATGCAAAGTTTTATATATTCACGCAACTAAAAAAAAAAACAAAAAAACTGTGGTCTAACTTTGCAGAAAGTTACACATTTAACCACTGATTTTTTTCTTGGTACACTCAGTTTTATAAAGCTGTCTTGTTTTTTGTATGAAACAACAGCTTGAGGCTAGTGTGCCCCCCAGTGGAGCAACAGACTTAATGTGCACGGTCTTAAATAATGAACTAACAAATGTGACATGCAACAAATACAGTTCTTAAATCTAAGTGTCCCCCAAACTAAACATCTATTTCAGCTCAGACTTAAAACTCAAACAATTTATTCCGTGTTTGGTACAGAGGAGATCTCAGATCTAACTGAGCAGATTGGTGAGACTGGAAAAACCATCCATGAACTGGAGAAGTCGAAAAAGACGGTCGAGACAGAGAAGTCTGAACTCCAGACTTCTCTTGAGGAGGCAGAGGTACTCTATGACAAAATACCTCCAATCAAACACAGCTGACATTTTTTTGCTGGGGCTACATAACACGTTTATATTTGTGTCAAGGCTACCCTGGAGCACGAGGANATCCAAAAATGTATTATTCTATCAAAGATTTTAAGATCAACCATCAAGAAGTTCGGCTCAGAACAAGTAAAAATCTCACCATGGTGTACAAAAACTAATAATCCTGGATGCTTTGCTCCTCCACAGGAAGGACTTTGAAACAAGCCAGCTTCTTAGCAAAATTGAGGATGAGCAATCACTTTGTGCTCAGCTTCAGAAAAAGATCAAAGAACTTCAGGTTGGTCGTGAAACTTAACATCATCTATGAGGAACAGCAGTCCACTGAATTTGGATTGTTCAAATGTGCTTGGGGTGCAAATATAATATAATGCAGCTGTGTTTCTTTCTTCTAGGCTCGTATTGAGGAGCTGGAGGAGGAGATCGAAGCTGAGCGAGCTGCTCGGGCCAAGGTGGAGAAGCAGAGGTCTGATCTCTCCAGGGAACTCGAGGAGATCAGTGAGCGGCTGGAAGAAGCTGGTGGAGCAACGGCCGTTCAGATCGAGATGAACAAGAAGCGCGAGGCCGAGTTTCAGAAGCTGCGTCGTGATCTCGAAGAGTCCACCCTGCAGCACGAAGCCACGGCCGCAACTCTGCGCAAGAAGCAGGCTGACAGCGTGGCAGAGCTGGGAGAACAGATTGATAACCTCCAGAGAGTCAAACAGAAGCTGGAGAAAGAGAAAAGCGAATACAAGATGGAGATCGATGACCTCAGCAGCAACATGGAGGCTATCGCTAAAGCCAAGGTACTACAGAGTAAAAAAAACTCCCAGAGTCAACTTAGACGACTCTGCTGCTCTGATTGGGCCTTTATTGTTAGATTATGTTATATTTCTTTAGATCGACACAGATTTTTGTTCATTTCAGGCAAATCTGGAGAAAATGTGTCGCTCTCTTGAGGATCAACTGAGCGAGATGAAAACCAAAAATGATGAACATGTGCGACAACTGAATGACATTGGAGTACAAAAAGCAAGACTGCAAACAGAGAATGGTGAGAACATTTAGATTTTATCTTTGTTTTCTGGTCTTAATTTCAAATTTTGGTATTTCTTCCGATAAAATGCCCATATGTGCATTTGGATTCTAACTTTATGTCTCACCTCAGGGGAATTTAGTCGCCAGCTGGAGGAGAAAGAAGCCCTGGTCTCTCAGCTGACGAGGAGCAAGCAGGCTTACACTCAGCAGACTGAGGAGCTCAAGAGGCACATTGAAGAGGAGGTTAAAGTATGTACACATTAAAAACATTATCACAGAACTGCAGGGCTGCATGGTTAAAACAGTTCAAAGCTTCAAATCAGGCACATTTCAGTTTTAAAAAAAAACCTTTAATTCTTTGCAAGGCCAAGAACGCCCTGGCTCATGCTGTCCAGTCGTCCCGTCACGACTGCGACCTGCTCAGAGAGCAGTATGAGGAGGAGCAGGAGGCCAAAGCTGAGCTGCAGCGTTCAATGTCCAAGGCTAACAGCGAGGTGGCTCAGTGGAGAAGCAAATATGAGACTGATGCTATTCAGCGCACTGAGGAGCTGGA
>NW_007577741.1:512351-519396 GCF_000690725.1 Stegastes partitus
TTTCTTCCGTCAAGGTTCGTGAACTGGAGGCTGAAGTTGATGCAGAACAGAGACGAGGCGCTGAGGCCATCAAGGGAGTGCGAAAATATGAGAGAAGAGTGAAGGAGCTCACTTATCAGGTCAACTGCTACCTACACAAACACCACTACAATAGTCTGCATTCATGGAAACACCACACTGAAGCAAGTTTGCACTACAATGTTCTGTGATTCCTGATTTCCAACAGACTGAGGAGGACAAGAAGAACATTACGAGACTCCAGGATCTGGTGGACAAACTGCAGCTCAAAGTGAAATCCTACAAGCGACAGGCAGAGGAGGCTGTGAGTACATCTAATTCTCATAATGAATTTTGAGAAAGCCATTCAGTCTGCAGGTCTTGACTCCACTGTGGCTTATCACACAGGAGGAGCAGGCCAACACTCACCTGTCCAGGTACAGGAAGGTGCAGCATGAAATGGAGGAGGCTCAGGAGCGCGCCGACATCGCCGAGTCCCAGGTCAACAAGCTGAGGGCAAAGAGTCGGGAAATTGTCAAGGTAACGAGTCAGATTTGTAGGAATGTTATTAAATCCTGATTATCTGGCCAAATCGTTTACACACCATTGTTCTACCGTTTCAGACGAAGGACGAGGAGTAATGAAGACGTCACAGTGATACGGTAACAAGAAGTCATACAATATGAACATCCTGTTGCTGCTTCACTTCAGCATGTTAAACGTGCTGTAACCTAAAGTCAATAAAAAGTAGATACGTTGCTGCATATTTTGTGTCCGTGCCTTTCTTTCTGTGTGACTGAAATGACTGATTTAATCTTCCAAGCCTTCAGGGGCTCTGATTTATATACAAACTCAAATATAGCTGGGCTGTTTTTTTAGCTTTTGGGTGTTCTTTCTGGCCATTTGATAGATAAAAATGTCTGTTATGTTGATTAAATAATCCGCTAATTGGCAAATCATTGAATTGCTACTGCTTTTTTCTTAATTCTCATCGTTTGAGCATTAGTGATTTTCCTTTGGTGCTAAAATCTCCTTCAGGGGTGCCAAAAACTCATCTATGCAGGAAAAACCCCAAATGTAGGGTACATGTCATAATGTTATACAGACAACACCATAAAAAATTAATCAGATCTAAAGCTAATCTTCTAGGTCCAAGTTAGTTCAATTTTACTGACACAATGTGTATTAACTTTACCGCAATCAAAGGACTTTAAAGGAAAAACACTTCTCTTATCCACATATGGCAGCCATTGAACACACCACTGGAGAATTAGGTCAACTCCTCCCACAGCCCAGCCAATGATTGAGGGTATTTAAGNACTCCTCCCACAGCCCAGCCAATGATTGAGGGTATTTAAGGTACCTGTGGCAACATGGCTGCCTGTTGTCTCTGCTCCATGGTTGCCACATGGCTTCCTCTGTCACTATGAGGTAGGTGATGGAATCAGGATTGTTTGTAGATTTTTGGCTGTTGTAAAGAGTTCGTTCACATGCACATGATGATGAAGTTGTATCTGACAGTCACCTGTTTGCCTCATACTGGTGTCTGGTTGGTTTGACGCCAAGTTTGTTTGCTTGTGTAATGTGGATGCTGCTGATTCTCCTCGAGTCTGCATAACCAGGAAAGCTACACCAATGTATGGCTTATGTGTAGCACTACTGGAACATAAGTCCACCTCCACCCTGCTGGGTTCTGTGCATTTTCATTGGTTTCAGTTTATTCTGTATTTGTTTCAGGTTAATCTTTCTGCAGGTACTCTGGAAATCCAGCATTCAATCAATCTTTCTAACAATTATCCAATAAAAGTAATTTTTTTTCTGATTTGAACCACGTCTGTCTTCTCTCAGCTATGTGTGGGGTGTGTGTGACTATGGTGGTAGTCCAGGTTTAATTGTAATAGCAAAAATAACATAATATTCAGCACTTAGATTTTAAAAATAAAATTATTTTCCTTTTGATTTTGACCCAAGAATATGTTTAGATTCCCCCAGTGATGCACAACTGCTTCTATCGGTGAACTTACATAATTGTCTCAGTTTCTTGCTAATATTTCTATCCAGGGTTCTGTGCTTACAGCTTGAAAAACTACCTGCCTTAAGAGGAGTCTTTCACATCGTGGCAGCTAAATACCTGTTACCAGTCAGGCAAACAATGAAAATACCAGATGTGAAAAATGGACCATAGTGGTTGGAATTCAGTTGTTTAAGTTTAATTTTTCCAAGAACTTGTGATTTAATTTGTCTTTTTTTTTGTTAATAAAAAAATATGTAATACTTTTGCTCAAATGTGTGCAAATAACTTCTAGATCAGGTTAGTACTTTTATGATATGTATGTTTCTCAAACGGCCTGCATATTGAATTTATTTTGGCATATTTGTTGGCCAACAAATATTTTTTATCCTCTTTCATGTCAAAGTGAAACCAGATTTCTACCAAGTAATGCCATTTAAATAAAGATAGAAAGTGACTGCATAAATATTCACTTTAAAATGACTCCCCTAATTCAACCCAGGGGCAGCTAATTGGTGCTGGAAGTCACAAAGTTGGTGAAATATGAATCATCCAAGTGCAGAGAATGTGTGTCTAGTGATTGTAGTGTAAAGAAACGTGCATCTGGAATATCCTTGGACTATAACTACACAATGAGGACAAAACACCTCAAGCTAGCCTGTGAAAAGACTTCTGAAAAGTCAGGGGATGGATACCAGGAAGCTTCCAAGTCAATACATATTCTTGGAGTACAGTTAAACCCATCATTAAGAAATGGCAGGACTATGCACGTGCATAAATCTGGGGTCTTAAAAAAAAACAAAAAACGGGGGACTGAGTGCAAGAAAGAGACTAGTGAGAGAGGCCACCAGGGCACTTATGACTCCCCCTATGGCCATCAGGTGTCTACATACAGCAGAGACATATTCACTGCAGATGGAGGTCTCCAGGTCACTACATGTGACTTAAAGCACAGACTGGCTGCACCAGGACTGATAAACATTACTCGCATGAAAGTAGGTTTTTGTTGTTGTTTTTAATAAAACCTTATCAAAAGTGAAAATAAATGGACAATGATTAAATGTTGAAAAGCAATAAAAGGGTGAAAAATCCAAAGTAGGTGATGCTTTTTATGTTCACTGTAGCCTGAAAACATGGTGGAGCAGAGATCACCAAATATATATATGAGAGTTTAACTTGGGTAAATTATTTTATAGATTTGTTTTTGCTTGTGTGTTGAGTTTTCCCTGACCCAGCTGACTGTCAGTGACTTGGTGAGCAGCACTGCCCTGGCTGTGGTGTCGGTTTGGGTCGCCAGAGGTCAGCATTGCTCAGCGGACGGACTGCTGCTGTCAGCGGAGCAGCTCGGGATGCGCCGTGTAAACAGTAGGATGAGCCGCAGTCTGTTTATTTATGTTCGAAATATTTATAAATCCTGATCGTTGCAGTTGTTGCTGATGCTGGGCCAGGTTTGCGCAGCGGGTTTTTGGGCTGAGTTGCGCCTTGGTTCGGGATGCGCAGTGCGCTGCGCCGCTGACTGCTGCAGTGTAAACAAGGCTGTCCGAGGCTGCAGCCTGCTGTCTGTGGGGGGACAGATAATCTCAGAATTCCACTGATAGCTGACCTCTCATCCTTAAACAGGAAGCTGCAGTTTCACCCCGAACCATCAAACGTATTTTTCCCCCAAATGCGCAACGACTTCAGATGAACCAGAAAAACTGACCCGCGCGCTTTTTAAGGATTTTCTTCTTTTAATTAAACTGGATATCTGTCACTCTGCCACTTCAGAGCAACCGACCATCGTTTTTGTGTTGTTTTTTTTAATCTGGTCGCTGGATGGACTTTGCTGCTGAGGAACCACCAACTGTCCGCCGATCAGCAAAATGACTGACAACCAGGAAACCCCCGACGCGGAGGACACGACTCTGTCCGGGAGCGCGACCTTGCCGCTCCGGCCGCCCTGCGAGCGCCTCTCCTGCCATAAGAGCAGCGTGTGCTCCCGCTCCTACTTCGTGGTGGTGATGGTGTTTTTTCACGTCTACATCATTAACGTGATCGCGCTGCTCTTCTACGTGCACTACAGCAGCGGCCAGGAGGATGCGAGCCGGAGTCGTGATGCTCCGAGCGGCGGCGGCGGCGGCGGCGGCGGCCACCAGCGCCCCGAGTCGCGACGTCCGCCATCGAAAGCAGAGTTTCTGCGCGACGTTTCCCTGACGAGGATCGAGGGGATCAGGGTGAGTAATGTGATGATGCGTCAGTGCCAGTGACACGCAGCACCACGGATCACCTCTGATTCATCTCTCCAGGTGGGACACGTCCAGAAGGTGTCACTGGTGCCGGGCAAAGTGCACGAGATGCGGACCCTGAGCCTGAAACCTCTGCTGTTTGGTGAGAGGCACAGCACCCATGTGGCAAAACAAATCTGCAGCACAAGATCCTCAAAGGGCCAAACAGGTTTCCTGTTCAGGGAGGGAAACAAACAAGAGCTCATAATCTCATCCCCCCTCCAAACACAGCCAAATGCAGACATGTGTGTGTGCCAAGATCAATGTGGGCTACATAATATAGGCCAATAAGTCCTGAGGCTACTGCTCCCCCAGCTTTGAGCATCTGATCCAATTAAGGGCTTATAGCTGACCTGGTAAAGGGCAGAATGCATCTGTACCTGAAGAGCACAATGCAGGAAACATGATCTACACACATTTATATGTATTTATCAGCTGCTTTCTGTTCACTTTGTGTTTTGCATTAGTGTCGGTAATGATAACGGTTAAACAAGGCATCAGGATGTCACATGTATGTTTTCTCTTCTAAACCCCAGTAAACAGCAGAAATGCAACCAAGGCAGTAACCAAAGGATCTTATATGCAATCAGAAGAGGCAAATTATAGCAGCAAATCCTGCCCAGTGGAGAAAAGCTGCAAACAGCAAACACTGGCCTGAAAAATGAAAACTGTTGCTGATTAATTATGTCGATGAACTAATTGCACTTCAGTTATATTCTGCATAAATCTAGAGTCATTTGTAGGATTTTTTTTCTGGAAACTCAGGAAAGTGGGAAACTCCTGATGAGTTTCTTCTGCACCTTTATCTCCATTTTTTTTCTACGTGTATTTCTGCAGAGATCCCCGGGTTTCTGTCAAAGGACGAGTGCCGCGTGGTGATGCAGCTGGCTCAGCTGAAGGGTCTGATGGAGAGCCAGCTGATGGTCCAAGACGGTCAGGAGGAGCTGGCCAAGGAGCTCAACCTCAGCCCAGAGGAGATCTTTAACCTGCTGGACATCAACCAGGATGGACAGTTGCAGCTTCATGAGGTGTATGTCAGTTTGTGGATTGTGAGCCTTGCGTGTGACATGAAGCAGCTTTTTTTTTTCCATCTCCAGAGGTGGTTAACTCATCTCCACGTGTACTACTGTGCCTCCCCCAGATACTGACTCACTCTCGAGTGAGGGACGGCATCTGGCTCACGCCGGAGAATCTCAGAGAAATCTACGCCGGACTCAAAGCTGACAAGGACGATAACGGTGAGAAATCTGCTTCAGACAACACTTTGCACTTTGAACCTGTCCTCTGTCTTTATTGTCACAAATGTCGATTATTTTAAAATCTACTCCTTTCAAATCACACCATCTTACTTCAATTAATGCACTGCTTACTTAATACATACAGTTATGTGTCTTTGCAAAATATGAAATATAATTGTCAGCCTAATTGTAAATATTTCGACTTTTAAGCCAGTATTACTAACAACATTTTGTTATGTGACTGGTGAAAACGAATTGCATAATGACAATGAAGATTCCAACTTGAATTCACCAGATAGTCTTGAAGATTTTTAGATGTTTCATTAAAATGCAATCATTTGCCGACTAGGAAAGATCTACATATATTTCTACTGTCTGTATATGCAGGGCAGGGCTGCAGAGTATTGAAAAAAACACAACTAGTGACGTGAAAAAATGCAGGAATGTTCACTTGATGGCTTGAATATTTGGTTAGAATTAGTAATTTTACAATGGTTGGGGTGGTTTTGTAGAAGAGTGCATCTGCATAAAAAAAGCATATTTAAAAAGCTAAAAAAAACAAACAACAAAAAAGCCATTTGGAACCTTATTTAATTGGTGTGACACCGGCCTTGGATTCAAATCTGGCTTTGCACTCGTTTGTGTGGTCTCGGTTCAGACGGCCACCTCGCATGTCAACAAACTCACTGTATTCAAGATATCACACAGACTTCTCCTGTAGATTAGTACAAAGTTTTATTTTTGTATCAAGCTACTAAAAATTGCAGCATGATGTGTTTGAGTTAATTTTCCTGAGTTCACATCTTGCACATGCACACATCACGATGTCAGCGCTGAGATGTCACATTGAGCATCCCTAACATAGAGGGCAAAAGGGTTTTTTTTTAAATAATTAAGGCCCTGTATGCTCACACTGTTCATGCATTCTGATAAGTAAGTAAGTAGGTGTTCATATGCAGAATTTGCTGGAGTGATTCAATGTATTACAGTAAACGCTGACACGTAGATGGTTTTTAAAGACGTATAAAATAATTAAAAAGAAAGCAAATGCTGCAAGTCAATAGACAGCAAGTGTTCAAAGACAAATAGGGAGCAAGTGTTACAAGTCAAACTGATAGTGTCGTGTAGCATTCCAGGGAATTTAAAGGGATAAAAAAGCAATAGCCGTATTTATGCTGCCTAAGCTGTGTGTTAATGCAACACACTGAGTGTCTACGGTGGCTTGTCCACCATGGGGGGAGAGGGACAAGGTCACTGGGAGACACCGGCTGAGCTGAAGAGGTTGTTGGAAAGCTGTTGATCAGCATTATATAGATATGAGAGACTGTGTGATGAGTTTCATCCTGCAGGTACATTTACAGTGCAAATGGGTGATACAGTATAAAGACGCAATATGAACACGAAGTGAAATTCCAGGGATATCAAACCTGTTAATCCCATGCTGACCCCAATTTAACCATGTGTTGGGATGATTAGTTAGAACTGAAGCGTTAATGTAGGCCATTATGGATGTCTCTGGATCTGGAGCTCCTGAA
>NW_007577741.1:520106-542418 GCF_000690725.1 Stegastes partitus
GGTGTATAGAAAATGGATGGATGGATGAATTATGGCACCAGGACTGATGCACATTCTCACATTGTGGACAGGTTTACTGAGTCTGGAAGAGTTCAGGCTTCTGAGCAACGACGCCTTCCAGCGCTTCCTGCTGCAGCAAGGGGTGAAGAGGAGTCAGCTGGTGAGGAACAGCCAACACACGTGGCTCTACCAGGGAAAAGGGGCGCACCAGGTCCTCCAAGACATCAAGGCGAGGTGAGGAAAACACATAACACAGGATTCATTGAGTGCTATCACTTTATGTTTTACAACTGATCATTTCTCCACTTTGTCCTTACAAAGGGTGACTCGCCTCACTCGCCTCCCACCCACATTGGTGGACCTCAGCGAGCCGCTCCAGGTGGTCCGCTACGAGGAGGGGGGGCACTACCACGCCCACCACGACAGCGGCCCCGTCTACCCCGAAACGGCGTGCACACACACACGCCTGGCAGCCAACACCTCCACTCCCTTTGAGACGTCGTGCAGGTGAGATTACTGAACAAACACATGTGGCATTTCTCAGAGATATCCGTCAGTGCTTCGGCGTGAACTCATCTGTCCGACTGTGCGTTAACACTCCATAGTGACAACTGGCACGTTGGTTTGTGTGACTCAACATCGTCAACTTGGACAAATTTGTGTGCTTGCCAGCGAGTGTTTGTATATGTGTGTTTGTGTACTGTTTGTTTGCACCATACATGTGTGTGTCAATTTAAATCTGTGTTGCACACTTAGGTACATCACAGTTCTCTTCTACCTGAACTCTGTTGATGGGGGCGGGGAGACCGCATTCCCTGTGGCAGACAACAGGACCTATGACGAAGTGGTGCGTAACTGTGTCTGGGTCTGGAGATGTTACGGAGAGTCCTGCAAAAGTATTGTGTACATACTGTGCATGTCTTTCATATCTGTGTTAACTCACTCGTTTGTCAGTGAGAGCATGGACCCGATATCAAGCAAACGGCGCCGCTGAGTTTTGATTGTGCGTTCTAGTCTCTCATACAGAATGACGTGGATCTTCTGGACACCAGGAGGAACTGTGACAAGAGTAACTTGAGAGTGAAGCCAACCAGGGGCACGGCGGTTTTCTGGTACAACTACCTCTCTGATGGAAGAGGTGGGTAGATTTACAAACTGTTTTCAATGTTTTAAAAGATAAAAAAAAAAAAATTTAGCAATTTAATTTAATTTTGATTTGATGTGGGTAAAAAAAAAGCATTTTTTTTAAAGCTACAGTCTTCTGGTATGTTCATTATGTTTGAACATTAAACCCCAAGTCAGAGTGCAAAAGCCAATCATGATGTTAATGGAAATGAACCAAGACTGTTTGTAAATGATAGACATATCCACCGTGAGGCTACCTATTGGTTTATGGACTACCAGTTCAAAGAAGAGTTTAGTCTTTGTCCTCTTGGTCTTCTGAGACTGGCCGTCTCAGTCTGTTTTACTCCAAGTTCAACCATAATTTTTTAAATGAACACCAATGCTATATTCAAGGAGATTTAAAACTAGAAATTGAAGCCAAAAAATTCCTAAGAAAATGTTTACTAAGTTAGCATGTCAAGTGAGAAGTACCGTTATTTTGTCATACTTCTGTGCATACATCTTTTTTTACTATCAGAGGAGTCGCTCCCTGCTGGCCATTAAAATTATTGCAGGATTTGGATTGTGCAGTAAAGCCGTTAGCTTTTAAAGACAAATCAGATTAAAGTTAGTGGTTCACCATACGGATACAGTGTTGAGTAACATGAATGTGTGATATACATTTTATGCCATTAATTTGCATAAAGTAGATTTGACTTCTACTTTATGCAAATATGGTGCAGGGAACGGAGGTCTGACGCCTCGCAAAACTTTGATAAAACAGCTAAACTAGCCATTGTTGAACTAAAATAAGGACAGATTCAGCAACTGCATAGCCTGTTTCTTGCCTCAAGTGTTTACAGAAATACTTTTCGCTGAACGGTTTTCGTAATAACAGCGAAAGTTTGTGGCCGAGCCGCCACGTTGGTCTGGTTTGAAATCCCGGAGCACACCGCTAGCAAGTCGACGCGATTGTCCAATCAGGTGCAGGCAGGATAGAAGGAGAAGATGCTGAGGTCTTCAGAGTTCAGCATCGCCATAGACATAGACACCACCTACCAGGCCGCTAGTGGCACGCCTCCGACTCGGGCGATTTTAGGAAGCAACGCGATCCGGCGTGGGGAAAATCGCCCCAGTGGACACATAGCATTACCCTTGTGGTAGGGCAGGAATAAAAATTACATGGGATCACCTATATCATGAAGATAAATCTTCTAATGCTAAGAATGTGTGTATAAAACTCCTTTTTAAAATCTAACAGTTGCTGAAAGATTAAATTAATGTTACCAGTTAACCTTTTCTTATGTTCGGTGGCACAATTCATGCAAACAGTAAAGGTCCATGTGTATAATACAGTTAAAAGTTGCGATTCAAGCCCGTATTTGTGTTAAAATATGAAATAATTTGGACATATTGTTACAGCTTCATCACATACTGAAACTCTGCTGTAATGTTCGCGAAGAAAACAAACCTGCTCTCCTGATTAATCTTTCATTCATCCGTTGAGGCCGTGTGTCTGATAGCCGAAGCGATACAGAGGATGTTATAAAGATGTTTCTATTTTTCTCATTAGGTTGGGTGGGGGAGCAGGATGAATACGCTCTGCATGGAGGCTGTATGGTCACACAAGGCACTAAGTGGGTCGCCAATAAATGGATCAATATTGATCCGGACTACCAGCGGCAGGCTCGCTATCAGCAGTTGGTGTCACAGCAGCAAGAGGACGAGGATGACGAAGGTCTGCCTCTGAACACAGACATACAGAGTCCCAGCATCCATCAAGACTTGTAGCTCATATGCCAAATTTATATAGAACAAAAAATCTTCTTCCTCGCCTTCCTCAGTCCTGTGCACAACGTTTCTGGTGACATCCTCTGTGGCCGGTATGTAGAGACAAGATTTATTCAGGGAATGAGGTCACAGTGGGTTTATGCAACAGTAAAGAGATGCTTTTGTTAAATATTGCTTGGATATTGCGATCCTGTTATTTTCTATCTACTATAATTTTCCATTTTAGGAGTGTCGCACAAGACGCTCAGTCAAGGAGTTGTGATTTTAAAAAAACAAAAACAAAAAAGAAGCAAACTTTCCTTTGCATGCATTACCTTCAACACGTTTTGCTGTTGCCATGAGCAAAAATTGCACTTGAAAACTGAAATGACAGTTGTAAACACTTCAATGTCCTACCTTGTTATTGCTGCCATTACCAAAAATAGGCTCACACACTGTCAGTGTGATGCATGTTGCCTTGTCTCTGCTCCTCGGATTCCTCGTTATTCTCTTCTTGTAGAATGCACAAACACATTAAAATGCACAAGGTATTGCTCAGATGTTCAGATTCCATTTTATTTATTTACGATGTCAAAATGTTCCGTCTCCTACACTGAATAAAGTTAAATGAAGCTCTACCGTGTTGCTCTTCCTTTCACATGAACACAAAATGTATAAATATCAAGTCAACAATAGGAGACAGCGTTTAGTCACAAGATGACTAAAACCAGATTTAGTCATTTCTTTTTACCTTCACTCTTTCATCTGTTAATTTGCAAATAACATTTCTCAGCTCCTGATGTTAATTCCAGTCGGTGTTCTTCCGTCCTCTGCTCGCTTGAAGACCCTAAAGTTTCGTGCTTCTGTGCATGTCCTGTAATTAAACAGGTTGTAGGAAGTCACTTGTAGTTGATGCTACCTCCATGTGTATCTCAGTGAATCATTCAGTGCTGAGAATCAACTGTAATATGTCATAATAAAAGCTTTCCAGATAAAGCCTGAACACACTCACCAGCGACGGCTCGTATCTGGGGAAGGATGTCGCTCCACGGTGGTTCAGACAGTAGAGCACAGCGTCATGAACGGAGGCGAAAAGACGTCTCTTCGATATCGTCTCGGAGAAGAAGTCGCCTCGCTCCAACTGTTCCACCACAGAGGCTGAAAAGAAACCAGTTTACTGGGAAGCCGCCACCATGACGGAGCAGTTTAATGCAGCGCAGCAGCCTGGAGGAAGTGAGAAGGTGTTCACTCACCCTGACAACCGGCCATGTAGACGTCCACATCAATCTCACTGAAGTCCTGGAAAATCTGTCAGTGTGATAAAAACATCAAGTCAGAGTAGGTGCTCGCTGTAGGTACAGGTTTGTGTTGTCTGTGGGGGTTTTTTATGCCTTGTTTGGCATTAAGATTTGTCATTTATCGGCTATCTGACCCCTGGATGACCCGAAAGTGTGCGTGTTCTACCCTGAGCTTTTCAAATGAGGGAACATGAAGAGACAGTCGAGTCATTCCATCTCAGCTCGACCATCTCTAATTAGCCTAAAAATGTTATAGCGCAAAATATGGATATCTATGAAGACCTTTGTGAAATTATAGCTAGATATGTCTAGTTCTTTCTAAGACTTTTTTAATTGACCGTCATCCCACTTCTAGCAGGCTTTTTTCACACATTGAAATTTAAAGTTATGTTTGAATGTCTCAGGAAATATTAAAGATAAAAGTCTGGAATTTTCACTGTTGTTTCTCATCATGTTATTAATTCAGAATCTGCGATATTGGACCAGCAGATCAAATAATGTCTGACGGGTGAGGTGAAATATGAAAACAAAAGCTAAGGCTGTCAGGAAATGTCCCATTTTTGAGCTCAACAAAAAAATGTGTAATACAGAAGGCAAATAGTGATATTATCCTAAACATATGTAGCTGCATGTCATAATAACACCAAACAAAACATACCTTTTAATATGAAATGCTTTGTCTTAAAATATAAAGGAAGTGACTGTTTCTGTTTCCTTTTATGCCCACTTTGAAACACCAGGACTCGGATCAGGCAGTCTAGCAGTACTTTCTTTTTTTAACCACGTGTTTCATGTTGACAGGCATTTTTTTTTCTTTATCCCACAAAGTGTTTGACATTTCAATCTAGGATTTCCTAGAAGGTCGAGCAGAAGCCCCCTGGTGATTTAAGATGAAACAACCCTTGAGGGCTTTTAAGCCATATCCTGTTTCCTCCTTTACAACCTACGTTTTTCATCGTCTTGATCGCCACTGTATCGATGAAGTTAGCCGTGGAGAGGTCAAGAATAATGGAGTGAATGTCCCAGGTCCACTTGCCCAGAGACCCAAGAGAGACCCGCTCCAGGTCTCGACTCAGCGTGTCCTCGCTGCTGGAGCCCAGAGTGGTGGTGTCCCCGTCCTGCAGCTCAGACATCCAGTCTAAGCTGGTGCAGTCTGGATCCCCTCCTTTCAGGTACTCCCATCTAGACGGACCGTCTGGCGTTCGGGGAGTGGTCGGGATGACAAACACTGTCCCGTTCTCCCTCTCGGTCCAGTTCTGGTCCTCCTCCTCTGAAACTGTCCCGTCTATACACGTGTCCCCCCAGAAGCCGACATCTTCCTCGACAGAGACCACAGCAGATCCAGGGAGCTGTTCAGCCGCCCTCTGAGCCCGTCTCTGAGAAGCAGTGGGTGAAATAAATCAGTATGCTTGCTGTGAAGTGGTCCATAGCACATGTACAATACTTATATTAAGGATTCTGGTGGCAGTTTTCTTCTCGTATTCGTGTAACAAGTGGCCAAACTGCCAAAAAATATATATATACATTTTGACAAAAATAACCCACGTTGCTGCCATTTTACTGCACATTTCTGGTATATCACCTCTTTCTTGGCTCGCCTCTTTGCCCGTCTCTCGGCTCTTCTTTCTCGTCGCCTCTGTTTGGCCTCCTGCCTCCTCTTATAGATGATCATCTTACTGATGTCTAGCCCACTCTGAAAACAGATAAGCAAATGAAAATGTGATTTACTGACAATACTAAGATATAATTCATACAGAACAATCTTACAAAGTGCTACACAAAGGTTTTAAATGAATGAAAGTCAGTCAGGATCTGAAAGGTGAGCTGCTTTAGTCACACATAATAATAAATCATCAGGCCTTATAGTGATGAAACAGGACATTTCTTTCTATGACAGAGAAAATAAACGTGTACTCTGCAATTAAAATAATCACCAGCCACAGGATTAGTATTTTCGTGGGGAACAAACCTTTTTTTTCAGGGCTTCGAGGTAGAGATCAGCGTTGGCGAAATATACGGTAGCAGATGAGCGAAATATAGTCACACCTGGAATCTCTCTGGCCTGTCAAACACAGAAACATCAGGAGTCTGGGTAGGAAAAGCTTTAATTTTTGGCTTTCCGTCTTTTCGTCTCACCTCTCTGTGGGTCTCTATGTCGACATACAGTTCTGTACCGGGAACATTACCCAGAACAGAGTATGTCGGCCTGAAAAATAAAATAAAAAAACCCTTTATTTGCGTGTGCATTATGTCTGTGCACAACGTTTCGTCTAATAAAGTGGACGCTGCAGGCCAACATCTAATGCTTCCTCTCTCACACACGGGATGACTCAGGATGCTGCAGAGATGAATATATCATGAGGACGAACAGGAGAATCTTACATCTGAGTCCTGAAGATAACAGTGAAGAGAGCAAAGGTGATGGATGCCGCCAGACCCAGATCCAGATTGAGCAGCATTGTTGACACCCAGGTGACCAGCCACACCACCTGGATGATCGCAGGAGGACAATTCTTTCACAGATTCGGCATAAAAAGCCAACTCTGCCACTATTGTTGCCTGTAAGGACATTGTCACAGAATAATTGATTTGTCCTCTCACCAGATCAATCTTGCTGCTCCTCCACAGCGTGACGATGTCGGCGTATTGCTTGAACATGCCCTTCAAATTTACAAAGACGATCGATGCAAGGATGGCCTAAAACGACACGATGGATCGGATGTGTAAATAAATTGGTAAATGAGGCAAATCAATATGGCAAAAATGAAAATAAGAATCTGCATTGTGTCATAAATATTTACTGCAATAAAGCAGTTGAACCTTTGGCAGCTCCTGGAAAAGGGTTCCAAGTTTGAGTATCGTCACGAGCACGATTAGAGCTGAGGCCACTCCAGCCATCTGCAAGAACAAGATGGTTTATTGATTTATTCAATGTGAACATATGAGTTTGTCTAGAAATCCACAGCTAGACAGCAACCTGGTGATATGACAGCACTTTGTATGTATATATATTAGTATTTTAACAAATTGTAAGTATTCTTCTACCATCCAGAGGATCGTTCTATTTGTAGGTCAGTGTGTTATTTCATTTTACATGTAAATCTGCTTAATTTCCTTCTTACTCACTCTCAAACATTCCTCACTCGTCTACCATTTGTTGACCACTGGGAGTAAAACTATTGCATGGGGATTTTTTATTGCACGTGTGACTGCACAAATAGAACAGCTCCGGTTAGCGAGGCTGTGCCGACTCCTCCACTGTTGCTCTTTGTGATGCTGATTCTTCCGCTGCTCACTCACTTGTGTTTTACCTCCGGTGCTCTCTTGGATTAGACTTCGAGACATGGAGGGGCAGACAGAGAAGCACTGGAAGAAGCCTCCCACTGCGTTGCTGAGGCCCAGCGCCACAAGCTCCTGCAGCAAGATGGAGACAAAGACAAAAAATTAGCAAGGAAAACAAAACGACTGAGGGGAGAAGCAGATGTTGCTTTAATGTGAATTCTGGTTCACCTGGTTACTGTCCACCTTGTATCCGTGTTTTATTGCGAATGTTTTACCCAGGGAAATAGATATGGCGTATCCAACAATGGCCAAAGCAAAAGCATCTCCTATAACTTCTCCAAAAAGACTCACATCTGGTACGCAGGGAGGGCTTAACCTGGCACACAAGTAGAGAACAACCACCACTTAGTACCAAACAAGCTGGAAACATGACTCAACAAAGAACACAGATACGTACCCACTCGGAATGTCTCCAACAACTGAGATAGTGTAGTTGCCGTTTAAGTGGGCATATGATGACACTAGTGTCCCTGCCACAATCTGAAGCAAACACAAAAGGGTTTATTTCAACATATGATTCAACCCTCAAACATCAATTATTCAAAGCTGGTTAATTATAAGCTAGATGTGGACCTAATTATTAGCCATACATATCACATTTTTGCTGTGGCATGCAAAAAAGAAAAGAAAAAAAACCCAGCAGAAGCCCTGGTGCTGCTGCTGATTCAGCTGCTTGTTTCCACTAAGTCTGTGCTTTTTAAGTGCTGCAGCATCAGCGTCAGCACAGAGCTCAGAGGTGATAACGTGAAGAGAGACGAGAGGCCGGAGAGGCAGAGAGAGTGTCCTCGCATCAACCGACCGTGATGAGCTCCACTGGGATGGGCACCGGCAGCTTCGGATGGAGGAATGAGTTGAGCTCCTTGGCTGCGATGAGAAGCGCCATGGTCACGGCGCTGACCACCAGCGTGGGGAGATGAGTGTGTGGCAGCAACGAGCAAACATCCTTCAGAGTCTGGAAATTAAAAAAGAAACAAAAAAAGGGGGTGGCAGAGCTGCATACACGTAACAATTGTATCCCTATTACACTCTAAAAAGTCATTCAAGCGGCTTACATCCACTGAATTAAATACATGGCTGCAAAATAAACATCCTATTTTACTGATCTAGATAAATCTTTTAAGCAAACATTATTTCTGCTGAGTTCTGTTGACATAATAATGTTGATAATTGCATGAACATTATATTGTGGGTAATTTAAACTCACATTTCTGCTTTAGATGATTTAAACCTAAATTCATTTTGCGGTAACTTAATGAAATTGGCTCGATAACTTCAGGATTTGTTTTGTATTTTTTTTGTACTATTAAGACTGGTAATGGACAAACAACTTTTATAGTTGTGGAAAAGCTAATCTTCCAAACACTGTGCAGCTTGTTGGATGAAGTTGCCTTTTTTTAAAAACTCTTTTCGTTGAGTTATTATTTTTTCAATCATTTTTATTTTTAACTATTTTTTACAGACCAAGTCATAAGTCTTAAAGGACTCTTTCAACTATTGTCTATTTCCCTGTGCCATATTCCACACATAGCTTACAATAAATAGCAAAATGCTGACATATGACAATGCTTTTTATTTACATTTCTTGGAAAACAATGTGTATAGTCAAGCTGCTAAACAGTATTCTATCAGATTTTAGTGTAATAAACTTCTTCCATCTCTTTCTGGAGCCAACAGAACCCTTCTACAACCTTTTTTCTCATATGCCGTTGACCTGTAAACCAACTTTGACGAGCAAAATCTTGATTTATTGCTTTACACAGAGTCAGCAGACCTGATATTATGCAACACTGGACTCTGGTGGCCTTTTCAGGAGAGCATAGAACTCCACTGGGAACGTATATAATGTAATTACAATAGATTTTGTGCAGACACACATAAAGCAAATAGGTCAGGGCTGTTTTACATATCAAAAAAAGCACAGCGAGCACAATCAATAGAGGATAGCACTCACATACACCAGTGACATCGGCCCGCTGAACCGTGTGGGGGAAACTCCAAAGATGTACTTCAGCTGCGCCACCACGGCGTGAGCTGCAGCAGCCGTTGTATAAGCTCGCACCAGAGGTTCAGACAAGTACGTTCCCACAAATCCAAACTTTACAACCCCCAGTAGCACCTATGAGCACAAACATTTAGGTATAAATGGGATTTAGTAGCTGGAACGGCAAAATAGGTCATTAATATGTTGGGATGTTCTGTAAATACACTGGAACCTGAATAAGTCCTCCGAGGACAGTGGTAGCAGCTGCCACCTGCACCCTGTAGGAGTCCCGGGCAGTGATGTCCACCTCTGCAGTCATGTTTGTCCCATTTTTTATGAGGAAATCCACATCTGGAGCGAGTCTCTCTGTCACACTTCCCACCATGATGCTGAGCACCGTAAATGTACCTGAGCACAAATGAAAGATGTGTTATTGAAAGTTCTGTTGACGGTCACAGTACAACGTTTACTACATACCGATGGAAATATGACGTGACGTTCCAAAAAAGAAGTAGATTAATGCTGGATAGAGGGATGTGTAGAGGCCAAATACGGGAGGCAGAGAAGCCAACAATGCATACGCCATACCTGTGGACGATTAAGTTACACCAGTTAAATATGTTTAAGGAGCTGGTAAGCGAAATATTCTACAGAAGAATGAGAAATACTTTTAGTTAAGTCATATATTAGCACAAATCATGGCAGTCAATTTGAGTTTCTTTCTGCAGTATTGTTGGTTTTCACTCAGCCGTGGTGGATTATTTTCATACCTTGTGGCAGGTGCATTATGCCCACACTAATCCCAGAGACGAGGTCCGGCATGCCGTAGTCCCAGATTGAGTACTTGGGCAGCCAGTACAACACAGGCAAGCTGCTCATCACGCCTCGCTTCAGTCTGGGTACGGTACATCTGGGAGGTATTTGAATGGTAAACTGGTAGATGTTCTCCTCACAAACTCACTGAATTTATGCTACGTACAGTAAACTGCATAGTCTGAAAAATCAAAGTTTGCCTTACCTTAGGGAATCTTTAAGCTGCTCAGTTGGAGAACGATGGACATCAGAGTACGTTTTTCTCTGTGTTAAATCTTCCAGTCTCTGCTCATCCAACACTTCTCTCTCTACTCTGTATTTCCCAAATTTGCGTGTGGAGTCCATTGGATTGAATCTGTCCAACTCTGTGCAAGTTGTCTCTTTTAATACGCAGCACAGATTTATTTCAGACTGTCCGCCAAAACCAGTCGCTGCACCGCAACTGTCAAAACAACCGCATCTGCATATGTACACCATAGGGCCTAATGGTTAACTACAGCCAGGATGTTGTGGGCAGTGATGACTGACCGCAACAAGCCAAAGATGTAATTACGGCCTGAAAGAGGGAAAAGATTAACTCCATTGAGGTTCACCGATTGTGTGTTTCTTTCCTCCCTGTTTTTCCATTCAACAACAAAAATGAAGCTGACGAACCATAAAATATTACCCAGACTGCATTGCTCAAGACTTTAGTGCAGGAAACTTCTAAACAAATTGTCAACTTGAAAGAGACTTTCACTGAAAATCCACCTGTGGTCAGTCAAGTTAGATGTACAAACACATTTTACTGTTGAATGCAACGACCTGATGAATTCTGATATTGAAGATCCAACTAAGAGGGGAAGCTGTATTTTTGAAACACGCTGACATACAGTACATGCTGGGTCTTTAAGAGAGTGCGGTCATGAAATCTGAATCCGAGCTAGGAGCAATGTTTCAGTCGTTCCAGAGCTGCAAGCACGTGACTGAAGCAAACTAACTGGAAATGAGAATAACTCCAAACTAAGTGCAACACACTGCTAATGAGCCAACATCTGATTTGGAAAGTAGATCATACGTTTGTTATCGTGGCTGCTTTGAAACCTTCTCTTTGCTTATCACTCAAATCTCTGTGACACAGTTACTGTCTGCAGCAACACTGTCTATTTTTGGATTTGCGGCTCAGGGGGCAGCAGCAGTGGAGGGGGGCACATAACTCTGCCTCGCGTGTGCTCAGACCTCTCTAACCCCAGCGACTGGCACATTCGGCAACATCAACAACACATGTAGCCTGTTGAAAAACACGGATATTTACTGGTCTTCTTAGACCGAAGAAAGCAGGTCTCGGTAAGACTTGTCAGAAGGACGCTGAGTGTTGCATGTTGTGGTTGCTTTACACAATATTTGGTATTCAAAGGGGCTAATTGGCAAATTTAGCTCATTAAAATGGGGATTTCTGAAAAATTAAGCTCCTTTGGATTGTTGTTAGTCATGATCAGAATGCTTTAATAGTGTTTTCAAAGGCCTTTAATTTGATCCTGATTGAAATATTATCTTTTATTAACGTTTTTATGCCACGAAACCTGATATTGCAAAATAAGATGTTGCGAAATCAAACCTTGCTGACGATAGTTTGTACAGATTTCACTCCAGTGTTTGCTCATGAAACTGCAGTGTGATATAAGCACTGTAATGGAAAAATACTGCATCTGCATGAAGAATGTCAAAGCAAGTTTCTCTAAGTTTCTCTAAGTTTCATTAAAGCTGAGTGGAAAGGTTACAGGCCCAAAATGTGTTCCCATAACATCCAGGTAAACACTAGTGGCCGTACATGGGAAGAAGAAGTTGTGCATCCCATGTGTTTAGACTATTGATGCCTGGTCCAGCGTGTTTAGTCTTCTAATGTCTGTGGATGAGTACACCCTGTACACCCAGCTGTTGTTTTCCAGCATGGGATTGTTACACTACCATTGGAGTAAAGACCACGCCTGTACATGTATAAGAATACCACGCTGCCTGCACTCATGGGTACTCTCCTGCAGACTGCTTGCATTCTGTATGACCTGTACCTTCAAAGCTTTGAATAAAACGAGACAAAGACAACTTGGACTACTGGACTTTATGTAGATCATAGAAAATTTCCTCAACAACTTGGTGTCAGAAGTGGGATAGCTGAAGCTCCGTCGGGGACCTCCAGGACGGTTGGTGGTTGGCCACCAGGACTCAGATCCTCCTCTACCTCACTCTAAAAGACAGATTTCAGAGAAGAGAGGGCCGACGTCCGGAGGACAACCGATCGACTTCACGTCTATCCAACGAACCCAAAATAACTACAGAGATTCGGTGAGATGTAAAATTTCCTCAACACCACTAACTTTTTTTCCTTTGTTTTGCAGACACAAGCCTCACTGTTTGTTTGGGGTGTATGAAGCCTCCTGTGCAGCTTTGTAAATATTACTTTTAGTGAACTTTTTATTTTTTTTACTCAAAATGGATCTTACTGCCAAACACGGGCTGGTGCTGCTCGACCAGCTGAGGAAGATGAGGGAGGTTGAGCATCTGACGGACGTGGTGCTGGTCGCTGAGGGCATCAGCTTCCCCTGTCACAGACTTGTTCTATCCGCCTTCAGCCCATACTTTCGCGTTATGTTCACGTGTGGCCTGCGTGAGTGCAGCAGCAGAGAAATATTCCTGCGCGACACCCCTGCGGACAGCCTGGCCCTCCTCTTGAACTACATGTACTGCTCAGATCTTCCCCTCACTAATGCCAACGTACAGGGCATCTCCATCGCGGCGTTTCTTCTGCAGATGGACGACGTCTTCACTCGCTGTCAGCTGCACATGACTGAGAACATGGACGCCTCCAATTGTCTTGGTGTGTATTACTTTGCCCGTGACCTTGGCGCAGAGGAGCTGGCTGACCACGCTCAGCGCTTCCTCCGGCAGCACTTTGTCCAAGTCTGCCACAGTGAGGAGATCCTGGAGTTGGAGGCTTATCAGCTGGGAAAGCTGCTGGCCTCTGATGACCTGAACGTTTCACGAGAAGAAACCATCTTGGATGTGGTTCTCGGTTGGGTCAAGCATGGCGCTCCGATGGATGGGGAGGTACGCAGTCGGCATCTACCAGAGCTCCTGAGGAAAGTTCGTCTGCCGCTCATCAACCCTGAGTACCTAAGAGAGGCGATGAAGAGGAACACGGCTCTGCTGGCTGATGCTGAATGTCTAGAGATGCTGAACGAAGCACTGGAGGTCACAGCGATGCACCCCTTAGCTGCACCACGCAAACTAAAGCTGCGGTATGGCATGGAGACCACAGATCTGCTGCTGTGTGTTGGTAATGACGGCGGCGGGATCAGGTCGAGGTACGGCAACTTCGCTGAGCGCAGCTTTTGCTATGCTCCGTCCACAGGCCGAACCTACTACATCACCTCACCTCGTTATGGAGAGGCTCTGGGATACGTGTCTACTGGGGTTGTGACTGAAGGAAATGACATTATTGTCGCAGGCGAGGCGAGTGCACGAAGAATGGCCCGCCAGAAAGACATGCATGTTGAGATCTACAGGTAAGACAGAGGCAACACATTTGATGGTGCATTTTTTATTGCCCTGCACATGACAGAACTAATTGTTGTCTGATTGCGTTTCAAGGTACAAAGTGGAGGCACAAGGCAGCTGGGAGCGCCTGACGTCAGCAGAGTACCGTGATTCTTACGCTCTGAGCTCGCTGGGTGACACTGTGTACCTAATGGGAGGACAGATGAAGCTGAAGAACCAGTTTATCATCACAAACTGTGTGGAGCGATGGTCTCTGCAGGGTGGACCCTGGAGGAGCGCGGCGCCCCTGCCTATGCCTTTGGCCTATCACAGTGTGGTCAGAATGAAAGATCGCCTGTATGTGATGGGCGGTCGAACCCCACAGGTGATGCAACAGAACATCTTTACACAGCAATTATCGAAACACGTACAAAACATAGAGGATGAGACTCAGTAGAAGTTGTGTTTGTGCATGAGTCTTGTGTGAGTGCACCTGCTCTGCTTTGTCTCACCCTCCCTCCGTTCTTACCTTCCAGTCATACCGGACCGATGATGAGCCGGACCGTCTTAGTAACCGCCTTCTGGAGTACGACCCAAACACAAACAAGTGGACAGAGCTGGGTCCCATGAAGTACTCAAAGTACCGCTGCAGTGCTGTGGCACTCAATGGGGAAATCTATGTTATGGGTAAGACACTTTGTTCAGTGAACTGGGAGTTATTAGACACAGCATTGTTGTGATTTTGCTCGGTGAATCGACCGCATTGGTTTCTGTCTTAATTGATTTATGTGGTGGCCCGGTTTGCAGGAGGCATTGGGTGTGAGGGTGTGGATCGCGGACAGTCCCGTCACTGCCTCGATGCTGTGGAGATCTACAATCCGGATGGAGATTACTGGAGGGCAGGACCTCCTCTCCCGTGTTCCCAGCTTTCACTGCGTACCAACGCATCCAATGCAGGCGTGGTGGGAGGAAAGATCTATGTTTGTGGATATTACAAAGGAGCAGGTAACAACAGAACATCCAGTATATAAAAGATATTTGAACTTCCTCTCTGTGTGACTGTACTACCCTCCTGCTTCTTTACTCCCCTTAGATCGCCACGATGATATAACAAAGGACGTTTTGGAGCTGGATCCGTGGGAGAACCGGTGGACGGTGGTGGCTCGGCGCGTTCTGATGCATGACAACTACGATGTCTGCTTAGTGGCAAATCTCAACCCAAGGGGACTCATGTCTCCACCCGCAGACTTAGTAAAAATGTGACGCTGCTGTCAATCAGATCAAAGTCTGTGTGGGAGAATTAGTGAAGGAAATGAATCATTAATGCACTTTTTGCTGGGCCACAGGCATTCTTTTTTTTTTTTCCAGGCAGAAAAGGCCTTAGTGCTCTGCATGAAAGAGAGTCTGTGGTTATTGGCTTACTTGCACATTGGTAGCCAGAAAAGTAATTTGTAAATACGTTGTTTTTGTTGCTTCTCATTTTACTGTGTAACATCTGGAGAGAGGATTGCTGGAAACCTGCAGCTGTGTGGCGAATATCTGGAGTGTTATTAACAACGCCAGGAGAGGATTTCCTTTGAAAGGCAGAAGTGATGATAATACTCACCAGACTTCTGGAGTTGATTCTAAATTCTGGTACCTGGCCTGTTTTTAGGACAAAAATTTAAGCTTTTTGTTGAGTTGACAGTGGCAGACTTAGTACATGTGTAAGTAGAGTTACTGCTGGTGCTTGTATGCCTCCACCAACCTGTCAAACTGCAGTTTACATCAATGTCTGTACAGATGTGACCTCTGACCCGTTGGGTATACCCCCATCACTACATCACTTGTTATAGGTAGCGTATGGATTCTTGAGCTGTGGCCAAAAATGTGCTTTGTGAGGTCAGAGTGACTTTTGAGTTTTAAAAAATGTATATCGAATCATTTCATTCTAAACTAAAAGTGGACATTTGAAGATTTGAAGAAATTCCCTCAAAGCCTTTCACGAGAATGGGACACGTGGACGACCCACAAACAAGCATCACCCCCGGCCACAGCTGTCATCAAATGAAGTATTTTATATCATAGAAATTCTTTTTTTGTTGTATGCTTGCTTAAGCAGAATAAAAATATGTCACTGTTTCGGCAAATAAACATGCACTTTATCCACGTTCTGGAGCATGTAGTGTACTGACTATTACCTATAACTATCAACACTCCTTATAGCTGCCGAAGGCCTGCACGAATGTTCATAGAAGGTTTAGTTTGAAACTGTTTTAGAGAGGTATCAGTTTAGCTGTATTATGAATGTAGCTTGGTGCTTTTCAAACGGGGCAAACTATTAAAAACACCAAACATTGCAACAAGAACGCAGGTATCTAATGATGGCATGAACAGGGAGTGAGATAAACAGAAGATTGTAAAGTACAATAAAGCACCTGACAAGAATAAAATATATTATACCATGGTCTGGGTGAATACTCGATTCTGATTGGCTGCAGGGTGTCCATTAAAAAGTGATATAGGACACCTATAAAGAAGTTCCGGTCAAATAACCTGATTGTTCTAAATTAATGCGCTGACTCAAACGGTAGTTGGTAATCGTGGCAACAGAAACTCAGAACATACGTTAATATACGTTATTTCAGTTTATTTATCACAACGGCAAGACAGCAATAATATAACAGCTGCGGCCGACCGGTTACCTTGGCAACGCGTCACAACGAGAGACATGAAATAGTCCGCTCAGCCGCTTGTTGTGGAAAACTTACGATTTTAACGGTAAAAAACAACATTAACGTATTAATAATTGATTTAATATTTATTTAGTAATATCTTTCGTAAGTGACCATGGTATAAGCGGGATAATGCCCTTCGAGGTGTCCATTATCAGAAATTAATGGACGACGCGGAGGCGTGAACCGTCCGACGCGAAGCGGACGGTTGCTTCCCTTACTTATCACATGTTCAGGATTAGCACTTATGCCTCGCAGCTAGAAGGTCGCCGGTTTCGCGTCCCGGTGGGGGCACCGGAATCTTTCTGCGTGGAGTTTGCATGTTCCCCCCGTGCAGCGTGGGTTCTCTCATGTTGAGGGTAATTGGTGATTCTAAATTGTCCGTAGGTGTGAATGTGAGTGTGCTTGGTTGTCTGTCTCTAAGTGTAGCCCTGTGATAGACTGGTTACCTGTCCAGGTGAACCTGCCTTCACCCTAAGTTGGCTGGGACAGACTCCAGCCCCCCATGACCCTAGTGAGGATTAAGCGCTGCATAGAAAATGGATGGATGGATGTTCAGGATTCAAACAAGGTTTAGAGAAATTAAACAGCAGGTTTTTGTTTGATTTGAGTTTATTTTCAATGCAAAGTCAACAATAGAAATAAGAATAAATTACTTCTAAAAAGTCAGCACAGACATGTAACTAGCACAATATTTTTTAAATAACATTTCAAATGTGTGTTTTGTGGGTGAAGCAGCCCTGAACCTACTTGTTCTCTGACGTCCCTCTACAGCTCTTCTGCAGTATGCATAAGGCAAACAAAATGTTTTTAAAAACGTAGCATCGTATGAACTCCTCAAAACATGGAATAACTTTCCAATAGAACATGAGTAACTAGGAATCCTGAAAATAAACATTTGGGGCTTTTATTCCCCTTTGCTCCAAACATAAGAAGACACCTTTACTCATCCTTTAAAGGTCTAAATCAGCTTCAAACAACTGCCAGAAGGATGCAGGTTTCACCGTGCTCATCTCAGGTGAAAGCTTTTCTAATATGAGTTCGATTCCTTCGAGGCCCACAGGGCTGTTGCTGTCCTGAGACCAGCAGTTCAGAGGGTTGATGAAACATCCTGCAGCTTTACTGGATACGGCCTCCCCGTTCAGCGGTATCAGACAGTCTGGGTTCAGACTGTCCTGGCTGGATACGGTGTCCAGATAACAGCGATCACTGAGACATGTTGAAACATTCTGTTTGTTAAAGGCCCTTAAAGGGGGACGGTTTTCATCGGAGACTCTGCACTTCCTCTTCTGTGAGGGCACCGCTGGTCTCTTTCTGGGCCTCGCACGGCCTTTCTTCTTCACAATGATGCGGCTGTGATCCTGAGGGGGAACTTCCACTTGATTTTGTTCAAGGTTGTTTGATGCACAAGCAAGCTGTGTGCCATCAAGCTTGTCATCCTGCAGGATATTGGATGACACTGACTGCTTCAGCGCTGGTGACGTCTGTATGGCGCTATCCGTCACCTCCACGGCGCTGGATTTAGCCGAATGCTCCGAGACTAAAGTGTTGAGCAGCTTCAGAGCCTCCTCCAGCATGTGTCGTTCTCTTTCCTGCTCTTCTCTCAGACTCTCCAGACTGTTCTTTAAACCGTGCAGATGTGATTCAAGCTCTGCTGTGGCCTCTCCGTTCTAGAGGATAAAAATGAAGTCATACTCATCGTTGATCAGCAGCATTTATAAGCCATTAAAATGTGTTTTTACCTCAGATACCGACAGCATAAGCTACATACTATTCACCTTTTGCAGCCGTCCCTCCAGCTCTGTCATCACCTCTTTCTGGGACTTCACTTTATTGACCAAAGTGTCAAACTGCAGGGAAACGTCACTCTGAAGGCTGTTTAAACTTATTTGCACTGGGACGAGGTAATAAAAGGCTTTAGCGTACAGGTTAGCATACAAAGTAAAGTTAGAAAAAAAAAGCATAATGCAATGAAGTCAATACATTTTAAAAATGCATAGAAAACACAGAATTTTTCTAATTTAAAGATAATTAGGGGTCGGTGTTTAATCACTGGGCAAACAGCACCATCTACTGTTATGAAGAAATACTTGCTCATTGTTTTTGTTTATGATTAAATGATTTTGATCTACAGTTGACAAATGAAACTCATTGGTTCATTAAGAAACTTACATGTTGATGCAAAATTGTCAATTTTTTCAGAGGTTGTTTGGGACACAGCCGTATTTCTCTCAGTGTCAAGAACCAGTTGTTGAATCTGAAATGCAAAGATTTGTTGTTTTTTCATTTTACATCAAAAAAGAGGAGCTGTAGAAGATTAAAATGAGCGCCTGTCATCACTTACATTGTTGAGAGTTTCTCTGATATGGTGATATTCTTTGGCTAAAAGGTCACTGTTGACGCAAAACAGCCAAAACAGATTGTAAAACATAATCAGTAACTAATTAGGACTGTCTTAATGTTACACAAGTATGAATTCAACCACAGTTCTGACTTTCACATGTTAAAAAAAAAAAAGATGTACTTGTCAGTTTTTTCTTTTGCCTTTTTCCTGTCCTCTTCAAACTGATCCACTATTCCACAGATTCTGGTTTTGTCGTTCAAGTTTCCTAACAGGAGAGGTTTAGTGTGATAATTGCTTAAAAACTTTGGCTCGCTCCCCTAAAGAGTGACAAAATACAGAGAAGAAGCATAAAGAGATTAAAAATGAGCCTGTATGCACTCATGATTCTGTTGTTGTGTTTTCTTAACAAAAGCCACAGCGGTTCCATGCACACAAATCAGACCATAGATATAGGCTAGATGTCTCGTCCGCGCTGTCGGCCAATGGAATCGCACGGCCACGCTGGCGGCCATCTTGATTCGGTGCTCTCACTCACCCATAACATTGTGTTGTAGCGGTGCATGAACCTTTTAAATAACCATAACTTGCTCAATTTTCTACCGATTTCCAAACGATTTGGTTTGTTATAAAGAGGTGAAGTTATGACACTGCACATATGGATAATTATGTCACACTCTCATGGCCAGCAACAATTAGTATTTTAATTATTTTATATTTTATTTGTGTTTTTTGTAATTTGAATTGTAGCCACGTTAATAACGTTAGTAATAAACCAAAACGTTTGTAAATCCGTCAAAATTTCAGCAAGATAAGAGTATTTACATTTGTGCTGATCGCTCACCTGCCTTCACATACCACAGGTTCCGCCACAGAGCTGCCCCGAATCAAGATGGCCGAAGGGTGATCCCGTTCGAAACACCGCCTTAAGACAGCTAGCCTTTATTACACATATCTATGAATCAGACTATATTGTGTCATGGCATTATGAACATGTAAATACTTCCTCTTCACACAAACCATAATAATCCAGCACCACCATAAAGCACACCAACTAACTGGTTTGCATTATTACACACAATGGAGTGCACAACCACAGTGACTACTTAGTTTAACAGAAACAGCAAATTCTCTCATGGAATATGATCCACAACAATACTAACAATGTGTTATGTGTTGAAATGGTAATTACATTTACCCTGTTCAGGCTTGTAAGCCGTTATACTGTCTGATATATGAATCATCACTTGGAGCACGATACACCCATAAATTTGTACAGCAATGCCTTTGTGATTAAACCTCTTCTGAAGGCCGCCTGTAACCTAAGTATGACCTAGATGCACATAATAATGACAATAAAGCAGCTTGATTACCATTTTTATGCAACTGGTCCCAAGAGGACATACTAATTGGCCAAGAACCTCATGTAAGATGAAGATCTCACCTCTTGTGAACTTTGCTGTGAGTTCCTGGAAGACAAACTCATATCCTGTGAGGCAACCTGGGAATTGTCAGGCCAGAACTGAGACCCGAAGAAGAGCTGAGAGTCTGTTAAAGTGGAGTAGCAGCTGGTAGCACCGTTCCTGTTTGTTGTTTGGATGAATGAAGACAAACACAAGCACAGTTTAATCATGCAGCAACACAGTTGCTAAACAACGGAGCCTTTTTCCATGTGTTTATAAAACAAGTTAATATTTTCAGCCTAAGGTAGCACACGTCAGCGAACCACCTGCTTCCAGTTGGGATGCTCAGCATGTCCTTTATATTCCTGATGTGATTCATTGCTTTGAGTCACCTGTTGGTGAAGGCAACAAGTTAGCCGCAGTTTTTTTCAGCTTTGTCATCTTCACAGCATCAATACAGCAGCTGAGTGATTTGTTAGTCATGCTAACTAGTTAGCTAGGGAGTTAGCATGTCATCTTCACAGCATCAATACAGCAGCTGAGAGATTTATTAGAGTCATGCTAACTAGTTAGCTCGGTAGTTAGCATCAAGGCCTCTTCTAGAAAACCTCTTTGAACACTTACCTGATGCTAGCCATGTTAAATTTGGTAGTGTACAGTGGTTAAGGTAGATTGAATATTAAAATTAACTCACTTTTCACACAGACGTGACGAAGAGGTGACTGTTAAAAACTAGCTTTAAACATATTGAACGGTTTTTAAATTTCCCGCCGTCTGGACTCTCAGAACGAGGCTAAGCTGCGTTCAAGGGCCGTCGAGAAAGTCAATAGTACTACTCAGTATATAGGTTTTACCGTGGGTTTTTACAACAAATAGTCTTTTCTGGGGAGCTTTTAATGATTAATTTATTTATTTTTGGACCTATGCGTCGATTAACTTTTTTTTTTTTTTTTTTTTTTTTTTTTAAAACAAAATCGTCATGTGGGGAAGAAGTTAGATAGTTTAAGGTGCAAAAGCAACACAACTGACAAAACAGGATAATCCTGAAGTGGTCCATTAGCTCGAAATAAAGTGGTGAAACTGCCCCCAGGCTCCACAGACGTCCTGGTGTGATGAGTTGCAAATGTTTTAAAGAAAATTAGCATCAAAAAAGTAGCTATTGTTAGCTTTTTCTGTGGCAGTGCATTGTGGGAATCCTGAGTCCAAATCTTGCTTTCTCTGCTTTATGTTTTACTCCTCACATGCGTTAGATATTTGTGCTTAACCAGATTACCACAAACGAAACACACATTTTGTATGACTGGTTGCACCACATTTAATAGGAACTTAAAGACAACTGCGTTTTTTTCTGTACACGCTGCATACATATTTTTTAAAAACAGTATAACCAATATGACTAATTAATGGCAGCCTCCAGTTCAAGTGTGGTGCTGCTGCCGTGGTCCTGCACACGCTGGCTTACTCCCAAATGTGGTGTCAGATTTATTCTTCCTGCTGTGAAGTGGAATGTGTCGGCGGAATGAATTGGGGGAATAGTGCCTCACTTCAGTTTTTTGTTTTTTTTGTTTTTGTTTTTTGTTTTATTCAGCAGATTAACTTTATTTTTAAAATAGATACGAGAACATATGGAAATTATTTTAGATTTGTTTTTAAGACAGTTTGATTATTGAAAATTAAGTTAGAATTGAGGGCAAAAGTTGTAACTTCACTATAGCCTTATTATCATTGATATATTAATTCCTGATATAGAAACTATGTTCAGGAGAGTTCTTACACTAGCAAAGGAGTCAGGCTGACTAGCCAGAGCTACAGGAAGCAAATATAGCACAGTGTTATTAGCTTCATATAAAGTTAGTTAGTTGGCTGCCTAGCTTTTGTTATTATACTAATAAATAAATAAATAAATAAAAAGTTACAAACATTTGCCATCATTTTTGAGAAAACAATCTGGATATTTGAAGCTGAAAAAAAAAGTTTAATTATTTCAAGTTTTATTTTACAGGTTTTGTAAGATTCACATGTTGACTGTAAAT
>NW_007577741.1:542567-560445 GCF_000690725.1 Stegastes partitus
ACACAGTCGACTTTTATTGTGAAAAGCGTCCCCTTGGCTTTATTGTGAAAGGCGTTGCTCGGATGAGTGCTTGCTAACCGGGAGCAGGTACCTGTGAGCCCAGAGCCGCCGCTGCTGTCTGTCGCTTCACCTGTCTGCGGCGGAGCTGCAGAGGTGTGTTGATGACAGATCTGCCGACGGATCCGAGCCACTGCGCGCTAACAGCTCTGCGGCGGACGAGGCGTCGCTACCCCGCAGCTCGGAGTTTGGTCAGGCCGAAGCCTAGTGTTCGGCTGGTGAGTGAACTTTTGTTTCGTGCAGATTCTGTTGCCGATAGGTTTCCGATAACGTGAGGCGGGTTTACATCCTAACGCTGACATCGGTGCTTTAGCCGAGGGTGCTAGCTCGGTCAACTTCATCTCAGTGACAGGTGCTAGCTAGCGCAGCAACACTGGCGTTAGCCGCAGCCCGTAGTTCTCTCACTCGGTTGCTGTGTTGCTCCTCAAATTATGTGTTTGCACTAAAAATAAAGCTTAGTAACGGGCAAAAGTTTGTTAAAAAGTGGCCTGTTTCTCTCCAATATTTTTAGTAAGACTGCCTAATGTGAATACTCAAACTGCAGGTTTGTACAGTTTGAAAACAAAACATTTTAAACCTAACCAATTGTATTGTAATTCCAAGTTATAGCCTGTACCAATATCGGTTAAACTGCAGATGATTCAGGATTGTACCACCTTACAGTGACGGCATTATTCATGAACTGGATCAGTAAGGTATTTGCTCTAATGTCAAACAGTTTAGATTCACTTTTTTAAATCAAATAGTCCCCACACTACTCAGATTTAAATCTTTTACTTTTGCAGCATCTTCTAACTTTATTTTTAATGACACACTCTTCAGCATGAACACTTTACTGAAGAGGTGTTCTGTCGTTTCAACAGGCTGCACTTCTCTCCAAAGCTGTTCTGTTGGGTTCGAGTCTGGCGGCATACTTGGCCAGGTCATAGGCTTCATGTTTTCCTCCTTTAGAGGCTCTTGTGTGCTTTGGATTGTTATCATGCAGGAATGTTCCTTTCTGCCAAGCTCCCCGCAGCCGACTGGGACTCGTCACCTGTCAGCCAGTGTTTTGGTAAACAGGAATCATGGTAGCATCTTTAGAAGTCGTCTCCCCAACACCTCACATCAGCACACTCCCACCTCTGTGCTTCACACTGAACCCCATCTGAGCTCATTCATCTTCTGACCCAAGAATGTGTCCCAACATTCATCTGGCTTTTTTTTTCTTTTTCTTTCATCCCTTTTTGCAAAGTTTAATCTTGCAGTTTAAGAGCCAGCATGGGATTGTTCTTGGAGGCTATCTATAGAGGTCACTGTGTGAGCTGTCACAGAAGCTTCACTTTCTGTACTTGATCACCGTGCCAAGTCTGAAGCACATTTGTTTTGTCAGAGGTGGGTTATGAAAGCATCGTCTCTGGCATCTTTTCAGGTCATCAGGGCTCTGATCAGCGGTGCTATGACTCATTCTGTACCTGCTGATTGCTGCTGCAGCTGATCTTTAGTGGGTCACAGATCTTTTTGCATCCTTTTCCATCCCTGTGAAGACTCACAATCACATTTTTCAAACCCTCTCAGAACTGTTTTCCACGTGGAGCCACGATGCAGATTTGCAGAGAACTGAGAGAGATGTTCATGCACTTAGGCTAATAGGAAGTCACAAGTCTGCCGAATGTTGCTGCACAGGTTTTCAGCCTTCTGTGTGAGTAATCACAGCTGTATTTAGTTTTGTCGTGTTGAGTTTCTACTTTGGTACCTGTATTTCAACATTGTCTCTCCAGTAATTATGCAATTATTGAGACGTGAAGCAATTTGAACTCATTTCAAATCAGGTTCGACATTGAAATGAGGTGTTTTTGGGATGTAGGCTTTAAATGAAGGCAAAGATTCACGAGTCACGTAGTTTTGCAAGACACAGGAAAGTTATGAGCAGATCATTTGTGTATAATTTAAAGTTTAATGTCACTGAAAGATACCAGAATAGTGCTTTTTCCATCCCATACTTTGAGAAAATTTTGTTTCTACAAGACCCAATTCAAATGATGATGTAAAATTACCTTTGAAGCACGAATTAATGTCCTGAGATGTATAGAAACTGCTCCAGTAATCTTGATTTTCAAGTATGTACAACACCTAAACATCTAACCAGTCAGGATAATTAGCTGTTCTAATTATCTGGTGTTTTGCTCCATCGTTCTTCCTTCCTGTCAGATTAAACGTGTCCTGCTGTGTGCCCAGTCCAAGTCACTGAAGCGTACCTAATTCATGTGTGTTTGATCTCCAAAGGTTTGAACATGGCTCTGTCATTCCTTCTGGTCTTGGCTGCTACTGTGATTCTCATCAGACCTGAGACACCCGTAACGAAGGTACGACGAGGATTTTACCGGGTCAAAGTGTGGCCGGTGTGTGCTCTGTTCTGGTTGCGCTGATTCGCTACCTGTGCTGTTTACAGGCCCTACATCAGAACTCCCTCGAGTGTTGCGGCGAGAAACAGAGAGCCAACAGTTCCTGCTCCAATGACACTCACTGTGAACCAGGTAACGTTTTCAACAGCTTACCACCGACACACAGCTTTGACTGAGGCTGTCGGCGTTGTGCAGAATCCCACTGAGAGTTTTGACCTCGTAACTTCATTATTAGCTTCAATATGAGATAAGTCAGACGGAAATAGTGTTCTGAGTGCAGAGCGGAGCCTCTGACTGTTTAGCATCTGAGAGATTCGACTGAATTGCAGAGACACGTTGAGTTAGATCCACGCAACTCAATGTAATATGGAATTACCGTAAATTCCAGACTACTGAGCGCACCTGAATATAAGACGCACCCACAAGCTTTCAAAAGAAAACACGCTTTGTACATATATAGGCCGCACTTGTCTAACATACACAAATGCTTTTTTCCGAACTGCGCCTGTAACACGGCTGGTAAAAAAAAATAAAAAATACAGCAGCCTACCAGGAAAAGTCATTGATCGCTGTCTTCATCTTCCTCCTGCGCACTAAAACCACTAAAGTATCAGAGTTGAACAGCCTCAGAATTACTTCGCCACACACTTCCTCCGTCTCTCTTTCGCTCTCGATGTCACTTTGGTCTCGAGGCAAATTCGTAAAAATCCACAAATTAGCCGCATCGTTGTTTAAGCCGCAGAGTTCAAAATGTGTGAAAAGAGTAGCAGCTTATAGTCCAGAATCTACGGTAATGCTTCTCCATGCGTATGTAGTGTTTGGAACTGTTTGCTCCAGCGTTGAACTGTTCACATTATTTTCCCGCATGGGCTCAGACTAATTAATTAATCAAGCTGAGTCGCCTTTGGATCAAGTAGTGCTCTTTCTCGTACTGGCAGTCGAAATGCTGCATGCAGAACCAGCATCAACTCAAACACCTACACAAGCGTCAGTGACACTTGGATAGGTGTTGTATTTGTCTTCTGTGATGCTGGTGTCGGGCATAGCTTGCAGTCTGTCTGACAGGAAGTGCAATGCAGCAGCAAACAAACACAGTGGAAGTACAGTCGTTCCTTTATTCTGTACAGGTGAATGTCAAGAGCAGTAAGTTAAATACGCGAACGGAAATACATCATTGGCGTGCAAACACCAACCGCTGCAATCTGTAAACACTGACTCATCAAGAGACTTAACTCAGATGTAGAAAGGATAATGATCCTCGGTGCAAGCGCCATGTGTGCACGTCCGTGGTTTACGTCCTGTGACCTTTTGTTTGTTAAATGAAAGTTTGTTCATGTCAAAGTTTTAGAGTGAAAAAAACTGCAGCCTTTTGTAAAAGTTTAAAAAAATAACTGCGCCGGTGTTCATTGCAACTTCATCCTTGGTGCCAAAAAACTAGCTTTTGTGGCCATTTAAATGTAAAAGAGCATCACTTTGTTGCAGGATTATCTGAACGTTTTGTTGATGCAGCGATATCAAAGAATGAAAAACTCATTTTTCTCTGACAGGCTGCTTCCTGCGTGTCCTTGAAAACAGCAACACTGTGTGCATATTCTGTGACTCGGCAGCTGTGGATCTGGAGAACATAACCGTCTGTACCTACAGTAAGGACTGTGTGCTCTGTAGAGGTTTGATTTTTTAACAAACAAAAGTGCTGAATTGGTAATTGACCTCTTTTTCTGTGCTTTCTAGATTACACAGTGGAGCGTAAAAATCACACAACAGTCACGACTGTCATTCCTAAAATCGGTGAGTGTTTTACAGCCATTATGGACTCATTTCATTCTGTGTGGTGTGTATTTCTTGATCTTAACTGTGGTTTTATATGTCTCTCAGTAGTCGGCACCAGAAGTATGAGTCAGTTAAACAAATATTAATGTTTTATAGACGGGCGTGTGCTTTGAATAAACATTGAAACTGCTTTCTGTTTTGCACTGGAACACACAACCTCCATCCTAATGTTAGTGTGTTTTAAAAATCACTCCTCTTCAGCTTTGAAAGAACCTGACAGTCCGTAATAAGAACAAAAACATGTTGTTAATTTGTCATTGCCAAACCTTAAAGTTTCAAATATTTTAGTGAACCGATGCTAAAACTTACACACAAAACATAGATGTTAAATACATTTTACTGGGAAATTATTAGAATTAGAATTAGAATAAAACTTTATTGATCCCTTCGGTACAAGACCTCAGGGAAATTGCTACACCAGGAAAAAACAACACAACACCAACATAAAATCAGCAACAACAGCAGCCTTCAAAATTCAAAATGAAAATCAGCATTCAAATTCAAAATCAGCAACAACAACAGCAACAATAATAACAATGATAATAATACCATATTACAGTATACAATATACAGATACAGTAACATACAGGGGATTAGTGCTGTAATATTTTTCTGGTGGATGTATTGTGCATATTATATATAATAAATGCAACAAATATGTGCAGTCGTCCTTAAATGTATTCAGACCCTTCCATTAAAGAAAAGGCAAATTTCACAAAAGTCACTCAAATAACTATAAACTGAAAAAAGTAATAATAAATAAAAAATTGCTAAATTATAATTTGGTGAAATAAGACATTGCTTTTGAATTGTGGTTGAAATAAATAATTAAAAAAAAACAAAACTGCTAAATTCGAGCACTTTGCTGATGAGCAGTGAAATCCAAACACCTGTCAACAGGTGCACAAGTCTGACTGAGAGTTACAGGAAACACCTGATGGCAGTGATTGGCTCAAAGGGTTGTTCAACAGAATATTAGTTCACGGGTCCCATCATGCTTTTTTTTTTAAAATATTTCTATTGAACCACAATTCAAAAGCAACGTCATGATTTTCATTAAATTTTTATTTATTATTACTTTTGTCAATTTCAACTTATTTCAGTGACTGAAGCTGTTTTTTTTCCTTCTTTAATGGGATGAATACATTTGAGCACGACTGCAGAGCAGTAATTTGGTAGAGAAATACTCTGAGGATGTATTATAGTCACATGATAAATAATATCCCATATTGCAGGTGTTTTAGTCTTATTGCAGAGATGTTCTTAACTGCTCTATTATGTGTTTCTTTACTTTAAGGTAATAAACCAGCACACACCACCATGAAACTACCTGCCATCGCCATCTTAACAAAACACTCATGATATAAATCTATAAAAATAACCAGATTAAACACAGCTGCTGTATTTCTTTTGTGTCAACTACTACAAATCCAACAATGCAGGCACTGCATTAGTGGATATTAGTATACTAGTTTTCAACATATCTTTAAGAACAAGATGTGAGAAAGCAAGAGAAGGGCGGCTGTGGCTCAGGTGGTGGATCGGGTTGTCCTCTGATTGTAAGGTTGATGGTTCGATCCCTCGCCCCTCCACAGTCAATGGGGCAAGACACTGAACCTGAAGTTGCTCCCAATGGCAGGCAGCACCTTGTGTATGAATGTGTGTGAAGCATAAAAAAACAGAATAGAAGTGGGACCCTTTAGGACAGCGGTGGTGGACCTTCATCATCATCATCCCTGGACACTGAGCACACTTTGCATTTCTGGGCCTCTCCCTGTTCAGTTAGCCGTTCCCTGTCACGGCAGAGAACTTTGTGGTTTTCTTCAGCTATTTCTAGCCTGATAGGAATCTGACTCCTGGAGCTTCACTGACTTTTATTCACACACATGAATACTAAGACATGGGAGGAAAAAAGTACATGTCAGTACAATTCAGACAGCATAAGGAAGGTTTTTATTCCAGCAATACATACCTGAGAAGTGTAGATTCTTGTTGGATTAATAAAATTAAAATGCTTTTTAGTGTGTCTGACATAAATAAATGAAGTGCATAAATGTTCAGAATAAAGCCCCGTTCCTGTACGGGAGACCCATTTACTACAAATACATGAATATCAAGTCAAAACCTGTAGTATTAAGCCATTGCTGCCTCTTATCTCAAGAATCAGTGCTGTTATTGTGCGACGCCATCGACCTTGACACACCCTCACACGCCGCTCGCTGGGTGCCCGACACATCTCTGCCAGCGCTGCCAAAAAAAGCAGCAGTTTGACACTGTTTTGATCTGTAAAATTAAATTAAGGTTGTTTCAATGAGAGTAAAGTGACGGACGAATATGAAACCACACCAGCGCAGGTATGTGGACGAGCAGGGAAAGAACGCTGCTGTTAACATTAGCAACGCTCAACAAACCGGTCCTGACTGTTTTCTTACTTGTAGGTAACATCATCATCCCGAGCAGCGTAGTCTCACATCATGTGGCCTTGAGATGTGGGTCACTGGAGAGTCTCTGTCTGTGGGTGTTAACAGCTTTTATATGACTGTAGCTTTCAGGAGGATGTTCACCACATGTCTCCTCCATCATTTTGTGCTTGGTGCAGGGGGTCCAGGTGTGGCGGCCTCTCTTCTCCTGGGAACGCTGTTGATCAGCCTGTTCCTGATCCTCTCTGTCGCCTCCTTTTTCTACCTCAAACGCTCCAACCGGCTCCCGAGCATCTTCTACCGGCGCAACAAGGGTGAGCAGCGCACGGTTCTGGCCACCAGAGGCGTCATAGTGAAGCTTTACTTTAGTGTATTCTTGTATCAAACTTAACATCGATTTGTGTGTTTTCACAGCCTTCATATTCCAACCAAGTGAAACGGTAAGTCTGTTTTATTGTTTGTCTTGTGCAGAGGCTGTAAATCTGTTTGTTGTCAGCAACGTTCTGCTGTCGATTCGTGTCTCAAAGGGATTCTTTAAACTTTGTCGTTTTCCCTTCCAGGCCGTCATGATCCCCTCGTCGTCAGGTAAGACGGCTTCACTGTGTTGCTCTGTCAGAAAACCTGTTAGGAAACTGTCCGACCTCGCTGAACCGGTTATAGTATTACGGGAAGCTCTGGTAGCGTCTGCAATATCTGTCATTGTTGGCGAGGAGTATTGCAGCAATGCAGGAAAAGCCCAAACTGTCACGTTACCAAAAAAAAGCACCAAAGATTTCCTTAAATGTGCTCCTGATCATTTCAGTGCAAGTCTCCTCTTGTTGCTCCCACACATGAGTCTATGATTTCTGTCTTTGTTTTGAAGTGAGGAAGCCAAGATATGTGAGGAGGGAGCGGCCCTCTGCAGCAGCGTCGACGCTCAACAGTGCCACCATAACCACAACATCCACGACTCAAGACTACAACGTGTAGGAGGAGGGGTGGGAGGTCTGGTGCAGGTAGGAGAGAGAGCTCAGGAACGGTGTGAGAGTTTCTAATCATGTGAAGAAAGAAAGACCAGCTGACTCTGATGAGGGTGGCCAAATGTAACTGTTGCTGCTGCTTCTGCTGCGTTCGTGTCACTGGAGCTGCTACGTTTTCTCTGTTTAAAAAGATGTTGGAACAAGTGTCCGAATCTGTCAGTCCTCTGAATTGTCTCAGTTTTTTCTTTCAAAAGAAGCATCTGAGTATCCTGCACTTGGAACAGTTTGGCAGAATTAGACAGTCAGTATGAGAAGTGGCGTAGCTTAGCGCCGGGCAAAGACAGGAAATGAGGGAACAGCTGGCCCGCGTCCGTCCAGAGGTAAAAACCAGCCTCTTAAGCAGATCTTGTAACCTCTGAACTGACCCCGGCTGACTGTTTCTAGCCTGTGCTGAGCTAAAGTAACTCGTATTGATTGTTTTTCTTCTAATTCTCTGCAAGTGTGTTTCCCAAAATATCAAATTATTCCAAAACCAACCAGCGGCCGTGTGGACAAAGCGACAGCCCAGTGACACTCGACGGACGTTTGATCTGCTGGTGACGATGTTTTACGTGTGTGCTATTTATTTGACTTTTTACTGCATAGATTCGGGCCAAAAGAATAAATGATGTGTGTGTTCCTCTGGTGGACGCTGTAGGAAGAGGCACTGGATGATGATTGTTTATTTGTGTTTTTTGTTGTTGTATTATTTGTGTGACCAACCAAGGTGAATGTATTTCAACAAACCGTGTATCGCAGCCGCATTTATTGCATCCACACCCATGAGACATTCTCAACACAATCTTTTTTTTTTTTTAAATCCTGTGATCCTGCTGAGGCCGATTATGTTTAAATCCTTTTTCCTCTCCAAATTACCTTGTGCACTTTATTTATCCGAGGTCTCCGGCTCACGTTGGACCTCAGTTTTTCAAAAGAAACGCTCCAAATATCTCGTTGCCATCGAGTGTGAGTGAGGGTTTTTTGTTGTTGTTGTTGTTGTTGTTGTCGTGTAGATGGCAACAGTGGAGTTGCATTATGAACTTTACTTGACTACTATTACCTTTTGCCAAATGTCTGAAGAAAATGGCTTTTGCCGTACGCCATTACTGTGATTACTTACTGTGCCATTATGAGCTTTAAATGCAGCCAGGAAGCTTTTAATCATGACATATCTGTGATGAATAATTGGGTATTTGACTTATATCCAGTGGCCTTTACTGTATCTACAATCCTATCCAAGCTATATTTGCTCCACGGTATTTTATTCCACATCTTGATAAGAACAAAAAGTCATTTTACATCTTCAGCGTATGTGGAGCAATCTGAAGCGACCCAGATAAAAGGCAGCAATCATTCCATGACTATCCCCCCTCTCCCTGCTTCGTGTGTTTACTGTTGTACAGACAACCATAAGCTGACTACATGTACATATTGTTTTATACGAATGACGTATTGTTTTTGTAATGATGTACATATCCCAGTTTCAGTGCCATGAAGAAAGTTGAGAAGCCGTACGTATCGTTTGCAGAAATAAAGCACCTTTCCATAATCCTGTGTGTCGTCGTAACTTTAAAATGTGTCATCACAACGTAGTTTAGGCCACAACTAGTGACGTATGTCCATCACATCATAATTTAACTTCTACTTTCTGTGGTCCCTTTACATTAAGAGAAGCTGGTTATTAATCTCTAAATAGACAAAAATGACCGTAAAACACAGGGAATGCATACAGGATAAAGAATATTTCACCATAAAGCTACTACAAACATGCAAATAACATAAAAGCATATAAAATCAGTTCATTTAAATTCAAGTTTACATGATTATTAAAGCTATTGTTTGCTGTTTGTGTTGCAGGATAGCAGTGAGTGGATTACTTGTGGTGAGACACAGATATTTTGCAGGAGATTCCAAATTCAGCTCACATTTTAAGAAAACACCACTGAACTATATTCTATAATAAAACTGCCAAAAAACATCAAAATAACATATTATATAACATTATTTTTATTTAAATTCCTGTTTCTGACTTCTTTTTTTTTTTTCTTTTTTACAAAGTTTGGATTTCGCAGCTGTTTTTTCTTGCAGGATAAGAGTGATGGAACCATTTTAAAGCTCCGATTTTCATAGTTTTGCTCATTTAAGATTTTGAATTTGAAAAAAAAAAGTTTATCCAGATTTCAAGGATGGCATTATATGGATGTTATCCTGCTTATTGAAACACTGAATGGAGCAGAGCTTTGGTAAAAACAAGTAAAGTAGTTCCACACACTGATAGAAGAAGCTTTCTGTTTTAGACCAGATGCTGAGTGGACGTCAGATATATAAGACTTTAAAATAACAGCAAAAATGTTGATGAAAAGTAGATCATTTGTAAGAAATTATGACCTAAAGTTAGAGTTTAAGGATTGAAATTGCATCTCTATCAATGCAGCCCAAAACAAAGTCAGCCTTAAAGTGCAATTAGACAAAATAACAGTGATTACCTTTTTATTATTCCGTCATAAAGTGGCTAAAAACATCCAAATAACATAAAAGCAGATTAAATTATTTTAATCTAAATTCCAGTTTTTGATATTGTTACCAAATGTGGGTTTACAGTTCTTGTGTATTTTTACTGCAGGATAAGAGTGAGGAGACGCTTTGATTCTCATGTTTTTGCTCATTTTTTATTACAGAGACGTCTCATTTGACAAATTATCCAATTACATTTCAAGGCTAGTGTGATACTGATGTTATCCTGCATGTTGGAACACTGAACAGAGATGAGCTTTCACACAACAGATGGTTTGAATTTCATTCAAAAAAGGAAAAAAAGCACAGTAGTTCAAACAACATAATCAAGAAATGTTACCACATCCTGATTAAAGCTTTCTGAGTACATGTCACGTGCATGGGACTTTAAATATTTTGTGAGAAATTCCAGCTTAAACTTAGATTTCGAGGTTATAAATAAAGTCAACCTTAAAGTTCCTTTTAAACAAAAACAACGCTGACATTTCTAGTAAGTAAATGTCTAAAACATTCACAATGGCATCAAAATGTTTCACTATGTTTGGAACTCTTGTTTTTACTACGTTATGATCGGGGCTCATACTTTGGGCGACTGAAATGTCATACCTCTGGTCATGGAGGGAAGGACGTCTGCACCAGCAGCAGCTACATGTGACAGGACATACTGCTCTATTTATAACAGCAGAGCGCAAAGGGCCCAGTCTGACACATGCAAGGACAGATGGACATCATAGCTGAAACGTCCCTGCAGGAAAAAGCACTGACACCTTCAAACTGGATGGTTTGTCCGTCTGCAACAGGTAGGCTGCTGTTTGTGTTGCATTATGGACGATGGGCTGCGGCTGTGGGCTTCACGGTCGGGTTTTGGGAATAATGTTGACAGACAAGACCTTTGATGACTTTGACAAACGGCAGAGGAGAGTTTAAGTGGAACGTCTGTTATGCTGAAGATGAGAAAGTGATCCTAATGACGTTTTACCCCAAATCTACAGCAATCCTGCAGAAAAAAGTTTTTTTTAAAAAACAAAACAAACCAAGTTAAGGAATAATTTGAATGTGTACGTCATATTCTAGCTGTGCAATTTGTGCAACTTCGCTATGATAACAAAACAGGGACCCCATCAAGTTTGTTAGTTGAACCAATGTGTCCGACGCTGGACAGCTGATTCTTTCATATCAGATCTTATGACCTGTTTTCTAAGAGCAGAAAGTATTTTGGGGTCTGTTATGGAAGCGGTGACCGAGGTGCTCTGGTGTTGTTTACCTGCTCTGAGGTCAAACTCTCAAACCAAAGGTTTCTGCACAACAGTTAAGCTCCACACAAATGCACGAGCTCTATATTTAGCTCAGATGTGTTGATGTGACGAACATGATGCACCGAGGACGAACTGCTTGTTTGTTTATGGCACACATCTAAATCTAAATGTAGGTATTGTTGTCTTTTTGCAGATTGAAGAGCATGTTAGGGGTCACAATGGATGATTTAGATCACAGCATTCATATCGCAGAGTATGACTGGACCATTTTCTACGAGGACAGCGAGGAGTGCTGTCTGCTGCAGCCTCTGCTCGCCTGCCCCGATGACTGGAGCCTCAGCGATTCAGAGGAGTCAGGAAACGTTCAGCAGAGCCCCGATGCAGCTGAAACAAACGCTGCAGGAGGACGCAGCAGCGGAGAGCAGAGCTGCACAAGTGCTACGAGAGAGCGAGTGGACGATGCTGCAGTAACAGCTGAAGAGTCTGAAATCTGTATCGATCGTCCTGGAGGGAATCCCACCGACACAGAAGTGGTGAAAGCTGCAGAGGACGTCACAGAGGAGACGAGTGACGGCGTTTCAAACAAGCTGCCAAACGTGGAGAGTTCAGGAGAATCTGAAGAACTGACAAAAGATGTGCAGGCAGAGAGTAACATCAAACCCACAGAGGAGCCTGACCCGCTTTCTTTACACCAGACAGGACTGAATGAGCTGCACACCACACAGACAGGTGTGAGTGTCTGCAGTGTTGCTTTAAAGGCAGAGAAGGAGCGCTGGTTTGTGACAGTGAACGACAGTCCTGCACGACAGCGAGCACGTGCCACGTCTGTGAAAAAAAAACGAAGGCAAAAAAAACCCTGTGAGGGAAGTGGGATGTGCAGGAGTGAGGAGACCTCACTGGAAAACGGGTTCGAGATAAATGAAGATAGAAATGAACCTGAGGGAGGTTGGGATACACAGTCAAATTCAGGGAATCAAATGATTGAAACAAACGCAGAGAGTGTTTTAGATTCATCACTAATGTTCGTAATGTCTTGTGAAGAAGAGAACTTGTCAGAAAAGCTGCCCAAAGAAGAAATCCCAGAGCCACAGATGGACAGAAGCAAATACAAAGCAGGCGGCCCAACATCCACATCACGAAACACACTGACACAGTTGGAGAGTGTGGAGTCAGACGAGCTGGAGGACAGCGCCGACTTCCTCTCCACTCACAGTTATGATTCTGAAAGTTATTTGTCAGCTGCTGAATCAGTGGAGGAACCTCAGCATCCTCTCCGAGAGCATCTCATGGAAAACCAACAGTTGCACCGCTCATTATCTCCCACATCTGACAGCCATCTGTTCAGTCTGACTGAGGGCACTGATGCCGACCGAACACAGGACGATGGTACTCCCTCCAGCAACGCAGCAGCTACCGACTGTGAAAGTTATGAAAGCACCAGCGCCGAGAGTTCCCTCACATTTCCATCTGCCGGCCAGAGAGCTGCCGTAGTGCCAGATGACATCTCCACGTGTGACGATGACACACACAGCGTGGTGCTCTGCAGGCCTGCAGACACACCTGAACCCCAGAATCACAAAACGACTCGTTCAGCATCTGCTTGCTCTCAGGGCGACCAGCTCGGTCCGCTTCCTGTTCCTGATTTAACTGTGACGCTTTGCTCTGAGGTCGAAAGCCCTGAAACATACGCTAAAGCCACGGGCCACACTCGGCCCGTCTACGCCATTTCTGGCTTTTGGGATGAAATGGAAAAGCTGACGATAAACGACATCTTGCAGCTCAGGATGGGCAGAAGTTCACCACCCAGAGAAACACAAGACACGGTGACCCCAAATGGAGACGACTCTCCGACAAATCCCGGCTCGCTGGTCGACACAGCGGAGTACAGTTCATCTGATAGCACTCTGATGGACACATCCGACACTGCGGACTCGGACTACTTCACGCATTCTGATGAATCCAAGCCGGATCGCTCCAGCTGTGAGTTTTCCACTTCAGATTTTGAAGAAGAGTACTGGCAGTTCCTCGGCACCAGCAGGAACCCCAGCCCTGATCCTCATAGCAAAAAGCAACGCAGGACGAGTGACTCTCCTTTCCTTTCACATGACGAGGAGTCCACAGGCTCTGAAGGGAGGGAAACTCCTGTGCCTTTAGAGGACTTGGGAGGACAAGGTTTAGACGATCCGGAGTCCAGCGCTTTGAACAAACTTGAGCTGCCGAGACGGATGACGAAAAGCAAAAGCATGCACAACGTCCAAGCGCTCAACGCTTTGAGTGATGATGAGAGCAGTCTGTTTCTCAGCAGGTCTCTGGAGGACAACACTGTTTTGAAAGTGAGCAAAAGCCTGGAAGCACTTATTCCTGCGTCTTTACTGACCAGCACAAACTTACTGGATACAGATTACCGAACATCCACCCCAGAGGCCTTTGAATACTTTTTCACGGAGGATAAAACAAGCGTCGAGTCCCGCTGTGTCACCGTCTACGATCCAGAGGACATCTCCGTGGCTCCTGTCTTTGACTACACTCTTTGTACCTGCACAGATGACATCTCCTCCTCTTCCCTGCAGTGCAGCGAGGAGAAACCCATCCCCATCTTCTCTTGTTCTCACCCCACCGTCCGAGAGCTCACATTCCCAAAACCCGACTTTGTTTTCTTGAGCTCAAACTGCGAGGGAGCGGACGACATCTCACCGATCAGGGTCGTGTCTCACTCTTTCATCCAGCCCGGATCCAGTTGGAAAAGCTTGATGTCCATAAGGAAGATCCGCTTCCACGACAAAGGCAGCATCTGGTGCAGGAGGTCCGGGGCCTGGATGTTCCCGGTCGAGGCGGAGAAGATCTCGGATGCAGGGGTGACGGTGCTCAGCGAGGGAAGAATCTGCCCGACGTCCTCTCAGCTCTTCAGATTGCTGGAAGAGCAGCAGAGGATTTTAGACGCGATACAGACAACAAGTACGTGTTTGGTCTCGTTCCACCAGAAGACAAAAGTAAACAAGTGTTCATTTGGCATTGTGCTTGTCTCTTACAGAACCTGTGGGCATCTTCTCCACCCTGAAGCAGTCGGACATGTGTTTAGTCTGCATTGCTTTTGCCTCCTGGGTGCTGAAATCCTCTGATCCAGAGGCTGCTGATGCCTGGAAAGCAGGTAATGCATTTATATATCATTATTCAGCAGACATCTCAGTTCTAAAATAAAACATTAAAGGTCCTAGAAGCATCTTTTTTCCTGACTGTGACCAGTGGTGCAGGAACATTTCGAACAAAGTGTGTTTTGTCCTTGCTATCACTTTGATTGAAGCAGGGTGACATCTGTTGGATGTAACACTGGATCTGAAATCTAATGAGGGTGGGTGTGCTTATAATAAAAATAACAACAGCAAGCTATTGTTACCCTCTTGCTTCGATGCTATTTTATCACTTTATCGTGACTGTGTGGGAGTCAGGCCCACAGCTGCTGTCCTTCCATTTTTACTGCTTCATATTTGGATGTGATTTGTTGATGAAAACACAAGAATCAAAGGTTTTCAGGAGCTTGAAGTCTTGAAGATTTTCATGTAAATAAATGTGTTCAGTCACTACCAATTGCAAAATGAGGTTGTTGATTAAATTACAGGAAAGTCCTTGTATTAAAAACTGATGACATGGGAGCAGGACAATGCAACTGCCTTCACAGGAAACACAAACTCTTCTCCTATTGGCTCGTCGTATATAGGTCATGAGTTTACAGTGTCCATACCATGTAAGAAACCTGAGGTCATCTCTCCAAAAACAAAACCCTTTTAGGGATAAACATATCTACTGTAGCTGACCTCAAACCTCGACCTTTTTGACCCCTAGGTAACACGCCTATAATTAGGCTTCAGCAAAGTCACTCCACCGACACTGAGGAGTTTCAGAACAACAAAGACACGTTTACATAAAATGAAAAACAGATAATAAATGATAATCTAAGAGCTCGTGGTTGATTTTACTTTCACAACACGGTTCTGCATTTAAGGATATTTGACACTAGTAACTGAGACCACAGATTCATTAGAAGAATGTTTACTGATGCAGTAAATCAGGAAGTTGGGCGATTTTCTCCTAAACTTCTATAGAGTCAGACTTCCATTTTTGTACCAGAGGAGTCGCCCCCTGCTGGTCATCAGAGAGAATACCGCCTTAAGTTACTTAGTGAGATGTTGGGATCACCTGGAAGTGAGATGCAAAAACACACCTGCACTTACCGCTAATCACCAGAGGTGTCGCCAGAGACGGCCAAACAAGGATCTGCCTCTTTTTAAGTGTCACACATGACTTGAAGTTGAAGTCTAATTCAGATAACCTTTCTCCTGTTCAGCTCTTCTAGCAAACGTGAGCGCCTTGTCGGCGATCCAGTACCTGCGGCAGTACGTCAAGAAGAAGAGTCCTCCTCAAGATGAGCCCTGATGTGTGCAAAACCAAACATTTTCACTTGGATCCATCCATAGAAATACATCCACCATATATACTGCAGTTTCAGCGTACACATTGGATTCAACAGACGTTGTTCTCAAACTGAAACTAGTCGGACGTTTCTAGTGAAAATTTTAGGTAAAGCCTGATATATCTCATTCCCTCTTTGCCATAATACTCAGTTGTTGTCCAATACTACTGTAGAAGTCACAACTGCTAAAAACTAGCATCTAGTTGTTGTAATAAATAGTTATTTTTTTGAAAATGAAAGCATATAATAGAGACAGATACTGAAGATTTGCCTTCAGTAGGAATGGACTGAGAGCCAATGACAGTGCAGAGAATTCAGAAAGCATTTACAGACAGATTTAAACGTTGGTTTAACATTTGTTGACAATAAAAAGACTCTCAAGCAGCTTTTATTCAAATAACTCACATTGATATATGGACCACGATGTACAGAAGCCTGTGTTGTTTTGTGCACACCTGCCATTCTGTGAATGCCCTGTTGTGCCTCGAGCTCGGTTTTGTACAGCTGCCGTGAAGCTAAACTCGAATAGCAGCTTGTAGATTTTGAACAGATGCAAAGTGTATGTGGGACGTCTATGTGGAGGATTAAAGTGCGATGGTAGATGTTGGGCTTGTATGTATGTGCTTGTAAGAAAAGATTAAGTAGGTGACCGCTGCAGTCGTGTGCGATGGAAAAGCTTCGTCCAGAACAGTGGCTCTCAGCCTTTCTTGCTTTAAAAGTCACGTCTACTTTTGACCCCTGATCTGTGTAAGCTTTAAGCAGTTCAGAGGGATTTTCCTCTTCTCATGGGAATAATTCCTCTCAGCCTGAATGGGTAAAACCACAGTATTAAAGAGTACAGTAACGAGAAAACACAGATTAGAGACTAATCTGAAAAATGAGGAGAATTTAGTCGCAGATTTTTTTTCCTTTTTCTTGCTCCCTACTTCAATAATCAACTCACAACCCCATAGATTAACCTCAGGACCTCTTGTAGGGGATCATACAGCCTCTATCGAAGTAAAGGATTTTGTCATTACCATCCAAAGCGCCATATCTGTTTGTTGTTACGGTCTCAGATGCTTTTCAGTAGACGGTGTGTTGTTGCCGCCATTTAATGACTGTGCACAGATCGAACACATCATATTTCTTGTCAAACAAGACTGGATACATGTGATTTAATGCAATAAAATCCATGAATGCGTGACTCATGTTTGTCCAAGTTTATGAGTGCTGGAAACAACAGCACCAACATTAAAAATACAGTTATTTTCCCACAGAATACACCATAAATTCTGGACTACAAGGCTACCTTTTTCACACGCAAGGCTACCTTTTTCACACGCTCTGAACACTGCGGCTTAAACAATGATGCGGCTAGTTTATGGATTTTAAGATAGCGATCAATAAATTTTCCTGGTAGGCTGCTGTAGTTTTTATTTTTTTTAACCAGCCGTGTTACAGGAACTGTTCGGAAAAAAGCATTTACGTATTTGTCTATCTTAGCGGTACGTATTTAATTAAAAGTTTAAAAAAATCTTTCTGTGCAAATGTCTCATGTTACAACGTGGACACCTGCAGCTTATAGACAAGTGCAGCCGATATATGTATAAAACTTGTTTTCTTTTTAAAGTTAGCGGGTGCGGCTTATATTCAGGTGCGCTCATAGTCCGGAAATTACGGTACACACATTAAATTGCCAGATGGCAGCATTTACAATCAGCTAAAACAAATGCAGTGTAACACAACGGTTCTTTTCTTAAACCCTCCTTCAATGGAAGTTAAAATGTTGAGATGTTCTAAAGAAGTATTGATTTTACTGTATGATTGGATTTAGAGCTTTTACAAAATCAGACTTTCCCGATCATTGTGGCTCAGGTGGTAGAGCGAGTCGGTCGATGATCGGAAGGTCGGCAGTTCGATTCCGCCCTCTAACCTGTTTCATGGTCGTTGTGTGCTTTAGCAAGACACTTCA
>NW_007577741.1:561202-585167 GCF_000690725.1 Stegastes partitus
TTCTGTTGTTCTCTTCAGGAAGCTGAGGAACGTCATGAAGTGCAAAGAGAATAAGGTATCATTGCAGAAATATTTATTGAAATAAATATGCCATGGATACACTTTCATATTATGTCACATAAATACTGAATTTAGGCAGTTCTTTTTAAAATTCCATTAAAACGCTCAGCATGTAGGTTCTATCAAATCAGGTTGTTCTCATCAAAACCATGTAAATACACTTTTCTGGATTTGCTTACAGACAAATCATGGTCCAATTCATAATTAGCGCACCTCATAATACTATATACTGTGTTTAGCTTATGATTTACTGCTGTCGTGCTGAATCGAGGGTCAAGTGTTCACATCTACCGATATATCAATAGTACTCGTTCATATAGAATATTGTGTGAACATGTAGTATGTACAGTCTCAAAAATGAGTGAATAAAAGCTTCGGTTATATTGTGAAAAGATATCTTGATTTATAAAACTTTAGGATTTAAACAAATATTTTAGCAGATTTAAGAGTAACTTCAACCTCTACTAAGCTTTCGAAGTCTAAACACCACAATGCAACTTGCTACTCTAGTTTGGTGAAAACTGAAGACTGAGTCATGCTAGGTCGTTACAATCATCCACACACGGGTTTAAATGTCATTCTGTACAAGGGAATCCTTAAGAAATCATTATAGGGGTATTTAAAGTCAACACCAAAGTCAGTCTGTTTTCATATCCTTTATAAGAGCTTAACTTTAGCAAATTTTCTACGACTGCGTATGAAACAGTTGGTTAGAGAAAACCTGTCACTTTAAATCTCACGTCAACGGGTGAGACCGTTCACTATTTTAACAATAAAACTAGTAGAAATTCTGAAGCGATATGAAAATCTCAGACAGACTTTGACAGTCCTAGTAAGTGCTGAACAAGGAATGCACATAAAGATCCACAAATATTTTTTCTAAAATATATTAAAACAAACAAAAAAAAAAAAGGACACAAAATATTCTCTTACAGTTTCAAAAGTACACAGTATTGAGTATACGTAGGGTTTCAGGGCATGCACCACCTGCAACTCAAGATGGCTTGTCACCTTCTTTCTTCAGACGGCTTTAAAAAAAAAAAACACAAAGAAAGACAAGTAAAGACTCTGTGCATACATTCTGCGTGTGTCTAACTGAGCAACAGCGCAGCAGCCATTTTGGCTCCTTTGTTGTGCAAGAGTGCAATTACCGAAAACCACTGAGACAATACCGAGAGGGAGTGCTCCAGAAAGTTTCACAGCCACAAAAAACTATCTCACACTTTTATCGCTGACAGAGACACTATCTAGTTATTTTCAGTGGAGCGCAAGTAAGAGCAAGTTTTATTAAGTGTTTTTATTCACCCCCTTTTTATGAGCAACTAAATAACAGGGCAGATGAAGGCGTGTCAACAGATGAAAGGTGTGTTTATAAGTCAGCACTGCCAACTATTCATTAATTTACGCTTGCTGATTTCCTACAACGGTTGAAACTATGACTCCACTTGGAAGGGAGCCTCAATAAGGAGAGTCAATACGAGGGAGATTAGGCTGAACCAGGTCTCTGTAACATGACGTTTGTTTTAGAATATAACCTAATTTTTTAAACTCCATATTATTTTGCATCAACAACAATGAAACAGCAGTTACTGTCAAAGCCTTGCTAACATCAAATTCCTCAACACATGTAAAAGCCTCACCTGTAATAATCTTCCTGACTTGGTAGAGGGCCTCCATGTAGGTGATGCCCATGTAGCCACTGCTGCTCCATCGCCATCCTCTGCAGCTCTGCAGATTGAGCATGCATGGCCTGGAGCTGATGAGCAGCAGACATCTGAGGAATCGGGCCCTGCAGCTCTCGGGGATATGCAGCTCCTACAGAAAGCAAAAAAGTACAAGTTAAAGAACCTAAACTCAAAAAAGGACTTGAGTTGGGGTCAGTGAGGATGTTACGAGTTGGGATTACAAACCAAACAGCGGGTGGCGCAGCATCTCATGATCATGAGGAAGTTCGCTGAGTAAAGGATTGGGGATTGGGCCACCAGGGAAAGGGAAGCGGGCCAAGCGTGGTCCTGTTGCCAGCGGGTCTACCAGAGGATGAGGGCTGGAGCCTGTATGAAGAAGAAAACATACAGTAAATGGGTACTAAATAAATAGGCAGTGTTGAGACATCCAGGAGGAGTACAGCTCGGGAATTCAGTTCACCTTGACCGAGGGGGTCCTGTTGGTGCAGGTGGAGGTGGGAGTGAATGTGAGAGTGCTGATGATGATGCGGCGTCACATTGAGCATCTGCAGCCTGGCGGCAGGATCAGTGGCCACAGAGGCCATCCTCTCTGCATGAAGCCGCTCTGCAGTGAGCCGCTCAGCGTAACTCAGCTCCGGGCGCAGCTGAGGGTTTGCCAGCGCCATCCTCTCCCGCTCCAGATGGTTCAGCCCAGGATGGAAGGGTGCAAAGTGGTGGGGAGGCCCAGGTATGTGTGGGAGACCCAGCGCCCCGTGTCTGGCAAAGTGCTCCATGGGGTTGGCCGAGGGGTGCAGGGTTTCCAGGTCCGGTGGTTTGACCTCGAAGCCGGGCTTCATCCTCTCGCGGAGCTCCCTCTCCCGGAGGTTTCTCAGCTCGCGCTCTCTGAGGCTGGGCTCGGCGCTGTACAGGCCCGGCATGTGGTAGGCCAGCAGAGGCTCACCGGGGCTCAGGGACACATAGAAAGGATGGTTGCGGTTGGTGGGAGACATGACGTGGGGTCGGGCGTATTCACTCAGGGTGCGCAGGGCAGGCGTGTCGGGGCCGATGTAAGGGGGCACAGCGGCTACAGTGGTGGGCGGCTGCTCAAAGGAGGGCCGCCCGTGGCCTTGAGCTGTCATCTGCACCTCACTCATACGACTGTCATGGGAGGAGCTGGAGGCTCTCTGTAAGCAAGGAGAGAGCGTGTGAGATGGCGGACACATTTTCTGTGTGACACAAGATGTTTAATAAAAGGAACATTGCACTCACAGCATTTCTGTCTGCCTCCCTTTCTCGCTCTCTCTCTCTGTCTTTTTCCCTTTCGCGTTCTTGCCGAGCGCTGAGCTCAGCCTCTCTCCTGGACTTCTCCACAGCCTCCTCCCTCTTCTTGGCCAGCTTGGAGGACGACAGTGGAGTAAAGAAAAGGTCTGTCCGAGCACAGGAGTTGTAGCCACGATCCAAATGCTTGATGAATCTGAAAGAAATAGCAGATGTGCATTTATGAGCATAAGCCTTCAAATGAGTTCACACAAAGTCACATCATTATGCCTTCAGAGGTTGAGGAGCTTTAATCTCATTCACATTACTGTTGAATCTGATTCCTATTTTTGCAGTTTTAGCAAAATTCAGTCAGTTATAAATGCATTTCTGCAGGAATCAACAAAGTAACAACCACATCAGCAATCAGGCAGATTTGAAACAAGTTTGAGGTTTAACCGGAGAGTCTAAAACAAAAGCAAATGTTAAAATTATCTCTATGAAAAGTAATGGGCGCTTTAGCTCCAATACTTGATGTAAATATTATCTGCATTCCACCTGAGTGACACCTCTTATGGTCATTCTGGATCAGTTCTCCTCCAGATAAGTGGTTTAGATATTAGCGGTTCTCAGCCATTTTTGATGTGTGGACAGAGAACATGGCTTGCAAAGAACGGTTTTGTGGATGAATAGTGGGTCAGGGAGGCGTGTCTGGGTCTACTTCCTGTCTGATATGGGATTTCCACATTCTTATCTCACATTGAAAAACCCGGAATCTATGAATATGCAAACACAGATGGATTTTTAACACTTGCATTCCAAATAAGGTACTAAAATCATCCATTTCAGCTGTGAAACGTTATAGTGGCACATTATCAGCCCGACTGTAAACGTACCGTGCAGACTGGCTGGCATGGCTTGCCACGTTGATGATGGTGGGCTCCGGTGAGGGGCTCCGAGGAGGAGACGGCGGACTCTCAGCCTCCTCCATCTCATCCAGCGGCTCTTCTTTGATCTGAACTTGTGGCCCTCCTGCGGCGCCGCTCGACGACGGTCTCAGAGGAAGAGGAGGGAAAGACGGCTGCAGACTCGGGACGGGGCCGATAGCAGAGGATGACGTTACGGAGTTGAGAGGGTGGGAGGCTGCAGCAGGCGGGTGAGAAGAAGTCACGCTCTTCCCAGGGTGGGTCTGCACCTGAGAGATCACTGGGAGTTGGGTTGGAAGTGACTGCACTGGCAACGGATGTGGCATCAGTTGAAGAGGAGGAGGGGGGGCACCTGGAGGATGCTGGTTGGGCAGAGCATTGAGGGGCTTTAGAGCAGGAGGAGGGGGGAGATTAGAGGGCATCTGGGGGAACGGTGTGGCAGACTGGTGTGGCAGCTGTTTGTGTGACGGTGGAATAGGGGTGGTGGGAGGAGGCTTGATTTGGGGGCCAGAGAGGGGAGGTTGGGGGAGCTGTGCCTCCCTGAAGAAGGGTGGAGGACGCTGAGGGGTCTGAGATGGCGGCAGAGGCTGCGCAGAGCTGAGAGCAGGCGGGACCTGAAATGCTGGAGAAAGAGGACGGTCCTGACCCAGAGCCGATGGCAGCGGTGATGGACCAGGGAGAAAGTGAGAGGCGGGTCGGCCGTTAGAGCCCACCGTGGCAGCTGACTGACCAGCGGCTGGCTGAGGGGGGTCTGGAGAGGGAGGAGGGGGGCTCTGAGCTGGATCAGCGGAGGGCATGCTCTGCGGTGGCTGAGGAGCGACGGGAGGGCCCTGAGAGGAAAGGGCCTGTGGGACTGGGGTGTCAGCCAGCACGGCAGCAGGGGCGACGGGTTCCGATGGGACGCCGTTGGGTTGGGCGGACGAGTCGGAGTCGCTCTCGTTGCCCTGCTGAGGGCTGGGAATGCTGGGAGAGGAGCTGCGGTTGTCCTGATCAATGTCTTTGGTGTCACTGCTGCCATCATCCTGAGCACTCCGGCTTTCTGACGAGCTTTCCTCCTCGACCTCGGCCTCTCCCTCTGACCGGGAGCCCTGTGGGTCCTGGAGGAACAAACAAACCAGTGGACATCACACTTATTGAATTATAAAAAGGTGTTTCTCTACACTGAAACACTAACTGCAGCGAGGTAATCACAGATGTGCTAAATTCAACAAAACTTCAAGCATCAAACCAAACTTGTGCTGCTGCCCTCTCACCTGTGTCTTTGGCCTTTTAGGTGTGACTTTTTCAGGCTCGTCAGGCTCCTGAGCAGGACTCTCCCGTACACGTTTTGTTGTCTTTGGTGACGTTATTTCCTCTTTTATCTTCTGCAGAAACAGCCGTGGTGTTAATTGTTGACACCAAACAATGATGATGACTGACACAGAAACCTCAAATAAGAATGACCTATTTATCCTGCACACATGGCTGAGTCCAACCCACGTAACTGCATACAAATCATAACATCTGGTGGTTAGAGCATTGGTGAGATTGTCACCGGGCTGTAGGATTCCGTTCAGTTACAGTTTCTGCATACTAGGACAAGATGAGAAGTCCCACATGTATATGAATGAAATGTATATATAATGTGTACCTTGTTTGTTTTCTTAGTGGAGTCATTCTTATTATCTGTGGAAGACGATCTCAAAGAATTAGAGATCCCTCCACTGGGGGAGGGCTGGTTACTGGACTGCTGATCCTCGCTGGTCGGGGAGCCTGTGAGCCTCCTGTGGCCACTTCTTAAAGATGACAACTGCTAAAAATAATAATAATAATAATCTTGTTAAAACCCAAGACAGGAAAGCAATGTTTCCCCTCATAAAACTGACACAACATTATGAGAGAATTATTATCAATAATAATAATAACAATAATAACAACTGGATAATAATAATGTGTCAGATCTGTCAGTCTCAGGCCTACCGGTGCTCTGCTTCGCCGCGTCCTCATGCCATGCTTGCTGTTCACCTCCTCTTCCGCTTTAACAGGTTTAAACATGAACGGAGCGTTAGCAGACTTCTGAGCTGGCGGCAGACAACCGTGTTTGTTCTCATACGTGCGACAAGTCGTACACAACAGCGGGTTGTCTCTACCACCCTGGTGCCAATCCTTAGAACCTGTTCAAAGACAAAATGGCTGTTGAAAGGTCTCAGGTTCAAATCTGCAGCTGGTCGGTGCCGCATGAAGCACTGCTCAATGTGATAAACAGCAAATTAGGCCAAAAACTCACTGGTTGCACCACAGTGGCTGCAGCTCTTGGTTTCCTGTTCACTGTCTTCACTGTCGAGATCATCCTCGCTGGCAGAACTCGCATCCACTGCAAAAGAAAACATCAGCTCACACATAGTCCAGATCATGTGATCACACGACTGTTAATCATTTCAACAGACACGGCAATACTTTTCTGAAGGGCATTAATAAGTACCCACCTGAATAGTTTCTGGATGGGGTGTTCACAGGGGCCGCCACAGATCGAGTTTTCGCTTTGCGAGACGATGGCTGCCGGCGTTGTTGTCGATAAGCTCTCGTCCCTGCAGCCTCTGGAGTTTTCTTCCAGTGGTAGTAGAAAGTTATCAGCTCTCCCTGAAGAGAAGAACACAGACTTTAGTATAACTGAAAGTTCACATCAAGAATATCACAACAACAAACCGGTGCATGCATTACAAACTGTTTTGTAAGCAAAAAAATTTACTAACAGTCTTTTTGCTGGGCAGAAAGTCTTTCCGTATGCGGAAGAAATTCTTTCCGTACTGTCTCAGGCCTTTGATGAAGCGTTTCTGGGGGAAAAGAGAGAGGCAGGAGAAATTAAATGATATTTGGTTGTGAAACAAAATCATCTAGAACACTTAAAAGTTATTATACGCAATACAGTTTAACAAACAAGCAGCTGACAATGTTATTACAAATGGAAGCAGGGAACCAATTTGCTGTCAAAACTATCGTGGATGTTAGAAGACAACGCTGCTGCAGGTGTGAATCAAATTAAACGCCACCTAAAGAACAATTTAAGAAGGCAAGTTAACTTTTTTTTTAATGCATCTGTACTATATGCACTTTTAAATATGTTCAATACATTTTAAAAGGGGTTTTATCCAATTGCTGGAAACTTCTGCAGTGACACATCATGGTAAAGATGCAAATCGCACCTTGCTCAGTCCACAAACTGTATGTAAAACATGGACGCAGCTACTATGACGCCACCCACTGGTTTGTAGACTATTGCTTTGAATCCTTAAGTTTGGAATTTGACTGTCACGACAAGCGAGATCTGACTCCAGGACACTATGCACACCCAGCGACATGTCAATCACACACCCGGCTTTACCGTCTATTTAAATCTAAATGAGACCATAATTAACTAAATGAACACCGTGTTATATTGAAGGAGTCTTGAAACTAGTGATTGAGATTGTAAACTCATTAGGAAAGTGTTTTCTGAGGGAACAAATCCAGTCAGAAGTAAGATAATTTCCTCACTGACTTCGATACAATCGGACTTCTTTTTGCAACCAGAGGAGTCGCCCCCTGCTGACCATTACAAAGAAACAGACTGAAGTCTCCTCTGCATTGGCTTCACTAGATCGGGCTACTGAGAGTTAGCTAAAGGGGCTAATCAATCCTATGCTACATTTATTCTGGTGACTTTATTAGCAAACTGTGAGTGCTAGTAACGCCATAATCATAGAAGCATTCACACGCTAATTTGAGAACACAATTTTGTAACTGTGCTGGTTTTAACGTCACCATTTAATTATCTTGTTTATTATTATTTCTACGTAGCTATTGTTCACTGTTTTACATTCATATAGAGTAAACCCATGTAGGGGGTACATTTACATTTATATTAGATTTGATTTAGATTTTAGCAACCGAGTCAACAAAGCAAACAATTAAAAGGATATTCCTTCTCAGGAACATGAAGTCAACGTGCCTTAATCAGCAGCAACCAGAGTACAGGAGTGAGAACTGACTCCACAACACACTGTCAAGGACGAGTGTAACCACAAACGATGTCTCACCACATCATCTTCCGACCAGCATTTCTCAATAAGTTTCGGGAGAGGCTTCTTAACCAGACGCTGGAGAGCTTTTGCTGCATCATAATGACTTGCATGGAGCTAAAATTAAGAAGAAAAAAAAGATTGATTTTTGTACATTTGCAATACAGTGTTGCTCCTGGAATGTACAGGACGATGAGGAGATAATTCACGTTGTGCTACGCACCATGTTGAGAGCGTTGAGTGTGGTGTCATCACGGGAGGCTGCTAAACATCCATCCTCTGTGGATCCACCGTCACACATCCCCGCAAACGCTGCCATGCTCCTTGAAAAATCAAACATATGTTGTTAGATTAAACCAATACTGAAGGAGCCACTTTAGACTTTTAATGTTTCATGTGATTCTAAATTGCTTCTTAACACAAACTCTGGCTCCTGCAGCAGAAAACTAATGGCGCTAACCGAGCTTTTCCTAATCCCCCCGTCCTCTTTAAAACATTTCTTGCTTGCATGACATTTAAGAAATCAAGTAAACAGGGAAAGCAGACAATAACCAGCCTGCTTAAGAGCAAACTAACGTGACACTTGTCTGACTGGAGCAACTTACTCTGCATTTTTTTTTATACTGACACAAGTGCTGACGAAGGAAAATGTGTTCGAAATCCTAAATGAATACAGAAAGCCCTGAGAAACAGCAAGATGCACTAAATCCAGCGTGAATGGAAGCAGCCTTCAATCACGTTAGTTAGTCATTTACATGCAGTTTGGTGCAAGAAATTCAAACGAAAATACATGAACTGAGAAATGAAATATGTTTAAACTGATTTAAATGCATTGCAACCAGCTAAAAATGAGCCTTACCACACAGACGTTGGACTTTTCCCAACTACTGTGTAATAAAAGCTAGCTATGGTACTGGTTATGTGTGTGTTCTACTCTTGTTAATGAGTACGTATAGAAATAACATATTTCTTTACAGTTACAGCATTGAAACAGTTATGTTAGATCATGTTTGCATTTATTTAGTTGAATGCATTAAACAGCATTCTGTTGTTCAGCAAGGACACTGAGGTTTATATCATCAGAATATGTTTGTCAAAACTATTTTATTGTTTTTTTTTTTGCTGACTTGCACGGCCCTACGCTTCACATACAGTAATATACTGACAGAATTTACCTCTACCGGTAGCTTTAGGCTAACACAGTGCAGACACTGACCTCGCAGCTCTGAGGTACATGAGAAGGTCGCAGTCATTGACCCCAGGCGTCCACATGAGCTCCTCGCTCTCCGTCTGACTCTGTAAACCAGGTGCAGGCCGTGGCTGCAGCTCCGGTAGCTTGGCCTGCAGTAAAACAGAAGGACAGATGAAGAAAATAGCAACCGTGTGCCCCATATTGATTTACAACATTGTCTCCTTCACAAAACACTGGACATTTTCATTTTAGGAATAGCTGATATAAACACAATCAGTAGAATGATTATTGAAGTAATCGATGGATAAAGGATTTCATTAACATCAAACCGATTTTGCAGGTTGTGTCACAAAATAAGATGTTAAAGAAGATCAGAAACATGACACAAACACACAAAGTGCACTGAAAATGATAGATCTGGGCAGATTGTGGAGCTTCTTAAAAGTCAATAATTAAACCCCTAAACCTCCTACATGTTTAGATTTTTCCCATGAAAGTAACCCATCCTTGCCTGAAAACGGTTTAGATGTATCACTACTGCCTCTATTAACGTCCACCCTGCTCACTGAAGCTCAAGCACACCAGCTCACCATTTACTGTGCTCATAAAGTAAAACATTACTGCACTTGAGTACTTTCAACTTACATGTTTGAACTTCTGAATGATACACAGAGGCCCACACTGCAAGTCGACAAGACTGTTTTTAAGTTTGCACATATGACAAACTAGAAGTGAAGAGTTCATTTGCAAAAACAGATAACTCCATTTGTGTAGATTTGTTGTTTGCTTGAGATAAGATCAATCAAACTGAGGTTGAGTGGAAACGACATGACGAAAACAGAGATACCTTAAGTTAAGTCTCAGGCAGACGATGGAAAAGTTCTGAAGGTTTGTGAAGATGGAGTTATCTGTTTTTGCAAATGAACTCTTCAAGTGTAAATCTGTGTTTCTGAGCGGGTTGCTGGCCCACTCCAGCATGATGCCAGCCTACAAAGAGCATGCTATGGGCATGTTAACAAGATCAAAACACCGATTTTCACCAGCGGGGGGCCTTGAGTGTGTCTTCTGTGGCAATTCTTTTGAACCATATCTCTTCATCTCAAGATTTGTTTTGGGAAATGAAGCCCTGATTGCAACATGTTTTCCAACCACACATCCTGCATTTCTTTACTATAGTGGCACCACATATTTTAAAGTTTAAAACGTTTTCGTTGCATCAAACTGTACCTGATGACTTGGTCCCACTCTTATCTCGCCCTGTGTGCTGTTCAGGCTCCTAGGATTAAAAAGTGTTTGTTAATATTGCATGACATTTTAGTGACTAGAACCATTTTGCTGAGTAAGCAGAGCAAAGCAAATCCAGCTGTGCAGTTAAAGTCAGCCTGACGTGCATTAACTGTTGCTAATTAACGCACCCACACACACACCTATGATCGATCTGTGTAGAAGTTGTCAGCTTCCCTCCCACTGCCTGCACACTGATTTCCACAACAACATCCCGCCCCTCCACCGACTGAGAGCCAATCTCAGCTGTGACCCGCGTCGTTTCCTTATATTACATGAATGAAACCCGACGCTCCAGCTACCGCAAAACACTGTCAATCAATCACACGCGAGCTGCTAATTTTCACAGTCACCATTACGAGAACAGTGTGTGCTAACCCCGGAGATCCTAACAGGTTGACATGCTAGCTGCTCCATCTGGTTAACCCCCCGCTAAAGTGTGCGATCAATAATAAATGCGAGCGTTAGCATTGCACTACGGTGTTGACACACATTAGCAGCCGCCCGTTTGAATACACGTACGGGAATTTAACAGCCGCTTCATTAAACGTGTTTACCAGCGACACGTTAGGTTAAGCTGGTTTTTACTGACATTATTCAAATATCAGCCGCACAAATAACTGTTAAGCCACATTACGGCGAACCAGAAAGGCGCTCCGTCCGCAGGAGCTGCTAGCTGCTAACGAGACAGGAACGCTGTTATTTGGCTAGCTTGTTAGCCAGACGCGAACTTCGTGACCACTGACACTCCGACTATTTCATACAAACGGCCCTCAAAGTAGCGCCACGAAACACCAAAAGGCACCTTTCGCGCAACTAAACCGCAAACACACGACACACACGCACACGCCGAGTTAATTTAAGTTACCTCCGCGGACTGAACAGGTCGTCCATGTCGAGGGATGTTTGGCTGTGGCTTGTTGACACTACGCAGCGCAGTGGGCGATACACACACAAACTATGCGAATCCCCTATTACATGGCTATTCAAAATGGAGGCGGTGTAGTGGAGGGACTCGCTCTATTTTTTTTTTTTTTTTTTTTCTCTTCCAGTGCAATGACCTCAGCAGCCACAGCTAAGCCTTCAAAGTTGTCTGGGTGTACATAACTGAGCATGTGCCGCGGATCAGCAGCAGCAGCAGGAGACACTGGGGCTTCATCAGCTGCTGCTGCACAGGCGGCCATGAATCAAAGCACAGAGAGTCTGTAGCGCTGCTGCTGCTGCTGCTGCGGTTATTAAACATTATTATATAAGACCTGCTGGGATCCACTCATTTAGCGCCGTGATGGCGACAAACACACTTGTCTTTGCTTGTTGAGAGCCCGATTTGTTTTGAAGGAAGTATTTAATACCCAAAGGTAAATATCCCTAATGTAAAAAATAAATAAAAAAATTAAAAAGCCGTTAATTGAAATAGTAGATATAGAGCAACAATGTGATAATAATACTATTACTACTACTAATAATAATAATAAACGGTAAAATAATAAAATATGTTATTACATACTGTCAATGCATGTTTATTTTTGTATTTGTAAAAAAAAAAAAAAGTATTTATATATGTAAATAAATATATGTAATATATTTATTAAAGCTATTATAAAAAGTTTTTAGGTATACTGGTACATATTTTGCATCCCATCATATAAAACCAACAATTTGATAAGAACTATAACAATAATAATAAACAGTATATGACACAATAATAAAGTTTTATACACACACACGTTTATATATTTTCTCTTATAGAAGTCTATCTATCGATCTACATAATACACACAAACTTATATTTGATTTTTTTTTAAAAAACATTACAGTATTAATATTGCACAGATCTGTATACATGTAAATATCAATATACATCCTCAGTGTTCTTGTAAATAATACTACAGTTGTATGGTTCTCATTTAAATTTAACTTTAATTCTTCACAATATTTTTTGCTGCTGCTTTGCACTGTTAGTTATTTTTATTTTTAGTTACTTTTATTTTTTTTTAAAGTTATTTTTATATTTTTATCTTGTACCTTTCTCTATATTTATTGTTGCACCAACCCACCAGAACACATTCCTCGTATTGTGTGAACTTTACCTGGCAATTAATCTGTTTCTGATGATCTATGTTGCACTTACATACAATATCAATACTGTTATGTATTTATATTCTTCTAAATAATGTGTGTGTTCATGTGTAGTTTGATAGATGGATATTTCTATTCATCAACAAACAATCTGTGCAATACCACTGATACGTGCAATAGTGTCATTTTTAGAACTAGTACATATGTGTAGTTTGGTTTATTTTTGTGCTGCATTACTTGAATGTTTGCAACATCTTTGCTGCTACAAACGTCCCCACTGTTGGATTAATAAAGGTTTATCTCACATTTGTTGTATGATTTTTATTTCTGCATATTTAGACTTTGATAAATAAAGAAATGTTTTAAAATAACTCTGAAGAGATAATGTGTGATGACCAAACTAAAACTCATTTTCCCCAAAAGACTATCAAAGCTGACAGTCTGCAAACCCACACGTTGCTTCTTGGGTGAATCCGTTTGGAGGCCAAATGCTGTTAATCACTAAACATTTGAGTTTCTGTGCAGAAACAGGTTGTTCTGTGTTTTCCATTAACAGCGAGAGCGTCTCTTCTATCCATCAACCAGCAAAGGGCGTCGTGTGTGTTTACTCGGTGCACGTGAGCTGTTAGAGGTGTTTAATAATGCACATTCCTGAGCTAACGACCAACACTGATTAGTTTGGACAAGTGGCAGCTCACACTGATTAAAGTCAGCCTCTTATAACCACTTTAAAGCTGCTGAATTTGGATGCAAAGATGCAGAAGACTTTTAAATTATGTATAAAGTGTCTGCGTGGCTGCATATAAGCTTCTCTCTACTTTTTTTATGGGGACCAGTTTGAGTTCAGAGCTCAGCGTGGGCACGTTTGTGCAGAGTGAGGACGCTCTGGGCTGGACACGCAAAGGGCAATTTAAGGGTTCAAACTCAGCTTTAAGTTTTATTTAAGCATTGGATTTTGGCATTTAGGTCGTGTCAATGAGGCTGTGGATGATAAACAGGATTAGGGGTTTAAGAAAAATGTAAATCTAAAACATTTACAAGATAAAACAGGCTGAAATAATATAAGCTACAATGACTAATAGGGTAAATATCTCTATTAAGCTTGCTGTAATACTTCGTTTATCTTCTTCGATTGTTTGGGAGGATTTATGTCTCCGTGGGTCACTGTCGCCTGATAATCTGCCTGGATTGTCATTTAATTTCACTCCATCATGTTGAAATAAGACACTGAAACATGGTGAAATAACAACAACAATACATTTCGTCACTAACAATTTGTTTTATTAATTGTGTCTCCAAGTGCAGCTGCTGCAAATACAGTTTTAAGTGCCGTTAATAAATATTGCTCTTTATTTTCAGGTCTAGCATTTAACTCCACATTAGAAACAGAACAGAGGACTTGATTGTTCCGGTAGTTACAGTACGTTCTCTATGAACTCATCGCTGCAGTTAGCGTGTGAGTAGTTCTACATTCATCGTTATTGCTCAGATGTGTTTTCCTTCATTGCCCATTGTGTTGCTGTGCATCTGTGTGAATGAATCCAATCGTATGCGAAGTGAATCTTCCGTCTATTCACTCCAGCGGCTTCCTGAAGTTTTTCCCAGCGAATCGGGCCTTGTCTCCCAACTCCTCTTCAATTCTACAATTGAAGAGTCACAGTTAGTTTTCACACTTACGCTGCTTAAAGATATGGAAATATTTAGATTAATGTACTGACAAAAACAAAGGACACAAGACAAGTTAAGGCAGTTTATGTTGTACTGCTGACACACACAGTAGTTCTAAGTAGTTTTTCTTTGACAGGAAAGTTATTGAGGCATTAGACAAAATTATTGCACAAAAATAACAACAATAAAACAAACTTGCGAGGTTAAATACTGCATTTTCTCAAATAAAAACCCATCCACCTTCTCACATGTTGGCTCAGGCCACAGCTGATGTAAACAAATAAAAAACAAGACTGTGTGAACGCCTGGACATGTCACCATTATGTCCATTTATACCACTGTAATATAACATATTAATTTGTTCTGATCCACTTTGCTGTGTCGTCCTTTAATCCCGTCCTGCTCTTACATTTGGTTTGTCAGCAGACTTCAGAGGGTTAATGGGGCAAGAGGAACCTGATCAAAACCAGGTTTCAGACCAAAATAAGACCTGCTACCTCCTGCAGCTCAGGTAAATAAAAGACTCCATTCACGATTTGTATTTTATAACAACACCTTTACAGAAGAGGACTCACCTGAGGATCTGGTTGTATTTGGCCAAACGCTCAGAGCGACAGGGAGCCCCGGTCTTGATCTGAAAATGTGTGAAAAATGTATTTTATCCACAGTTTTTGGGCATGCATGTGTAGTTTATTATGTCTTTTGCAAATGTTTACCTGTCCAGTGCACAAGCCGACCACCAAATCTGCAATGAAGGTGTCTTCAGTTTCACCAGAGCGATGGCTAACCATCACTCCCCAGCCGCTGTCCTGGGCCATCTTACACCTGCAGGGCCATCAATGAGACTTTATTTAAAAAGAAACTACTTCCACATGATAACCATGGTATTCTACGATTATCCATCTTATTTATTTCATTTGTTTGTATTTTATTTAGTGTGGGAAGCTGCACGTTGGTGCGATTGTCACTTTGTGGTCCTTTCTTTGGTCTCTACTTCCTTAATCTCATCCACTAAGCTCTGATTGGTTGATTTTTTTCTGTCAGTAAACATCCATTAATGGGCATCATCAGTCCAGCAGTCTGAAACCAAGCTAGGTCGTACTGGGGAATATACTCCAATATTAAACCGACTTACATACGTGATTATTTTAGGTTTAAAACGTCGACTTACGCCCTCATGGACTCTGTCACTGAGCCAATCTGATTGACTTTAAGCAGCAGGCAGTTGCAGGCCTTCTCGTCCACAGCCTTGCTGATGCGATTAGGGTTCGTCACCGTCAGGTCGTCTCCAACAACCTGGATGTCTGTGGTGCCAGTGAAGTTGGTCCAGGCCTCCCAGTCGTCCTGATCAAACGGATCCTCAATGGACATCACTGTGAACAGACGGTTACACAGATTATCAACGATATTTGTGATCGAGCTGCAGCTACTTCAAAAAAAAAAACCTAAAAACACCAACATGCAGCTCCTAAATGAATCTGTGTCCTACAATTAGCTAAGGCTCCTTAATTGCTCATTCAATTAACGTAAGAGCAGAGCGACATCACTACGCTGACTAAATATAGCGACAAGTCAACAGATCCGCCAAACTGTTTCAAGGTTGAACCAAAAATCAATGACCAGAAATGTGGTTGATACTCTTCTGTCCTCAGGAAAACTTCTGCAAGTACAACCATGACCAGTAACGCCGGTACAAGTTGAACCAGGATGTTTGTTAAAGGATGATGCAGTTATTGTAACACAACTTTATCATTACAAGTACGTTTGGGTCGACCTCTGGGTTTGGTTGAAACCCATCTTGTGTTCCTTTCCCGTTGGACGTCCTTTTGGTAAGTTGCATTTCCACGTTTCACAAAGTTTGCTGGTGATTTTAATGGTCGCACATGTTGCTGAAATAACAGCACGTGCGACAGTTCCTGTTATAAACAAAGGAAAGTCCTGTGTTTATAACAGGACTCATCCTTTATTTTATTCAGATATTTGACTGAAATGGCTCCCAATCAAAGCGCATCCATGATTTTAAAAGTCACATTCAGTCATTAAAACAAGTAGGTTTGTAAATGTGTTATCTATTCATACCTAAGCTACGCTGCCCCTCATTGACCTATCTACTCATCTATCCCTACAGACCTCTCTTTCTTACGTTCTTGATTTCCAGTTTTGAAAAGAGAAAACTGTGTACAATGACATATAAACCTGTTCTTCTTTTTCTGCATTCTGTTCCTGTTACCTTCATATTCTTTTACCTCCTCTATGTTCTGTTCTTTACCCAGTGAATGCTTTTTTTTCTGTGCATTTTGTAAACCTGATCCTTATAGTTTCCAGGCTACCATCAATCTCTCTCACCACTTTAACCTCGTCTCCGTCCAGTCCACCTCTTATGTGAAGGTACCCTGAGGCCAGTCCAGTAATATCAAGTCATACCTTTTTAACAACAATCTTCTGATAATAACAATGCAAATACACTTTCTTACCGTTCTTTGAAGATTGTTATGTGAAAGGTAATTTGAACTTACGCTCCTGATGGAATTTGTAATTGTTTCTGACACCTTTACTGGCTTCTCTCAACTGGTTCCGTCTGTTTTAGAATTGATTTTAACAACCTATCTGAGGAAATAAGGCTCGCACATTCAGCATCCTCTTTGAAATCACTTCTTAGAATCCACTTTTATAGACTCGCTTTCGAGTGATGTTCTCTTTTATTTCTCTTTTAGATTTTTGCCCGTTTCTTTTCCCTTTTTTGTTGGTACTGCCTGCTGTCCTCTCTTAATCTACTTTTATCTTCAGCTTTTATCTTAATTCCCCTCTGTGATGTCGTCTGTTTAATCAGTTTTACCAGTACACCTCCAGTAGTGAGCCAGCCTGTTCTTTTTCATTTTTCTTGTGTGTGTTCGCCTGCACTTTTATTCATGTTGTTTTCCTGTGTTGCCTCGTCTCTCTGTGTGTTTCTTTATTATGTAAAAGCACTTTGTGAATTCTGTTCTTAAAAAGTGCTATACAAGTAAAGTCTATACACAGTGTTGTCGTTGTAAGTCAAAGGACAAACTTGTGTAATCTACCTTTGGGCAAGTGCTTTGATCAGGTTGGTTGTAATGAGATGACTTTCGGCTGTTTTCCTTGATCGATCTTCATTTCACATGCTTTTGAAACTCAAGCTCAAGATACCACATGCTTTCTACCGATAATATCAAACAAAATTGCAAGAAAAAAAAAAGAGACGAAGTGTGAATATTGCTGTTTGACAGTTTTCTCAGGATCAAACAGGCGTTTGATGCTGTAAACCTGTGTGTCTGGCCTTTTCAGAGGATGAACAGATTGAAGCTGTGAAAGGTCCCCATTCATGAGACCACGTTGGTGCTAAAATGACTATTCTGCTGTGCGTCCTGCTCGACTCGTGCTGAATAATGTGTGAAACAAGAAAGTGTCACCTGGATAATCCTTCACAAAGCTCTTGTAGAGATCAGCCAGTTCGTCAGGAGTGATGTAACGGCTCGGGTCGTCGGGCGACTTGAAGTCCAGGTCGTATTTTCCGTCCCTGTAGAATTCAGATGCTGCCACATCCATGCCGATCACAATCTCATCGGTGTATCCTGCTTTGGCGATGGCCTCCTTAATTAACTCCAGAGCTGCAGGATTTAATGTCAAGTATGAACAAATGTGGGACAAAAAAGGCAAGATTTCTTCAGCTGATTTGTGACTGAAATGTGATATAAAACTGCAGGAGCATCAGGTCCAAGAGTGATATATAGATGAAGACATCCTCTGTACTGATAAAGAAAAAAAACAACCTGAATAGTCCTGTATCAACTTTAGATAACAACACAAGAATCTGAGGTTTCTCCTGCAGTTACACAGTGAGCTGAATACTGTTCACATTTTCCTACATTTCAGGAGTTTACATGCAGTCTAACTTAACACAAATTCAGTAATGGACGTTAAAACCATACAAACGTCGTGCATGCTTCCACAGCTACACAGAAGACTATCAACCAGTAGCTCAAATGTTTACCTTCCTGATTCTCCAGGATGTTGGGAGCAAAGCCGCCTTCATCCCCCACATTAGTGGCATCCTGTCCGTACTTCTTCTTGATGACATTTTTGAGATTGTGGTAGACCTCGGCTCCAATGCGCATGGCTTCCTTGAAGGTGCTAGCACCGATGGGCAGGATCATGAACTCCTGCATGGCGAGCTTGTTGCCTGCATGGGAGCCGCCGTTGATCACATTAAAGGCCTGGTGGAAGTGTAGAGGGGAGAAATGAGACCTGTGACTTTACAGCAAACTGCCAGGTGAGCTGAACGAGGAAAACAAACTGTAATGTGACACGCGAAGCCTCACCGGTACAGGCAGGATGACCTCTGGGTTTCCTGCAAGGTCTGCGATATGGCGATACAGGGGGACTCCTTTCTCTGCTGCGCCAGCTTTGCACACAGCCAGAGACACACCCAGAATGGCATTTGCTCCAAATTTGGCTGTTTGGAGGAAAGAAAATGACATGATTATTCATTAGCAATGGAGCAGCAGGAAGAAGTAGATCCAAGCACATACCCCAAGTCCCACTGGAGATGCTTCACAATGCAGCATCACAATGAACTCAAACATAAAGCCAAAGCAAGTTTTCACAGTCAAACAGTACAACTGCATAGCTGCTTTAGTTGGTCACGTGATCTCAGTTCCACGAAGCAGGAGCATCGATCATTAACCCTTTCGACTGTTTAGCCCGTTATACCAGGCTGGCATTACGACTCCCGTTCCACGCTGCAGCCCGGTATAACGGCTCCGGTATATGGCGACTTTCTGTTACGTTAATTTTGATTGGCTATCAGTGGGAATCCCCGTATGTGAACAAGCGATTCAGTCATGAAATAAATTATGCAAATGAAGTAAAATGATGTCGTTTGACCCCAAAAATCACCGGAAAACTGGATTTTTGCTACCTCGTCTCCCAAATGTTTATAAGCGATCAAAGCTAACTAATTACAAGACTTTGGCTGATGTCTCAGTCTATAAGAATTGATAATTAATTGAATAAATCCCTGGTAATTATCAAGTTTACCTTTACCTTTTTTTTCCACACCTGTACGTATATGACAAGAGTAAACTTCCAGATATATTTCACCGTCCACTTGTCTACTTTTGATTGAAACCAGATGTGTAATGATCTGAAGTCCACTGAAGAATTTACGAGTGATTAATCAAAACCATATCTGATCATGAATTTCAAGCAAAGATACTTGAAGTGTATAAGGAATACACATTTACTTGGTGTTAAAAGGGATAAAGAACAAACTGAAGGCACCAGAAATCTGTCATGGTTCAGATAATTACAAACGTATATGGTTGTTACTGATAATGAAGTTACAACAGTATGGGATCCTGTCACTTACATTTGTTCTCTGTGCCATCCAAGTCAATCATGATCTGGTCAATTCTCTCTTGCTCAACCACGGATACATCCTGAGGAGACACAAAGATTTATACTAGGATGTCATCACTGAAGAAAATCTAAAGCTTAATTAGGATAAAAACTGGAAAGAGACAAAGTGAGAGAATAACAGAATTACCGTCTTACCTGGCCAACGAGTGCAGGTGCAATTGTTGAATTAATGTGGCCTACAGCCTGTGAGACTCCTGTGACGGACAGATTAGTGATTATTCATTTACAATACTCCAGGAAAATCTTTCAATGTCGACGTTAAAGCCACAGATTTAGAAACTCATGCAACTCTTCATTCGTAAATCCATATGTTGGCACAAAAAAGCATTCAAATGATTGTTTATTATTGGAATGACTTCTTTTTGTTTCTCTTATTCGACACGTCAAAGCAGTTTTATTTCACAGAAATGTCCGTCCACATGCTAAACTTCAACACTGGAGTGACAGCATGCTTTATGAACAATTCCCCATGCATTTCATGTGAGAGTGATTGCAAAAGAACATTCAATCATTGCTTCTTTTGACCGTGTAATTAATTGCTCTATGATCAAATTGTAGTTTTTAAATCAAGAAGGACAGGCAGTGGGAACTCACTAACCCTTTCACGTCTGGCAAAGAGGAAGAGTGAGAGAATGAAGAATATCGATGAGAAAGAAAGACAGAAAATATAAAAAATAAGCAGAGAAAGTATTTTGTTTGTAAGTTAAATATGCTTCAGACTGTAAGGTCAATAAGGCTGGTTTATATCGGCTGGTAAATATTTTTTTTAAAAATGCCAAAACCATACCACACGTTCAACTACGTGTTTCCTATCAATATGAAAACACAAAAATAAAGTACAAACCTTTTCCAAGGTAGCGAGACTTGTCATTGTCTCTGAGCTCCAAGGCTTCATAGATTCCGGTCGATGCACCGCTTGGTACAGCAGCTCGAAACAAGCCTGACGAATATACAGAAGAATCACTGATCTCTATATTAAAATGACTGACAATATAGCAAATTGCATGAATCAACAACAACAAAAAATCACCAAACATTTAATCTAGGTTTACTATTGAGCCTAACCTACACAAAAAATGTGCAAAATCTAAAAGTCACTCATTTAGGCTTACCTTTGTCCGTGTAAAGGTCAACCTCCACCGTGGGGTTTCCACGGGAATCAAAGATCTCTCTGGCGTGGATCTTGACAATGGACATGGTGCAGGACCTTGAGGTAAAACGCAGTTGAACTTGTTACTATGCAGTGACCGTCTGGATAAATATGGACTGTAGTCCACAGTCGGCTCTGGTTTCAAACAAAAACAACAATAAATGTGCAAACTAAAACCATCTAAATGTCTATTTTTCTGTTACTAAAGTATATCTGCTGTACCTCTTTTACTCTCTTTCCTCTTTGGAGCTTACTCACAAAAATATCCTGACCTAGCTGCAAGCTTAGGAGTGCTACCAGGCATACTACTGTCCTAATTGGATTAGGCTCCCTCATCTGATTAATCACATGACAGTTGGGATGCTGAAATTGCTGCATTTGTCAAAGCAAGGTCAAGCTTGCAGTTACACCTCGCTGTGCTGCTGCAGTTAGAGCAGGAAAACGTTTATGAATGTACGTGTTGATTAAAACAGAACTTTTTTTCACTGTGCAGTCAGCCACATAACATGACATCCACAATAATCTGTTCCCTTTGCCTGCCACGTTAATGAGCAAGCAAGCTGACCAACATGCAAACTCAGCTGCACGCCAGGAAGGAGAACCTTTAGAAAACAGGCATTCCTGTTCCAGCTCCAAACAGCAATACACACCTGATGAAATCCTCTTAACTGAACAGTGGCAGACAATACCAGCTGAGCTATCTGAAGTTTAATGTGAAAAAACCCCAACTGTGACCTGTACAATATTCTGCATGTCCATGTGTGTGTGTGTGTGTGTGTTTGTTGATCACTTGTAAAGGAAACAATTAGATTTATCGATTCACTCTTGGGATTTTCACCCATCCTGGCTAAACTCTTACTGCTAGTTACAGTTATAGTTGTTAATTTGTTCACCCATACCAACACACAGATAGACACGAGTTAAATCTACACTGACGGAGAATTTCTGTTGTGGGGATTATTGTGAAGATACTTTCAGCTGCATGTTATCACATCTTAGGCTTATAAAACTAGAACTAGTCCTGAGGTCACACTGAACCCACATATTATCAACCCTTCTATCATAATGTGCAATTAAGAACCAACAAAATGCAATGTAGGCAAAACAAACAAACAAACAAACAAACAAAAAAAACAGCATGCATTATTTAATCAAAAGCATTAGAAATAATTCCTGCAAAGTTGATGTACGTGTGCAGAAACACTTGGGTGTTTATTTAACAATTAAAGTAAAAAATACCTACATGAATGTTTTGGGTTTCTCTGTAATTCACATTTACACCTTCATACAATCTTACTGGTTACTTCCTGACCTCGGAAATAGATAATTAAGCGATTAAACCTGAAGCTATGTCAAGTTCTGGCAGTGTCAATTACTACAACTAAAGTAAATGTAATGCACAGTACAGCTGTCTCAAAGTCATGTTATCAATTCTCCATCCCTAACCGAAAAAAAAAGATATACGCAGTTGTATGTCTGACTTCTTAGTTAAACCAAACCACAAACTAACGTTGCTGACGGTGGGAGGTGGCTGCTTTAGCGACAAACACAGACTAGCAAGCTAAACGTTAGCATACAGCCACGAAAAAAGAACAAACAAATTACAAACAGTATGTCCATCAACAAAAGTTTAAAAATAGACAAAATAAATGACTCTACCTGTAAAAGTGGAGCTGAAAACCGCAGTGGAAGAATTTAAAATCTGAAAATGAACTACCGGTGTCAGCAGCAGGAAGTGAGGAGAAGAAGAAGAAGCAGAAGAAGCAGAAGAAGAAGAAGAAACTCTTCTTCTGCAGATTCCCACAGCAGCACGATGCACGCCGTGTATCTGCGTTGCTGCCCCCACAGTCTGAAATGTGAACTACACCAGATGAGCGCGAAGGCTGTACAGAGGGAGCTGTGACTCGGTCAGAGGTGGAAAAAAAAGTAATATTTACTCAAGTAAGCGAGCTAGTAAATCCATATAGCATCATATCACACAGAGGGGTTATTCCCTCAAAAAACAAACAACCAAATTAATACGTAAAAGATAAAATACAAAAATACATCATAATAAATGACAAAAATGACTAAAAGAGGGGATATAAAAAATTAAAACACGTCCTTTATCAAATAAAACTGATGAGTCAAAACCAGTGGAGACAGAACTATACTTAGTTTACTTCTAGAAATGGCTACAGCTGAGGCAAATCTAACTTTGAGCCCAGACCATTTAGAGACGTGTAGGCAGTAAGTAGAGCCTTAAATGTAATTCTAGATTCAATTGGAAATCAGCTAAGAATTGGAATAATGTGTCCTCTGTTCTTGGTGCTTGTCAGTATTCTAGCAGCAACAATTTGAGAGTTGCAACTGTCTAATGGTCCAATGAGGTAAACCAGAAATACTGTTCTTAAGTACACTTCTGAGGTACTTGTATTCAACTTGAGTATTTCCATGTTATGCAACTTTATACTCCCATTCCACTTTTTTTCTGATTTCAGACAAAAATAATGTACTTTTGACACTTATGTGATAGCTGTAATTGCTACTTGCTTTTAAAATAAAGATATAAAGCGCTATGAGATGACTTCTTGTTGTAAATATGCGCTATACAAATAAAACTGAATTGAATTGAATTGAATTGAATTGAATTGAATTGAATATTACACAATAGACTATATAACACCTCCACCTTTATTGAAATGTATGAATATTTCTACATTGATGTATTGGTACTTTAACTGAGGTAAAGAATCTTTTTTTTCCTTTTTCTATAGTTTATATGTTTCATAAAAACATGGACAACTTTCCTTACATTTCTACTCCCTTCACTTAAACACACCTCAACATGTGTGCACATCTTTTCGAGTTGAGACGGTTAGTTGGCTGACAAGCATACCCAAAAATTCAACGCTTCCAACTTCTCATAAAATTACTCTCTATTGAGACTATTTGTTTGTTTAACAAATCAAGTCTAGCATTAATTTTAGTGAGCAGACGTGGGACAAAGTCGGAGTTTGCAAGTCACAAGTACAAGTCCACAATTTATCTATAAGTCAACACCAACAAATCCCAAGTCAAGTCCAATAAAAAAAAATGTATATATATATATATATTAGGGATGGACCGATACCTCTTTTTGATTTCCGATACCGATACTGATACTTCAACTTTGAGTATCTGCCGATGCCGATACCGATACCATCTCTCCTCCTAAACTTCTTTGGAAATAC